>NW_023270268.1:15852645-16045262 GCF_011800145.1 Mirounga leonina | reverse complement strand
TCCTTCCTTCCTTCCTTCCTTCCTTCCTTCCTTCCTTCCTTCCTTCCCTTCTTTCTTTCTCTCAAATTTGAAAATGGAGGAACTAGGAGGTTAAGAATTTCTCCAAAGTTCTCATAGAATGTCGCTTGGCTTCATTGCCTCTTTTTTCCATTTCTCACAGCTGTATCCAGCTTCATGACAAATGACAAATGGCTCTCATAACCAACAAAATGAACGGGTGCAAACATTGCATTGAACTCCACTTTACTCACAAGTACAAAATTAACTTTAAGAGAAATTGTTTTTACCACTCCCATAGATCATGTTAAGGCTTAACATTTAAAAATGGAGCAAGGATTGTGTAATGGATGTTAAATTTTTTAAAAGATTTTATTTATTTATTGGAGAGAGAAAGGGAGAACAAGTGCATGAAAGAGAGAAAGAGAGAGTGAGCATCAGCAGGGGGGAGGGTCAGAGGGAGGGGGAGAACAGCCCCCCCCCCCCCCCCCCCCCCCCACCCCCCAGCTGAGCAGGGAAGCTGGATCCCAGGACTCTGGGATCATGACCTGAGCTGAAGGTAGACGCTTAACCAACTGAGCCACCCAGGTGCCTCTGTTATATTTTATAATAAAAATGGGTAAAGTAAAAGAGCAAGGGGAAGAAGAAAAAAACAAAGGTCTATCAGTGGTTGAATGTTGCCCTAAAGTCCTTGGAATTTTTAAGGTAATAAAATGCAAACAAAGTGACACAAATTATCATGGAAGTATAAAATATGAGAGCTGGAAAGTACTTTGCAAACTAGTTTACCCAATTCTGTATCTGTGCTTCATTATTCAGGACATTATTGCTTTATAAGAGGGAGAGAAAAATAAGCCAACATACTGCATGCCAAGCACTACACTAGGAGATTTTCGGATGTTTATGAAATGCAACATTCCTGTCAGCCCTGACATTTTCCATAATGTACAGATGAAGAACTCAAAGCTTGCAGACTACCATGTAACCTGTCTACCAAGCCTTGCAAGGCTTGCCATTCTCAATGACCCCTTCTAAGGTGCCTTCACAGAGGTAGTCACAACTAAGTGGTTCATTCAATAAAGGTGGTTCCAGTCCCAGAATCTAAATCTAAAACTTACCCTAGTTAACAAGCACAGAATTTATATTCTTTTCTGAAACAATGATGGTGTCCAGAGCAATGGAATGTGCTGATTGGCTGAAGTCAACAATCTGGACAGGGCTAAGGAAGCATGCAGTGTGGGAATGGTAGTCAGCAATCTAGTGTCTTTCATTGAGAGATGGGATGGAAATTGGGTCCTGATACCATTGTTGAGCTATTGAATCAAATCAACCATGAAACACAACCAGGCCCTGGACTTCCATCTAAAATACTCAATTCATCTCCTTCACTGTATAAATAATCTAAAGTTGAATTTTCTGTCAGTATTAGCTGGTACAGCAATCCTTTGTGGATCTTGTAGGTGAGAGTCACAACTACCTAGTTCCAATGCCCACATAACTTTCACAACAAAATCCTGCCTTGAGGAGCATTGTAAGTGGAAGGAAGTGTCCATCTTAAACTACTATTTGGCCCACTGGAATCCATGAATCATACGTATAGGGGGTACATGCTACCCCTTAGGGACTTTGAGGTGCAATGTTCTGACTCTGCACCTCCCTGAATAATTCTTCTCATCCCACTTCATCTTATCTCTTCACCTTGTCTCATCCCCAATTCTACAAATCTTGAATTTCCTCCCTCTATGACCTTTGAACCAGTTGAATTAAGGCATAGAGAAGTGGGGGTCCAGGCTTGGAATGCAAGGACAGACCATTCGGAGTATCCAAGACTGAGACACTCAGTGGATTCTTTGCAGGGTGGGAAATAGATGACAACACGCAGCGCCGTCACAGCTGCTGACCCAAGGATAACACCACAGATGTTGCTAATGAGGTCCTCAAGAATTTATACTCCATTTGGTGAGGAGGTAGTTACTTCTTTCAATCCTGCTGTGTTTTTTGTGCTCAGTTGTAACTCTTAGGGTCCAAAATATTATATTGAAAAGTATAACATTAACCACACTGATATTCTAGTTCTCAGATTTTAGGGAAGAGAAGGAGGAACTGAGAATGCTATTTTGAAGCAGTAATTGACCTTCAGAGGTAACTGTCCAGAGATGGTTTTATTCCTGTCTGAGCCTGCATCCCTGTGCTTATCTTGGAGGCTCTGAATTAGGTCTTGGTGACTCTGCCCTCTGCCACCACTTACTATTCTCCTCATGTCCCAACCTATATTGTTTCATTCTTTCTCCAAAGATGGCTTTGCCTTCAGTGTCACAGATTATGTCGGATGCAAATATCATCGGCTTCCAGATCCAAATCACATAGGTAACCATCTAGAAACCATTTCTCCCCGGGTGCCTGGGTGGCTCAGATGGTTAAGCGTCTCCCTTTGGCTCAGGTCATGATCTCAGGGTCCTGGGATCGAGTCCCACATCAGGCTTCCTGCTCAGCAGGGAGTCTGCTTCTCCCTTTGACCCTCCTCCCTCTCATGTTCTCTCTCATTCTCTCTCTCACAAATAAATAAAATCTTAAAAAAAAAAATTTAGAAACCATTTCTCCCCAGTCTCTAAGGAACATGTGACTTCTCTTTTTTCCAAGCCCTTTCTATTCACTTCTTTGATGAATTCCAAAGTTACTTCATCACCTTAAGCTTCACCTGTGTTATCTTTAAAAAGAGTGTAATTAAACTTACTCAGCTTTGCTTAAACTAGTTAAGTATTAAAAAAAAAAAACTGATGTCATGTATGGAAAACATTTCTGGCCGCATGAGTCAAGTGATACACAAATGTTACTCTTACTACATGAAAACAGAATATGTTTGCCATAACCCAAGAAAAAAGTCCAAGTAGAATATTTCAAAAAAAATTCTCAAAGAAATATTCCATTTTGGCATTTTTTTTAACTTTATATCATTTTTCCTCTTTTCAATGATGTCTATTACAAGTTTCTTGGCTTCAGAAGTATTAAAAACAGCATTACCATTGTACTAATCATCTTACAGGCATTTCATTCCTCTTTTAAACTCTGCATGTGAGGGCTCCCAAAGGGTGAGAGATAATTATTTCATGTCAGTACAATGCTCAAATCTCCAGCATGACTCCTCTGAGAAACGTATTTGTCTAATAATCATTTGGGACTATCAGGCTCCCATAGTAAAAAGAATGACATCATTTCTAATTTGAAGTTTCTGTGCCTTATTAAGTAGAAAAATAGGTTAGCTTCTCTAAAATCTCATCTAACTGATTAGCTTTGAAAATGAGTATATGTACATGTGAATACTATTTGCATTAGTGGCAATTATAGAACTCTGAAATGATAGGATTTTTTTCCCTTCAGCAATTTATACACAAAATTTATTTCACAATAGGTTTGAAGGGCATTAAATTATTTGGAACATCTCCCACAGGATCCCCTATTAATTAGTAGGATGACGTGAAATGTACTTAGGTTTAGAACCACAATGTTTAGCAAAGGATATCAAGTTATGATAGAAGGAACAGTGAACGCAGTGAGCATGGGCAAGAAGTGGGTTAGAGTTTTCATCACCCAGATTTCACTGCATGACCTTGACAAGCTATGCCACTTCTGTGAGCATATCCACAAGCCCGGAGACAGTAGTGATGAACAGGACACTGGACCCAGACTCCCTAACCTCACAGATGCTTTCCAGAATGGGTCATAATTTTATCTACCATATGTTGAATAAATATTTATTGAGAACCCTCCCAGCCAGGGACTTAACATATTTTTGTGATTTAACACTCCCATTTATGTGGGGCAGTTAAAATTATTCCCATTTTACAGATGAGGAAATCGAAGCTCAGAGATATTATCACTTGACATTGCCAGAAGAGGAAGCAGTCAAAGATGGTTTATTTTAAGCAAATGTTTCCTCTGTTGCATGTGACCTTTCTAAAAGGAGGAAACTAAAAGCTTAAATAGAGAGTAATTGCATGACAGAATGCTGAAATAATATAAAATAGATAATAAGCATAGACCATATGGACCCACATAGATGCTATGAGTTGCGGTTTCATGTTCTATCATAAAATGCAGGTGTACAATGAATGTACACATCTGAGAATATTTCAACAGAGTGGCAGGTGCCCAATCACGTGACATCAATGCCTCATTTCCTTTTGGTCCCTTCCCTTCCTTTAGCAACATTACAGATAGTAACTTGAAAAATCTGATACTAATCTAGTTACAGGAAATTCAAACACTCTAACTTGGCAAAGCATTAATAAATACTAGGAAATGTCTCTAGAGGGCCTCAGGAGAGATTTTTCAGAAAATCTGTCAACAAAGCACTCCCTGAACAGTCATACGATTGGTAAAAAGTCCTTCCAAAGGTAAATTCAGGGCTTGCAGGGAGGTAAATGCTCTGAGTGATTTCTGGGACCTCCAGTGCTGCCTCTGTTATAATGAGTACTAAGCATATTTCTCTGTGAGGAAAACTAGAAAAACCAATGAAGTTAGGCTTTTTGGTGTCTAGAAACAAATCTGAGGCCCACCTAACCTCATTAGTGGCAGCATTTGTCTTGGGAAAGGAGGGTCATTAGTTTACTCTGCCATTGAGAAAAGGAAACATAAGTCATTTCAATTGGATGTAAACTATAAGGAATTATTGAGTCTGAGACAGTTTTGCTTTGCTGTATTTTAGAGGGATGAGGCAGACTGAATTAAATCCAACTTGCCCCCCACCCACACTAAGGAGGTTTATCACAGCTAAAGCACATCTAGGGACTGGGCAATATTAAATTAGCACTTAGATAATGTAACTTAGCTCAGGCAAGGCATGAGGGCAATCACTGGGTGATACTTGCCTTGAGTGAGGACCAGCTAGGTAACTGACCCCTAAGGAAGATATACAAGGAGAGAAATATTTATAAGGAGGATTTATTATTATTTAGGGAGAGAGTCGGTCTGAATCTTACACTCACATCTTAATAAAAGGGAGTGTGGAATCTCCTAACCCTATGCTTTTTTGAGGGGGCATTAGTGTGATCCTGGGAGAGCTTAGTATGTGTAATTGCAGTTGGAGAACAGAAGGAACTAAACCTGAGAAGGTGAGGTTATCAGCTGATTTTAGGGGTGCATCTGACAAATAACTGTACATCCATCTGTCCATAGGTCAAATGTTTCTGATACCCGGAGATCATTTATGGAATACCATGAAAGAACATAGGGTTGTAGTAGTAATAAAAAGGATCTTGATCTTGGGACCTCTGTTTCCTTCTAGTGCCTACCTTTTCCATCTTCCCATTTAGCATTTACCTCTTAATTCTCCAGATAATTCTCTAAAAAGCTAGGTCTCATCCAAAGCCTTCCACCAAGAGCCATAAACCCCAATGACCACCATCCTAAACTCAGGTGGTGAACAAGAGGAAAGAGGGACCAGGCTAACTAACTGGGAAGGAGAAATCACTAGGAGGAAGCTAGATAATCTAACAAGTTCTGTGCTGTGATTATTATTTGGAAATTATTATTTGGAAAAGAGCATTTTCAGTTGCTAACGTGAGATGACAATTGCAATTTATAGTGACCATGGGACTTCTATTATCTAAGAGTTACTGGAAAAATCCTGGAGTTTTTTTCCTAAGTTTTGCCTACGTTTCTATACAAAAGCAAGGGAAGGATCTTTCCCACTGAATAAAATTTAAAAGAAGAGTGGAGAACAAAACTAAATGCATTTTCTGATCTCTTGTAAATCTTTCTTGTTTAATGCACTGGCTACTACAATTTCCAGGCCTGATTTATCTGGTTGTTACCAACTAAAACATTTTCCCCCTTTCTTTGCACTTACACTGGTTTAGATTTATGGATTGTTGATATGAGAGGGGGCTTCATTTGAAAACTATCTCATGTTGATTCTGTTAAGTTTATTTTAACAGAGTGTAAATTTGGCCCTTCATGAACACACAGAATGTTCTGCAGCTGGTGAATGTTATGGGAGTTTCCTCAAAATGTTTCTGCCCACACAGTTTGGCCTGCAAATGAGCCCCCTCCCACCAGCCCCCTTCCCTCCTGCCATACACAATGTGTACACATGCTTCCAGGCACAGAGAATTTCATTTATTCACCTGCCCACAGATTAGACTCTCAGTTTTGTAGGCATAATCATTTGTGTATTTTTCCACTCATTCCCTAGGACACTGGTAACCACAAACTCTGCATAAACTATGTCAAAACCAATTGAAATTTCAGTTCACTTTTGTTCATTTCAATCATCTTTTTACGTACTTAGGGCTCCATTTTTCAAATAAAAAGTCCCTATCCTCCATTAGGCATTAAAACCTCAATTCTTCCCCTCTTCCCTAGCATGGACATACTTTGTCCAAGGAGAGGGAATGTTGATAAGGACAAAATGTAAGTTCAAGATCACAAAATGGGGTCATCTTTTTTTTTTAATTTTTTATTGTTATGTTGATCACCATACATTATATCACTAGTTTTTGATGTAGTGTTCCATGATTCATTGTTTGTGCATAACACCCAGTGCTCAATGCAGAACGTGCCCTCTTTAATACCCATCACCAGGCTAACCCATCCTCCCACCCTCCTCCCCTCTAGAACCCTCAGTTTGTTTTTCAGAGTCCATCATCTCTCATGGTTAGTCTCCCCCTCCGATTTCCCCCCCTTCATTCTTCCCCTCCTGCTTTCTTCTTTTTTTTTTTCCTTAACATAGACTGCATTATGTATTTCAGAGGTACAGATCTGTGATTCAACAGTCTTGCACAATTCACAGCGCTCACCATAGCACATCCCCCCCCAATGTCTATCACCCAGCCACCCCATCCCTCCCACCCCAACCCCCACTCCAGCAACCCTCAGTTTGTTTCCTGAGATTAAGAATTCCTCATATCAGTGAGGTCATATGATACATGCCTTTCTCTGATTGACTTATTTCGCTCAGCATAACACCCTCCAGTTCCATCCACGTCATTGCAAATGGCAAGATCTCATTCTTTTTGATGGCTGCATAATATTCCATTGTATATATATACCACATCTTCTTTAGTCATTCATCTGTCAATGGACATCTTGGCTCTTTCCACAGTTTGGCTATTGTGGACATTGTTGCTATAAACATTGGGGTGCATGTACCCCTTCGGATCCCTACATTTGTATCTTTGGGGTAAATACTCAGTAGTGCAACTGCTGGATCATATGGTAGCTCTGTTTTCAACTTTTTGAGGAACCTCCATACTGTTTTCCAGAATGGTTGCACCAGCTTGCATTCCCACCAACAGTGTAAGAGGGTTCCCCTTTCTCCGCATCCCCGCCAACATCTGTCATTTCCTGACTTCTTAATTTTAGCCATTCTGACTGGTGTGAGGTGGTATCTCATTGAGGTTTTGATTTGGATTTCCCTGATGCCGAGCGATGTTGAGCACTTTTTCATGTGTCTGTTGGCCATTTGGATGTCCTCTTTGGAAAAATGTCGGTTCAGGTCTTCTGCCCATTTCTTGATTGGATCATTTGTTCTTTGGGTGTTGAGTTTGCTAAGTTCTTTATAGATTTTGGATACTAGCCCTTTATCTGATATGTCATTTGCAAATATCTTCTCCCATTCTGTCGGTTGTCTTTTGGTTTTGTGGACTGTTTCTTTTGCTGTGCAAAAGCTTTTTATCTTTATGAAGTCCCAATAGTTCATTTTTGCCCTTGCTTCCCTTGCATTTGGCGATGTTTCTAGGAAGAAGTTACTGCGGCTGAGGTCGAAGAGGTTGCTGCCTGTGTTCTCCTTTAGGATGTTGATGGACTCCTGTCTCACATTGAGGTCTTTCAACCATTTGGAGTCTATTTTTGTGTGTGGTGTAAAGAAAGGGTCCAATTTCATTCTTCTGCATGTGGCTGTCCAATTTTCCCAGCACCATTTGTTGAAGAGACTGTCTTTATTCCATTGGACATTCTTTCCTGCTTTGTCAAAGATTAGTTGACCATAGAGTTGAGGGTCCATTTCTGGGCTCTCTATTCTGTTCCATTCAAAATGGGGTCATCTTAAAAAAGAATATGTTGTTGAAATCTGTTGTTGTTGTTTGTTTTGCATGCATGGGAGAAATAAAGAGATTCTAAATAGTGCAACATGTGAACATAACTCTCCTTTCTGGGAACTATTTGATTTCTTCACATTTTCCCCTTTCCTGTGAAGGTAGTTGCAGGGAGGCTACCAGTGGCAGAGGTTCCTACTCACCTCCTGCTCTCCAGAGGCCAAAATTTAAAATTAAATTAAATTAAATTAAATACCAAGAATATTCCAAAAAAGGAACACAGAATTTCTAGTCCTAAATAGAGGCTTTTGAGTTTTGCCATAGTCAAGCTCAGATTGTATTAGATGAAGATTTTGGACTGAAACAATAAAGAAAATTTTCCTAGAATATTCTTTTTTGCATGTGTTCCCTAGCTGGGGTAGCAGTGACCTTCGTAGGTCCTTGTCCAGCATTCAAAGTCAGAACGCTAGCTGTGTATTTACCCATAACACAGTTTATCTATATTGTTAGAGGCCTGACCCATTTAATTAGCAAACCAAAATGGTTCCACATAATTGATGCCCAATGATTGTTTGTTAGTGGTTATTTTGAGGGGAAAGGAACAGTCAGCTGGGTGAGTTTCATGGCAGAAAATAGAATGAACATATAACATACAGCCACTAAATGGTGCCACGGTGCTAACAGATTCGAAATAGAATCTCACTTAATTCTTAACAACTCTAATCATGATCCTGTGCCATTAATGTCTCAGTACCTGATGAACTAAATGTATCAATCTGCAAGTTGTCTCTTATTACTCTCATTTATCAGATAAAATGAAAATTCAGAAAAGGTAAGTGTTTATATGAGGTTGTACTTTAACATTTTCATGAACTTGGCTAGTTTTGTCTGTGTTTGATGAAAAATTCAGCCAAAATTCATTCTGTTCATGTATTGTTTCCTCAACAATTTGTCCAGTGAATTGGCCCAGTTGTAGAGACAAGAGCCAAATGACAAATTAAATGTTTCTTTATGTAATCTGTTATTGTAGTGTTATATACACAAGTAATGCCTGATATACATCAGAAAATAAATATGTAATTATTATTGATAACAAGTAAATAATACATCTATAAATAGCTGTCTGGTTTGTCTAATAAGACATAAAGAGTCCTCCAATATATACAATAGTCTTATGATTCCTAGGTTGCATGTGCATTCTTTACCATAAAAACTTAGACCATTCTTTCCAGTGTATGAACCCCGAGATAGCCAAAGCTTGTCAGTTATAGAAAGAAAAAAATGAATAAATATGCTAGAATTAGATGCTTTTGTGTAACAAGGTAATGGAATTTTTTCATTTAATTTTCTTCATGATGTATTATTTTATTTGTATGTATTTTTTCCTTTCTTTGTGGTTTTTAAAACTTTTTCTTCATAATCATTTTTCATATTAGTTTAAAGTGTATTTATCTCTGGGCCTCAAGAGAGAAATAGTTATGTCTATGGACTTTGAATAGATGGACATGAGATTGACATTTTCCATGAAGAGAGATGGAACTTTGTGTTTTACTTTCTCCTTTCTTTGAACTCCATCATGTTTGTTTGTAAAGTGTAGTTTGGGTCACAAAAACAGAATGGAAGTATATACACACTGAGATGCTTAATGGCGATGAATTGAATTCAGGGTAAAAACAAGATGGAAAAACAGACTACCTTGAAGTACAAGGCAGTGAATCTGAAGAATTTGTAAATATTTAGGTACATGTTGACCAAGACGTTCTTTCTCCAACTTTTATCTCACAATTATCTCTCTGCAAATTAATACTACCTGGTTATATTTGTTTTTTACTCTACAATTTACATGACTCTTTCATATATAGTTACTGAATTTGATCCTTAAAACATCTAGTGAAATATTGATTACATTATTATTCCCATTTTATAAATAAAGGCACTTAGACTCAAACAGGTGAAATGATCCATCCAAGATTACAGTCAGAAAAAGCTCTGAAGCTAGGACACAATTTGAGGTCCTACCAGTGTAATGACCTGTCCAGGAGAGCAATAGCCAAGCACAGTTCATATCAGAGATTCCATTTCTTGTCTTTACCTGTAGCAAACTCCAGTGCCTACATCAATAAGCTCACAAAGGCAATACTCATTCATTAAACTTCCACTGTACAAACAGTGCAAGACCCATTTCTAAGGGATCTGACACCCAGTAAGTGGAAAAATGTGTCATGTGTCCTTAAGAAACTTATCAATAAAGAATAGTAATTCTGGGCACCTGGGTGGCTCAATCAGTTAAGCATCTGCCTTTGGCTCAGGTCATGATCTCAGGGTCCTGGGAACAAGCCCCAGTGGGCTCCCTGCTCAGCATGGTGTCTACTTTTCCTTCTCCCTCTGCCCACCCTCCCCCCATTTGTGCTCTCTCTTACTCTCTGTCTCAAATAAGTAAATAAATAAAATCTTAAGAAAAAAAAAAAAAGAAGAGTAATTCTACCTGAAAGTCTCTTCCTGTACCCAGTAACCTCAGAAATCCCCAGAGAGATGGTCATTAGATCAATTTACTACTCTAACTCTTATAATGAGTGGTCAGGCATTATATAGGGTTCAGGTATCCAGGTATAGAACACCCATTAATTCTAAAATGCCTTCCTAAAAGAGTCATACTCTTATATTTAAAATACCATTTATGACTAACCCTTAGCTATCGCATTATAATTAATTTGCATTAGCCTGTTTCATATGTAAGGGCTGTAGAAGGTTTTTGTGATGACCAAATAGAGAAAAGCATACTGCAAAGTGATGAATATGAAGGGCATGGCCCTGGAAAGCAGGTCAGCACGTTCTAGGTAAGCTTAGGAAAATGAGAGGCAGAAATGTAATCACTGGTTCTACCTTCCACACTCTTCACCAGGATTATGGCTTCAGAAAGGCTAAGAGGGTATGCAAAAAAAGAGATGGGTACTTAGAACACACACAAATGATGTTAATATGGATTTCAGCAGGACAAACAATAAGGAAAATGCACTTTTAGTTGAAGTGGCAAGGAGATTGATGTTTACCAAGAGCCTATTATGCTAAACACTTTATATAAAATTTCTGGTACCAATTTTCCTTAGTGCACCACACACAATGAGAACCCTTCTGCATTAGTAACTACTTGTGGTTTCTAATAATCAAACACTAACTGCATTTAATATATTCTTTATGTTATGGGGAAAAGGTGAGCACAGGATTGCCTTGAAGAATGGATCAGAAGGAAGTAACTAAAAAGGGTGTACTCACAAACACAGAATTCAAGCCATCTACTCACTTAAGCATCTTCCAGTTGCCCTAAATACCCATGACACATGAAACAATGAATGCTTTGATATCATAAGTAGAGAGAAGTGTTTCTTCTTATATTCGTTTAAGCAATATGGTGCCGGCAGCAATTCTTAAAGACCTTACTATAAGCCGCCAAATTTCTGTCTCCCTTTTTCAACAAAGAGAAGGAAAGCTCTGAGGTCTTACAGATGACCTCATGATTTTTCTTCTGGTCTCTGCTGCAAACATAGCCAGGGGGAAATATGAGTTTAGCTAACACAATCTTACCTCCTTTATTATTCTCAGCTGAGGGATTCTGAAACTAAATAATTTTTCCCCTATGGGATTCCCCAGAGAAAATAAGAGCTAGCTCGAAGAATAAAGGTTATATTACATTTCATTTTGGTTATCCAGAGAAAGTCTGTACCAGTCAGGGTTCAATAAGGAAAAGAGAAATAGCTAAATGTTTTAAACAGAGAGAATTTAATTCATGGAATTGGTGATAGAACACCTGGGTGAAAAGAGAAGATGATGAGGAAACCAGAGATTAAGAAAATCAGGAAGCCACATGACTCCCCTCCACCCCAGGATAAAAGGGGGTGGTGGGAACACCAGAACCCAAGGGCTAGGTCATCCCAGGCAAACAGGAGCTAAGGTGGTCCTGTCTAGCTTGAAGCAGAGCCATGGAGGAGCTAAACCTGAGGCTGAAAGAAAGATAAAGAATTATCCTGACCTCCCCTCTCTTCCCATCCCCCAGTCTCTGGGAAAAACATGCTAGAAGTTCATCATAGGAAAGTCAAGGCATGGATTTAAGGGCAAACAGGTCTAAATCAGCAAACGGCCTTAGAAGGAGGACTATTTCACCTCACCTACCAGAGTTGAGCTGCATGAAAACGATGTCAGTGTTGGCCTATGAGGTGCGGCACCATCCCACAAGCCCAGATGAATCCCTCCCCAGGATGAGAAGCAACTATAGGCCGGAAGAGGAAATATATGTGAGAATTTTTTGTGAACTCTTGTTTGACACCTGCAACTCCCCCCTCCCAGTGGAGATTCCAGAAATCTCTGGGTGAGATTAAGCAGGAGTAGGGAAGATAGGGTACTAAAGTTCCCCCAATACTCAAGGAGGCAAAGCTGGTGAAACTTCAGTTATTACCATAAATAGAACCTTGCATTTCTTCTAGTAAATTCAGATTACTCATGCATATAAGACAACTAAAAACATATACATTAAAGTGTCAGCTGTGGTTATCATGCCATACTTTCTGAAATTTCTGCAATGAGTATGTGTTACTTGTATAACTTTATAAGGTTTTGGAAAATAAGGTGCTATAATCCATTCAGTTTAACATACTTGCTGCCTTCTGTTTTCCTGGTTGGACCTCAACTTACATAGACCCTTTCTAGGTAGCTAACATCGGATTCTCCATCTCCAGGCAGTTCAGCAAGAACATGTTCCAGAGTGCCTCTTTCTGTGAGCCAATTTAATTGGTCTGCCTTGTCAAAACCAGTTAGTCATGCTCTGATTATTGAGCTCTTCTGAAAATCTCTGACCAAGATGGCTTTAACATTCCTCTCAGCATTACTAAACTTTAGGGAAGTTTGCTCCTGATTATTCTCCCCTTACCTCCTTTTTCTTAGAGACTTTAGAGAATTAGTATTTGTAAATTCTTTCTCTGCCCCCTTTGAAACATAGCTAAGCCTCCTAAGAAGCCTCTCACCAGTGTTAGGACCCAAGAAACGTCTTTCTGAAGGACCTAGAAACCATCTCTCCTCAAAGTCCAAGGAGAAAGCTCACTCCCTTCAGTCTCAGGGGGGTGGGGTGGGGGCAGGGGGTAGGAGCTTCCCTCCGGAGGGTGCCTTGCTTCCAGTTGTAAAACTATGGTCATGAAAATAGGAGGAAGTTTACTTTCCTTCTGGGTAAAACCAATTAACAAACAGAGGTGGCAACAATTTCCCCATCCCAGTTCTTTTATTTTGTTTTTTAATTTAATTTAATTTTATTATGTTAGTCATACAGTACATCAATAGTTTTTGATGTAGTGTTCCATGATTCATTGTTTGTGTATAACACCCAGTATTCCATGTAGTACGTGCTCTCCTTAATACCCATCACCGGGCTAACCCTCCCCCCACCACCCTCCCCTCTAAAACCCTCAGTTTGTTTCTCAGAGTCCATAGTCTCTCATGGTTCGTCTCCCCCTCCAATATCCCCCCCTTCATTTTTCCCTTCCTTCTCCTAATGTCCTCCATGCTATTCCTTATGTTCCACAAGTAAGTGAAACCATATGATAATTGGCTTTCTCTGCTTGACTTATTTCACTTAGCATAATCTCCTCCAGTCCCACCCATGTTGATGTAAAAGTTGGGTATTCATCCTTTCTGATGGCTGAGTAATATTCCATTGTATGTATGGACCACATCTTCTTTATCCATTCATCTGTTGAAGGGCATCTTGGCTCTTTCCACAGTTTGTCTATTGCGGACATTGCTGCTATGAACATTGGGGTGCCTATGGCCCTTCTTTTCACTACATCTGTGTCTTTGGGGTAAATACCCAGTAGGGCAATTGCTGGGTCATAGGGTAGCTCTATTTTTAATTTTTTGAGGCACCTCCACACTGGTTTCCAAAGTGGCTGTACCAACTTGCATTCCCACCAACAGTGTAAGAGGGTTCCCCTTTCTCCACAACCTCTCCAACATTTGTTGTTTCTTGCCTTGTCAATTTTTGCCATTCTAACTGGTGTAAGGTGGTATCTCAATGTGGTTTTGATTTGAATTTCCCTGATGGCTAATGATGGTGAACATTTTTTCATGTATCTGTTAGCCATTTGTATGTGCCCCCAGTTCTTAAAAACCTTCCAATAAGAAATATCTACAAACCCATTTTTGACACCTGCAATACTCCCTTCTCCTATGAGGTCACTGTCTTTCCCATAGTGCAATAGTCTTGCATGAAGTCTCCTGTTTGACTTTTTCCAGCAAATTCTTACTTTGACACCTCCTTGCTCTCTCTTCAGCTCATCCTATTCCCTAGTTGTTTTTTTTTTAACAAGGAGGAAGAGGATTCTCAGTTGATTTATCTCTCTGGGAAGTTGAGGGAGATTACTTAGGTGCGTGCTCAAAAGGGTCTTGCCTAAAGCAAGTTGCACCTTGTAAATCAAGTTGGCTTCATTCCCAAAGGGTCTCCATTTAATAAAATTAAGAAAACGATGTTAGGTTCCAGTCTGTCCTCTTTCCTCTCTTTTTTCTCTTCTCTCACTACACACCATGCACACCCATGTGTATCCTTATGTTTTTAGGAAAGAAACTCCAAGCCTGGGATAGGTGACAACCACCAGATCCCTCTACGGTGAAGGGCTTGTCACCTGGCTGCTGGGAGAGCTGTTGGTAGAAAGCCTCAGCTGCAATCTCCTTTAGTGACGCCTCACTGCAGAGAGAGCCCTTGTCTAGCAGACGCCAGGCACCCTTGCTCAATGACTGGCAGATGCAGGGGTATAAAGACCTGGGCCTCTTGGCCCAACTCAGGACAATCCTTCCACATATTTTCCAGCTCCAGAGCTCCCAAAGAATCAACTGAGGCTGTCACTGGGCTGAGTCCTTGCTCAGCTTCTCCCTCTGCCCTGTCCCTCATCCTCCCTGCTCTTCCCTCAGTGCTGATCCCAAGAATACTTCATAACATCCCGCCCACTAACCCATCTCAGGTCTGCTTCCCAGGAAATACAGCCTGTAGTGGGGTTGTGATGAGAATCAAGTGAAGGGTATGTGAGGTTCCTGCAGAATCTCCCAAGTGGTGGCCTGCAGAAACATAAAAATCATCATGGCCACTCACTGAGCACCGTGTTGGGCACTGTAATGAATATTGTTTAATTTTCACAAAAGCTACAAGATAGATATTTTCTCCTTTATTTTCAGAGAGGTCATGGTGTTGCCCCAGGTCATTAAGTTAAGTGGCAGTGGTGAGACCAGGCCTGAGGTCTCTGCGATTTCCCTTCATCCTGCCACGTCATAGCCTACTACAACCTCAGGCCAGTTAGGACACCTTCTCAGTTGGGTGCCATCTATGGACTAGAAAGCTATGGCTTTAAGAAATAAGAGTCTTAAGACAGAAGATAGAAATGCCTGCGGGTGGGTAGAGTGTATTTGAGAACAGCCAGTGAAGAGCTCAGCAGTTCCAGGCTGTGCTCCCTGCTGAGAACAGAGGAAGGTTGTCAGGTCTATTAACCTCAGCAAATGTAAATGAGGACCCAGATGCTCTCATCTAAAATAAAATCCTCCCCAACAGATGGTCAGGTTTAACAAGTTGGTATTGAGACCGAAGCTCCCAAATAGCTCATCTGTACAAGAGCAGAATCACATAGAACCAAAACACCAGCCAACCCATTTTCTGGGCCTTAGATACTGGTCATGAGAATGACCAGCAGCTACAAATTGCATGGCATCTCTCACCAATGCAGCATCCACGTGGCAAAGAAGATTATTTTATTATCGAATCAAGGGAGGCCTGATTTGGTGACCAAGAGACCGTCTCATGTGGGATAGTCCTGCAGGAAGAAATGATCGATCCCTTGCATTCTCTCTCTCTGTGTCAAATAAATAAATAAAATCTTAAAAAAAAAAAAAAGAAGAAGAAGTAAGGTTAAACAGTCTAAAAAGTGGGCAAGTTCCATTCATGAGATTAAAAAATGCAGTGGAGTTGAACAATGGGTTCAATAAGACATTAGAGAGGGCCTCTCCTAGGCAGCTTTTCTCAGTCAAGGCCCATTTCCCAGACAATGAGGCTGAGAAATTGAGACTTTAATGAAGAGTAAAAGTTAACCAGGAAATGTTTGGAAGAGGAGAAGGAGAATTCGTTATAGGCAGAGGCGATTGATTTGCAAAGACCCAAAAAGGAATAGCATACATGGGCAGTCTGGGTTCATTTGGGACAAAGTTTTTGAATATTCTTTGAAGAAAGTAAAATGTTACAATACCATATTGTTTTATCTTATAAACTTTATGAAGCATGACAAATCTATGTAACACTTACTCATTCACAGATATTTATTGAGAGCCTACAAAATACCAAGTACTATCCTAGGCCCTGTATGGTTATGGTCACCAATAAGAGCTGCCCCCTCACTAATAAGGTTTGTACTGGGTGCTCATTAATATGCCAGAAACCCTAAATCTTAGGACAGAGTCTTGGTTCTCACTGGGGTGGAAGATTTGGGTCACCTGGGGAGCTTTTAAAATTGTCAGTGCCATGACCGCACCCTACCAATTAAATCCAAATTTCTGGGGGAGAGACACAGCCCTGGGATTTTCAAAATCCCAGGCAATCCCAGTGTGCAGCCAAGTTAAAGAACCAGTGAACTAGTGCAGTAGTTGTCAGAGTTAAGTGTGCATTAAAGTCACAGAAGACTAATTTAGTAGGTCTAGGGTGAGGCTCAAGAATCTGCATGTCCAACAAGTTTGCAGGTGACACTGATGTTGTTGGCTCAGGGAACAGACTTTGAGAATCAGTGCATGAGCATATGAGAATTTATCTGTAGTTATTTATCTCACCAGTCAAAGATACCTCCCTGGTAGACCTACACATGAATTACACATTAAGGATACCTCTCGACTTCAGTGACAGATTCCCCTTTTTAGTGCATTTTCTTCCAAAAAAGGGATGAGGACAAGAACTTGAAAAGGACTGTTGATTGTTATATTAAATCTTCCTTGCTTGGAGAGTTTCCACAAAGGAAAGCACTACGATGAGACCTTGGAAACGGGGCTCTCCTTGTTTGGGCAGCACAACATGAAGGTTAAGAGCAAGGAGTCCAGAACCATGTGGTCCCAGAGCACATCTCTGCAAACTACCAGTTTTGTGATCTCCAACAAGTTACATGTACTTCCTGTGTCTCAATTTCTTCTTAAAGTGTGAGGGTTGAAAATTCCAATAAAGTGCTCAGAACAGAGCTTGGCACATGGCAAGATTTATATAAGCATTGGGTATTACTATTCTCCTGAAATCATTCCACTACTCTTCTTGAATAGTTTATAAGGTTGCAAACTACAAACATCCTCCATTATGCTCCATGTTTCAGATATCTACCACATCTTCCAAAGACTGTACCAATGGGATAGCATATCCTATGAAGAAACAAAACCCATTATGAATACCAGGTTACAAATACTAATAAACTCTATGGGCTCAGTAGGCGTTACATGGATGTAAAAGACATAAAATCTACTCTCAAGGAACTTAATCCTGGTGGAAAAGCGAAGTCACGCTTGCAAATACCTATAGCCCAAAGCACACTTTATAAAGACATTCAGAAAAATGAAAGTAAAGTTCTGTGGGCCAGACAAAAGAGAGCAGAAACCTGATTGTAAAGATAATGTCCCACAGCTCTGACTTCAGGGAGAAAAATGACAACTGGTTTGGGTCACAAAAGAGGAAAGAGCTCCATATACAGAGATAGTGAGGAGAAGAGCACTCCAAGGAGAAGGAATGGCATCGGCAAAGGAATTAAGGAAAAAATACAGGAGTAGGTGTAGTTCAGGCAAACAGAGAGCACATGCATTTGGAGCCCAACTCAGTGTCACTGTGTGTACTTTTCCCCTTACAGCCTGCAGAACCAGCCCTGCCTCGGTTCCTACTCTGACACATGAATAAAGTTCCTTTAATAAGAAGATATTAATGTCTGTCAGTGGATAAATTTTTATTCCTGCAATTAAAAGTCAAAGGAACTAATAAAAATTAATAAATATATAATATATATATTTGATATATCAAAATGTCATTTATATATTTATTAATTTTTTATTAAATATATATATATATATATGTATTTGAGTCTGTGCTGGCTCCCTGCTCAGTGGGGAGTCTGCTTCTCCCTTTCCCCCTGCCCCCTGCTTGTGCTCTCTCTATCTCTCTCTCAAATGAATAAATAAAATCTTTTAAAAAAAAAGAACAAAACCCAACTTTACTGCTAAGGCAAACACCTTAGTTTTACTATTGTGGCATGTGTAACATGACTGATGTTGGGCAATAAGATGACAAACAACATTACCTAATCAAATCTGTAGCTCTTTTATTATATATTGATTATATCCAGAGTTTGCCTCAAGTAATAGAATTTTCTAACTTTATATTCAACAAAATGAATTGAGATAAAAAGGAGAGTTTTTGAGGTACACATTTTCTTTTTTTCTTTAAGACTTTATTTATTTGAGAGAGAGCATGAGGGGGGTGGTGCAAAGGGAGAGGGAGAAGCAGCCTCAGGGCTCAATCCCAGGACCCTGAGATCACAACCCTAGCTGAAGGCAGACACTTAACGGACTGAGCCACCCAGGCGCCCTGAGGTACGCACTTTCATAGTATGCAGGGTCAGGAGTAACTCAGATCATGTTAGACGATTTAGTTCTATCACTAAATGTCTGGAGTTTTGCTGAATGAATGGACTTTCTTTGCAAACCAAATTTCCACCCAGAATTTAACTTTAACACCATATCTCTAAGGAACTTAAAACCTGATGCTTTTCACAAGGAACTTGGATGGAGTTTGCAAGGTCATTTTCTATGTAAGAAATACTTTTAGTTCTCCCTTGCATCTGCCAGAGAAAGGAATTGACTATTCCAAGGCCTTCGTGGATCTGTTAAAGCTGATTCTCATACCCGGACTTAGACTCCCTTCCCTGTGATCTTTGTCAGTCAGTAGTGGCCACCTAAGAGCTACCACAGTATCAGTTCCGACGGTGCAAGTGACAGGGCCAAGGACTCTGTCCTGGTCTCAGGAGAAGAGTCCTAGACTGGCTCCAGTGATCCCGGAATCTCCTCCCAGGATTGAGCATGGGTCAACACTTAGCAGCTGCCAAATAAATAAATGATGATTTAGCAGTTCTCTTCATAAAGCATACATCACAAAGACGAATAACTTACTAGTCCCAAATGTCGTGAAGAAAACTTGGGAAAGTTACCCTCATGCATTTTTAAACAGTCCGCCTCCAGACCATGACACCCAAACTCAAAGAGAGGAAAGGCTGCAAGCCTGGTTGCCCCTCTAATAGAGGGCATGGCGTCAGAATCACTTGGTGGCCTCTTGCAAACTACACAGGATCTCCCATCCCCAAATTCATATGCGACCCCCTATGGGATGAGGATCGCTGCCATATTGAGTCACTTTTATCTATAGAAATACATTTTACATTTTTTTAAGATTTTATTTATTTATTTGAGAGAGAGAGAGAGAGCATGAGCTGAGGGGAGAGGCAGAAGCAGGCTCCCCACTGAGCAGGGAGCCCAACGCCGGGCTGGATCCCAGGGTCCCAGGCTCATGACCTGAGCCGAAGGCAGATGCTTAACCAACTGAGCCATTCAGGTGTCCCAGGAATACGTTCTACATTTTACAAGCAATGAGATATAGGCAAAAAAGGAATCATTATCAATTTAATTTTAAATGTCAACTAATATTGAACGAAAAAGATTGAGAACTGTAGTGTTTATTAGCATATCAGCTATGGGGAGGGAGACAGAGAAGTTTAAAAATATTAACAAATAATGCTGGCGAATCATCAAAGGGAGAATTTCCCAATTCTGGATGCCAATCCAGAAATTTGCCTTCCTTCCGTAAGAATTATAAGACCTCGCTCCACCTCCCCACAACACACACATGCATGTGTGCTCCTTCTTGTTGCCTCTTTGAAATTTCACTTGGGGTAGGACCTTCCTTCTTATAAAGGCTTCCCTTTATAAATACCTGTGCATTTGCTGCTCTCCAAATTCCAGAACTGTCCTTCCTGCAAAACTGTCTTCTTGCCCCTTGTCTCAAATGTTCCACCTGTGTGAATAATAAATATTTATTTGATCCTCCCAGAAGATTGATGGCATGAGTTTGATATCCGAACCCAGACTCAGGAAGGAGCTTCTCCAGTCACAGGGAGATGGCTGTAACGCCCCTCCAGTAGTTGTTATATTGAGGAAGGAATTGATTGAACAAATATTTGTTGAGTGCCTACTACGTGTCAGGCATAGTCCTAAGCACTGGGGTTGTGGCATAAACAGGAAAGACAAGGCCCGTGACTGCTCAGAGCTCACATTTGGTAGGTCTGTGAAATGTATAGAGCATATGGAACACACCTGACCAACGCAGCCAACCTATGAGATTTGTATACATTATTTGGGCCTCACTTTCTATTCCACTCACTGGCCAGGTCTGATTCACACATTCAGGTCGAGAATCAACACTGCCATAGGGCAGTTTTCATATGATATGTGCTGCAGACATCAGTCCCAATTGAGGTACAACCAGTGTTACTCTCTGGAGCCAGCTGCAGAATCTTCTAATAGTATTGGAACTCTGTGAAGCCTCTTTCTCTCTCTTTTTTTTTTTTTTTTGTAATCACACCCAAATTTCAGTATATGTAAGAATCAATACTCAAGGAGTATTTTCCGTATTTGTTATCTTTAAGGGAAGTTCTATCTAAGATACTAGGAACGTAGTTGCAATTAAGAGGTTTCCTACTGGGGCGCCTGGGTGGCTCAGTCGTTAAGCGTCTGCCTTCGACTCAGGTCATGATCCCAGGGTCCTGGGATCGAGCCCCGCATCGGGCTCCCTGCTCAGTGGGAAGCCTGCTTCTCCCTCTCCCCCTCCCCCCCCGCTTGTGTTCCCTCTCTGGCTATCTCTCTCTCTGTCAAATAAATAAAATAAAAATCTTTAAAAAAAAAAAAAAAGAGGTTTCCTACTAAAGATAGTTGGAAGCACAGAAATCCAGAGGGATGGCTAAACGATTGTGGGGAGTTCAAGATGTAGATACCAAAATACGGGGTCTACTCGCTTGAGCTGGGGTCCAGACAGAAGAACCAAGGTAAAAATCAGAGAGCCAGAAAGAAAGAGGTAGAGAGGGATGGAGTTTAAATGAGAACAAACTGGTAATAAGGAAGCCTAGATGGGATCCCAAGGACACTCCCTTGAGCACTGGGTAATTCACGATGTACCTGGGGAGCATGTCCCTGCGGAAGTACAGTAGTCTTCTAAAAAACCAAGGGAGAAAAGACACCAGATCAAAATGAGTGCTTTATCCGTCATAAGCCCTTTATGTTCCTGCTTTTTGTCACCAGAACAGATATCAATTTGACCTTTGTACTTTCAGTAGCTATGTCACCTAGCTACACTTTAGTATCCAAGACCCTCATCAAATAACAGCACAATTAAGAGTGAAAGTAGAGAAATATCCTTGGATGAGCCAAACTGACTCATCTGAGCAAGAAATGACCTGGAAGCTTCTTGTGTCTTGAGGAAGAGGAGGGATGGGAGTTGGTTAGAGACCAGAACAAGGTCAGGCTACTGAAAATGTTGCTGTTACAGTACAACCTAGTAATCCTTGGAAGAGTGACAGAGTACTTTATAGTATGCGATACAATAAATGGTCTACATTAAATACCCAATTTGTCAATATTGGGCCGGGGGGAGTAATACCTGAATCACTGGGAGAATGTTAGCATTCATTCATTGTGCTCACATCTGCTAGTATCTTGTGATTGCATTCTCCGTATAAAGAAACAGGATGATTGAATGGACATATTTTTATATACATGCAGTAATTCAGCCCACTGAAATTAGCACTCACCCTAAGGGTATAATTCAATCCTATCACAGAGCAACAGATAAAAGAGAGATGAGAGAGAAACAAATGCCTGTTAAGATGGAAAAGGCAAAAAAAAAAAAAAAAAAGCTGTAACAAACGTTTGAGAGCAAGTCTGTCTCTGCAAACCACTAACGCTCTAGATACTTCTTTCCAAAGCACAAATAAAGCATAGGAAGTTATTCTGTCTTCTTTTCCAAAAGGAAATCAATATCCCCAAGTAGTCCAAAACCGAGACTGTATTTGAATGCCTTAAATCAAGTAGGTATACTATGCTGTGTTTATTAATATCTTACGGTATATTATCCTTTCTAGTTTAGCAAGGGCCCCACACAACCAATGAGTAAAGGTTCACATTTTACCTTTATTGGCCATACAAAAAAAAAATGAATCTGAAAGAGGTTATGGGACCTCACCAACTATTCATTAGCAGACTCAAAATCTGTCTTTTAATTTCAAATTAAATATTATTTTAGTCTAGCTTTTAATATAAAATTTTAGTGTATTATTACGTATTTAATATTGTATATGATAACAGCTACTTAAGGAAAATCACCCTCAATGTGTCTGTTAAAGATATTATTTATGAAATTTGAGTTCCCAGAGCACATGGAATGATCCACTTTGTTTCATACAGCTCCGTGATAATGTTTGCACTGAGCATATATGGGATCTTTGAAGGTGCGTGGACCCACACGGATCCAAACAGTGAGGGTGATGTTAGTCAAGGGCTTGGCGTGTAATTTGTCATTATTTATCTTGATTATTTTTTTTCCTTTTTAGGCTTATTTTATTAATTCTCTACTTTTAAAATTGACCAGATAATTTATTTACTTTATTTTTTTCATGTTAAGTAATAAGTGTTACTATGGAATGAACTTGTGACATATGCAATAAAATGAGTGAATTTCCAAAACTGTATACCGAGCAAATGAGGCAAGACTCCAATAAATACACACTGTTATTCTTTTTTATGTGAAGTTCTAGAAAGGCAAAACCAATCTACATTGACCGAGAGAAAAATCAGTGGTTACTTGGACCAGGGCTTGGGGTTAGGAAATGACATATAATGGGCACAAGGGAACTTTCTGATGTGATGGAAATGTTCTCAATCATGATTCTGGTGGTGGTTACACAATTATATAATAGACATTTCTCAAAACCCATCAAATTGTACACTTTAAATTGGTGATTATGTATATAAGTTACACCTCACTAACTTTGATCAAAAAAAAAAAGAAAAAGACACATAAGTAAAGTTTTCATCAATAATATTTATAATGAGGTTTTTATAATGTATTTATGACATATTTTGACGTAAAGATCCCCATTCAAGCCTTAAACGATTCTATGAAATAAGGACATTATTATTACCATCCTTATTTCACAAATGATAGAACTGAATTTTGAAGAGTTTAAATAACCTGCTGATAATCACATTGCTAGTAAAACATAAACTAAGATTTGAGTTCCAGATGTTTTGAATCCAAATTCTCAAATGGTTCTCTCAACCCAATATTGAATCCCTTTCCAAATCTTTCCCGAAGTGAACTTTTCAAGCATCTCAGTACTGATGGATAGCCCAAAAAGAATTTTTCAATAAAGTTATTCATAAATAGAAACAAGGTAAAAGCAGTTAGCGAGCATTTGAAAGCAGCTAGTTCCTTTTCACTTCCAGAGGCTGTGGGTTTGCAAGCTTGCACCTCACGTTTCGTGACTACTCAAAGGCGAAGTATGCCTTGACAGCATTTTTTTTTTTTTTTGCATTCCCTCATCCTGTAAATGCCCAGAGTTCTGCATGCCCTCTAGACTTGCACTGCTCTGTCCCTCCATGCCACTTGTCTCAGATTAACTCTGTCATTCTGCTTAAAATATCCATTTCCCTCAAAGGCTAATTAACCCTAGTTAATATCAAAGGAAGCACAATATAATGTAACCCGTCCATACTAAAACCTTAATTGCTAATGGTCCATTTTATTCTCTAGAGAACTTCCATTTTCAAGATCACCACATTAAGCATAATGAATCTGTAATTGGTATGATTTTAAGGAATGTGTTAGAGTTAAATGATTTGATTTTTATACTCTACTATGGAAGTCACGACTTCTATTCACCAATAGCAGGTCCTTCTACTTCTGGGCCAACAGGAGGGGTGTACCCCTTCCCACCCTTAAAGTTGGGCAACGTAGTCCATTTGACTAACTCACTTGGTTGATGGAATATGAATGGAAGTGATGTGCCAATTCTGGCCCTTAATTGCGAAGGCTACCATGATCATGAAGTTCTGGATAATGAACTCTCCATAGGCTGGATCTCTAAGTGAGGCGATATAAAGCAAAGTCCTCACTAATACTCAGAGCCAATGTAGCCTGCACACAAATTAAACCCTTTGTTGTTTGATTGCTTTAAACCCATTAGATTTTGGTGAGATTGTTTTTTTTTTTATTATTCTTATGTTAATCCCCATACATTACATCATTAGTTCTAGATGAAGTGTTCCATGATTCATTGTTTGTGCATAACACCCAGTGTTCCATGCAGAACGTGCCCTCCTCAATACCCACCACCAGGCCAACCCATCCTCCCACCCCCTTCCCCTCTAGAACCCTCAGTTTGTTTTTCAGAGTCCATCGTCTCGGTGAGATTGTTTTGAGAGCATAATCTAACCTATCCTAAATAATACAATTAAATTCCAATATGTATGTTTCTCTTTCTTTATAACTTATTTAATATTTCCTAAGTTGGGACAGGTATTAAAAGTGATCTAGGGGCGCCCGGGTGGCTCAGTCATTAAGCGTCTGCCTTCGGCTCAGGTCATGATCCCAGGGTCCTGGGATCGAGCCCCGCATCAGGCTCCCTGCTCCGTGGGAAGCCTGCTTCTCCCTCTCCCACCCCCCCTGCTTGTGTTCCCTCTCTAGCTGTCTTTCTCTCTGTCAAATAAATAAAACCTTTAAAAAAAAAATAAAAGTGATCTAAACATCTCTTTTAGGGGTTCATACCCACTCACCCACCCACCCCTCAAGAAGTTGTTAAATTGATGGTGTATCCTAGGACCCATGGTGTATGGAATGGGGGTAAGAATCTACACATCACTTCCTTCATTTGGAAGGATCTTTCCTTCCAATACATTCTCCTTGCATGCCCCAAGATCCCAAGGAAATTTTGCTTCTTCTACTTCCCACATCTTGGAATCCCTCAAGAATCTCAGACCATCACCATATCCTTTCTGCGTCATAATATCCCTACTCTGACCCTCTAATATTTTATTGAAAGATGCAAGTAATATACATGAAGGCAGCTTATTTTCCCTCTTATACTCTTCTGTACTCTACATATTTCTGTAATTAAATGCTACACCCAGTTTAAAGAAGATAATCTTCCCCCAAAAGAAGGAAGTGAATATTTGGTCAAGGATATCCCTTTAAGTAAGCCTCTTTTTTTTTACTCTTATTGACTGTCATTTCCCCATGTTTATTTCAAACGCCCCTCCACTGCCTCTTCTCCAAGGACAGAATTACCCTACGCTTCTTGGTATTCCAACAGTTTCCTAAAGTGCTTTTATATTGGTTAAATAAAATAATCATAGTCAGCATTTTGAGAGATATATCTTCTGCAGAGTGGTCTTTTTTTAGAATTTTTTACTTATTCATTTGAGACAGAGAGATACACAGAGAGAGAGAGAGAGAGCAGGAGCAGTGAGGAGAGGCAGAGGAAGAGGGAGAAGCAGACTCCCTGCTGAGCAGGGAGCCCAACATGGGGCTCAATCCCAGGACCTGGAGATCATGACCCGAGCCGAAGGCAGACGCTTAACCATCTGAGCCACCTAGGTGCTCCCAGAGTGGTCTTCTTATAAAAGAACCACTGGTCTTGTCAGCTTTTCTTACCTTTTTGTTCCTTCTCTTACCTTTTTTTAAATTTCTTTGCTCATATCTATCCTTTCAGCTCACAGGCAACAAACAAAAAACTTTAATTTCACTGTGTTTCTTATTTAAAGTCCTGTTATCTGCCTGTCCCAGTTGAGAAGACATCTCACTGCTCATGCAAAGGTCTCTCTATCTTTGGGTAATAATTTCCATAAAGGATTGGGACCCAATCTAGAAACTAAATACAGCTTTGAAGGTAACTTGTATATTCACATGACTCTTTGTACCCCAGGGGCATCCATTAGATATTTGTTGTCATTGTGGGCATTCTGATAATGACACTTGTCCCCTGTCACCTGTCGGGATGAGCAAAGCCTGCTATTTCCTGAGTCTTTCTCATGAGAGGCTGGCCACACTCCTCACTTCTCCTCCGTGCATTGCTAGCTCATAGCAGCTCACTTATAAATATTCATTAAGGGTATTCACAAGTGAGTTGACTATAACACCAATTCTGAATAACTCAGTGAAGGAAGTAAAGAAAATTACATCAAATGAGACCAATTTTAGTTGTTCATATGACAAACTATGGGGACTAGGGAGGAAACGTCATTCCGAGGATATAGTTTTTCTTTCACTTCAAATTCTTCAATGATATTGCACATAGGTTAAACAAGTCTGTATAGGGGCGCCTGGGTGGCTCAGTTGGTTAAGCGTCTGCCTTCGACTCAGGTCATGATCCCAGGGTCCTGGGATCGAGCCCCGCATCGGGTTCCCTGCTCAGTGGGGGAGTCTGCTTCTCCCTCTCCCTCTCCCTCTCCTACTCCCCCTGCTTGTGTTCCTGTTCTCGCTGTCTCTCTCTCTCAAATAAATAAATAAAATCTTAAAAAAAAAAAAACAAGTCTGTATAGTTGGCAAAAACATACAGAATATAAAAGAAATGCCCTCCATAATGAAGAGAAAGAACAATTTTCTGCCTAAAATACAGAAGGTAGAAATTTGAGCCATATAAACTGTGGTTGGAGTCCCAGTTCCCTTACTTACCAGTTTTATGGCTTTAGTAAGACACTTAATCCTTCTGACCTCATAGTCCTTATCAGTAAAATGGGACTCATTCATATTTACTTTGTCAAGAACTCATGCATTTAATACATTGGCACAGGGCAATTCTTCAGTCAAAGGCAGCTATGAGTGTTATGGTCCTGGATTTATAACACAAGATAATAATAATACTATCCTCCAAGCCAAGCATTTTGCTCACATTATGTTATTTAATTCTGTCAAGGGCGCTATAAAGAAATTTGTTAGTATCATTTTATAGATGTAAAAACCCAGTTTTACCTTATGCAGTAACTTACCAAATGTCACAGAAATGAGGCCTAGTATACTCAAGCAGGTTTTCTGGTGAGTATCTTAAAACAGTGCTTGTCAGATATTAAGTGCACACAAATCACCTGAAGATTTTATTAAAATGTTAATTCTGATTCAGCAGGTCCAGGGTGGGGTCTGAAATTCTAAATCTCTAGCAAGGACCCAGGTGATGCCAAAGCTGCCAATAGCAGGAGGAATTTAAGCTCAGCCCAGGGTCTTAATCTAGATGCTGCACTCCTGTTGTAATAAGGCATCAGATGTATAGGGTTAGGTGAAAGGACAAAAATGATCAGGTTATGAAAAAAACAGAAAACTTTTTAAGTTATGCAAAGATGAAAGGTGAATATTATAAAGTGTTTTTCTCTGGGGACAGAAATATTAATGCTGTAATTTTCTCTTTTTCACCTGCTTATTTTTCCTAGCCTACATAAAATCTATGATCGCTAGATCAGTCAATCCATTATTGAACTAATTCTAATTAAGAACAGGGATTTTCCCACTGAAAGAAAGGAATATTTACATATGTACTCTCACTGACTTCTGCTGACTTCATCATCAAGTTTAAAACAACAACAGCAACAAGCAGTCCCATGAGCTATGAATGCTGGTAGCAAACCCTTTTGGTAAGAAGGGAGGGCTGGCAGATATTGATGTGTTGAGGAAGTATGAAATTGGTACAGCAGATTGGCCTGAGTCAATTTCCAGTGGGACCGGGCTACGTGATATGGAACATTTAAAACACCTACTCGAATGGCTGTACATTGAAGAAAGGGACATGCCCAGAAAGACTCAGATTTGGGGGGATTATTAAACATTGCCTCTGAGCTAATGTTAACTTCCAGGGACCTAGGAAAGAACACCAATATGGCCCACCAGTCAGAGAGAGTGGGAGGTTAGGAGGATCATGTCATAGGTGGAGTTTTGACCTGAGTTTGTCTCCCAGTGGAACCACTTGATCCATAAATCCACCTTGTGATTATTTCCCTGCTCTTGAGTACATAGTTGAACTGATAGGATCAGAAATTGGCAGACTCCACATTGGTTTTCTGATCTGTGAACTGGGGGTTCTTATACAGGAAGTACTGTTATCTGCCTTCTCTCCACCCTTCTCTCCACCAAGATAGAAAACCAAGAGCAATACTACATACATAAGGATCTTAGAATTAGTTCCACTACGAAAAATTTGAAAGAT
Organism: Mirounga leonina; assembly: GCF_011800145.1. Taxonomy (NCBI): domain Eukaryota; kingdom Metazoa; phylum Chordata; class Mammalia; order Carnivora; family Phocidae; genus Mirounga; species Mirounga leonina. The sequence goes on along the minus strand of NW_023270268.1, from coordinate 16,016,902 downwards.
GCAGGACTATTAATCCTTACAATGTCCCCATTGGTACTACCTTAACCAAGCAATCAAGGTTAATACCAACAGTGGTAAGTCATATTGAGAGTACAGAACTTTGACATGATATGATGAGAATGACACTTCTTTTCAGTGCTTGTCCTCTCCCAAACCTATAACCCCAGCCTAAGCATGAAAAAAGTCAGACACATCCAAATTGAGATTCTAAAAATACCTGACCAATGTGCCTCAAAATTGTCAGTGTTATAAAAAACAAGGAAAGTCTGAGAACCTGTCACAGCAAAGAGAAGCCTTAGGAGACATGATGACTAAATGTAATGTGGTATCTTGGATGAGATGCTGGAACAGAAGAAGGGTATTCGGTAATAAAGTAAGGAAATTTGAATAAATGTGGACTTTAGTTAATAATACATATGAATACTGGTTCATTAATTTTCACATATTACCATAATAATGTAAGATATTAATAATGGGGGGATGTTTATTGAGTAAATGGGAACTTTCTATATATACTATTTGCACAGTTCTCCGTAACTTTAAAATTATTTTAAAACAAAGTGTTATTTTTTTTTAAAAAAAGATGAGTCTATGAAAATGATTTAAAGCTTAATTAAGTGAAGATTCCAGTTACCTCTGTTGTTCGAAGTACAATAAGCTTAATGGAGAAAATCAGCAGTATTCCTGACATCTGTAAATACAATCTTTTATCTCAATAGGCAATTTTTGGTTTTGTTTTCGTTTTTTTTTGCTGTTTTGAAGTTTACATGTGGAAAGAAAGGCATATATAGATGTTGAAGTGACCAATATAGAAAATGGATGAACTCAATATTTTTTTCTGAAATATAGGAACCATGTGTTCATTTTTAAGTAAAAGATACTATGCTATGTTAAATTATATTTAAAAAGACATAAATTTAACAATAAAAATAATGTTCTGAAAACATACTATAAAATAAAAATTCATTTTTTTTAAGGTTTTCTTTATTTATTTGAGAGAGAGACAGACAGAGTTGGTGAGAGCAAGCACAAGCAGGGAGTAGAGGGAGAAGCAGGCTCCCCGCTGAGCCGGGAGCCCGATATGGGGCTCGATCCCAGGATTCTGGGATCATGATCTGAGCTGAAGGTAGATGCTTAACCGATTGAGCCACCCAGGCGTCCCATAAAAATTCATTTTTAAAAAAATTCTGCATTTTCCTGAATCTCTTGAGGTCCAAGTATTTTTCAAGTTTCACTAATCAGAGAGCCCCATGAACTTCATGAATCTGAATTCAGAAATGTCTTAAGTGCAGAGGGGACAGGGACATGCAAGGTATCTGTTTTGCTGGTAAGGATCTAATAGGCATGGCTTGGTTCTGAACTGGTAGCTGCGACCTTATCTCTGGATTTCAGCTAAAATAGCGTGGAGCTGCAGCAGACTGGCAAGGGCTTCCCGATCCCCAGATCCCAGGGAGGACTACCACGGGTGCCTCCTGGGTATAGCAAAGGTACAGCTGTCTCTTTGGGGATTCAGCTCTCCGATGCTGGCTATAAGTCAATCCTGAAGACCTGGTCTTTCAGACTAACCATAATTTTGTCAACATCCAGTTCCCTATATTAAATCATTTCCTTCTCAAAATGCTAGAGCTTCTGTTGTCTTCAGCTGAGCAACAATTCATATAAGGAGCCAGGAAAGGAGCCATACATAAGTGACGAGGACCTCATGCTGCATATTAAATATTTAAGAACATTTTCCATGTTTACAGAAAATGTTATTTGCCATTTTATTTTAAATAGAATCTAGTCTCGGTTTATCTTTCGTTTCCCCTCCTTAATGGCCATAAGGTAGACCTGTCTCTCCCTACTACAAGGATAAAGAACACTATGCGAACATGGTGCTGACTGGCACCTGACAATCGGCCTCAGCTTGGGGCATGTATGGGGAATGGTGTAGGCTGTGGAAAACTCACAATGGAACCATGAGATGAGATGCTATAACAGGAAGAAGATAAGGGCAACAGAAGAGGAAGAGGGCAAGCTGACTGGAAATAGTGTCTCAGACTATGTCACACACAACATGACATCCTTCCTAGTGCTGGTGTGTTTTCTTGAACCCAGCAAACCCTGCCATCTCACAAGTGAGTATGGTATTGCATTGCATGAGAGCAAAATGCATAAACCGCTATGTTGTAGGCCAGATTCCTCAAAATCATTTAGTTTGGCCCAAATCATGTTGAAGAAACTTGAACCTACATTACAAAATGAGAGAGTACATTAAAAAATATGGATTTCTAGTTTGGCTTGAAAAATGAGAAGATCTGACAATTCTGGGAATATCTTCAGAGTATTCTAGGCATACCAGCTTTGGCAGTGAACAGCAGAGCTGAATTCAAGTTCCCTTTCATGACCCCCCATACTCATCTTTATCACACAAATCACAGTGAGTTGTGATTTTCTCTTTGCTCACTCATCTTTCCCTCTGGTTGTGGGTTGATACTGTTTCTTTTACACCTGTACCCCTCCCACCCTGACTTACGTAGTATATTCCTGTTAAAATTAATAAGTGTTTATTAACTTTAGGGAGTCAAGCTATCCACCATTAACTATGTTAAAATAACATTTATTGAGTTCCTACTCTGTTCCATGCACTGATCTGGGAGCTTCTCGTGCACCCCCCTCATTCAGGCAGTGAACAGACTAGCATTAGTACCAAGCCAAGGAAATCAGAAGAAACAAAGTTAACATTGATGAGACTCCTTCATAAATGATGTGAGATTTCAGCTGGTTTTTAAAAGAAGATATTTTAATAAATATCTTTTATTATAATAAAAAATAATAAATATTATTTATTAAAATGACATTTTAATAAATAAGGTAGGTACAGGGTGGTACCTACTATTCTAGAGAGAAAAATAAAGCCCTGGTACAAGGCACACCTGAAGAGTGAGGAACAGACCTGTTGTTCTAACAAAGAACCCAAAGGAGATAAAAATGGAGAAGAATATAAGGGTCAAATGTTGGAACAAATAAAGGCCTGACTCCAAGGTTCAGATCGGATCTTATTCACATTGGATGCCATTTAAGTAGATATGATGAAAAGTGGGGTAGAAATATTTAGGTAACAACAATTTGTAGAAAGCATTACAGATGGGAAAACTGTGGCTTATAAAAGCAGGTGATTTTCAAAGTGTATACATATGTCAAAACTTGTTAAGTTTTGTACTTTAAATATGTGCAATTTATTGTACCTCGATTATACTTCAATAAAACTGAAGGAAGCAGATAGACCTTCATAAATATCCAATTTATATTCTCAAGGGCAGCAATATTACAGAGGAGGAAGTAAGCTAATCTTTATTGAAATCCTACTAAGGACAAAGCGCCATGCTAGGGACTTTATCCAAGCTATCCCAGTTAGTCAGCACAGCAGCCCTTCACGTGAGACATTATCAACCCTACTTAGAAAAACTGAAACTCAAATATCCACTCCAAAGTTCACGGAATTAGTGAGAGATCAGGTTTAGACTTGAACTCAGGTCTATTTATCTTCAAAGCCCTGAGATTCCAAGTGATCCCACACATAGTGAGTATTAACATAGAACCTAGAAACAGCTTAATTCTCTAGTCTGATGACAAGTACCAACGAAAATTGGTGGGAACATATACATAATCCAAATTAAGGACTTTGATCTATGCTCATCGAGCTTATTATCCCGCAGTTTTCTTTTCTTGTAGTGCTCTTGTCTGGCCTTGGCATCAGGGTAATGCTGGCCTCAAAAAATGAGTTGGAAAGTACTCCCTCTTCTCCAGTTTTTTGGAAGTGTTTGAGAAAGGTTGGCAGAATTCACTTTTTAATTTAACTTCTAATTTAACTTCTTTAAATATGTGGTAGAATTCACCAGTGAAGCCATCTGGTCCTGGGCTTTTCTTTGCTGGGAGAAGTTCGATTCCTGACTCAATATTCTTACTCTTCTTACCCTTTATTGGTCTGTTTAGATTTTCTATTTCTTTGTGATTCAGTCTTAGTAGGGGCTGAAGAGTGAAGAAGTGAAGAGATGTTGGTCAAAGGGTGAAAGTTCCAGTTATAAGATAAATAATGCAGATCTAATGTACAGCATGGTAACTATGGTTAATAACACTGTATTGCATCCTTGAAGTTTGCTAAGAAAGTAGAACTTAAGTGTTTTCACTAGAGGAAAAAAAATGGCACCTGTGTAAGGTGATGGATATGTTAATTAGCTTGATTGTGGAAATCATTTCACAGTGTATACGTATATCAAAGCATCACATTGTACACCTTAAATATATATAATTTTTATTTGTCAGTTAAACCTCAATAAAACAAATTAAAGACAGAAAAATTTACTCCAAACACTCATTTTACATTTTTTGAAGACTTTTCACATCCTAAGATATTCTTAACCTGACTAGAAATTTAGTGAAATTGTGAGAAGAGAACAGAGAGAGAAAAAAAAAAAGAGAGAGAGAGAGAGAAGGAGATAGGAAGAGAGGGAGGGAGGGAAAATAGTATAGATAGATGAAGACCATGTCTCTCAACTTTTATGCCCAATTCACACAAAATAGGGACTCTGTTAAATGTCTAATTCAATCCAATCCATTTATCATGAATGGCATCAATTTCACCAATGAAAGCTTATTTACAAGACCCATTAGGCCAATGAGTAAGCCAGTAATTTCACCAGTGGAAACCCATATGTTAGTTAACAACGCCTGTGGTTATTGATCAGAAATAAGGGTAGCAGAACTCCTAAGTGTGAACTTTCTGATACTAGCACCCTTCCTGGAGTAGAATTTCTCATTAGGGAAATGACAACACTAATAATGTTACTCAAGTGTATACAGAATATTTGGCTGCTCATCCTGAAGTATTTTAAAATAATAAAAAATGTTCTGTGCAAACTTTATCTAAATTAAAAGGTGTCATAATAAAAATGTAAAACACATTGAATAACTCCGAGTTTCAACATATCGTCGTTGAGTTACAGAAGTTAATTTAAGCAGAGAGTCATTTTAATTACAGAGCTATGTTGGGTCAAAACCTGGATGTGGTTTGTTGTCATTGCTGAATTTTAGGAAGCTTGTTTTTTCATTTGCCCTCATGTGGTTCCAACTGTTATAGTTCATTGTGGCTGATTTGCCTACAAATTATTGGCTTCTTGAGTCTTGCATTTGGGAATTTTTGTTGATTTTCAATTTGGCTATTTTCAATTTGGCTATTCTAGAATTTTTCTCTACCAAACTTCAATTTCGTTGGAAAAAATGAGAACTGTGTAATGGTCTTGAAAATATTTCTTTATTTGGCTGTTCTTATGCTATCCGTAATCAAGTATTATGTGCTTCACAATCATCGTTTATTTCTCAATTACCTCTTTAAATCAGCATGAATTCCTTCCTATGATAGAGAAGATAATCATTGCTGCTCCACCATTAAGGAAAACAAGGCATAGATATATTAAGTGATTCCATTTTCTCCACTGCAAGTGGAGAAATGTACATTGTGATCTAATATGGAATGACATGTAAGGTATGCAGTTTTGTCAAACATTAAGACAAAGACTGAGAATATCCTTTTAGTAATTTTAGTACATAGTAGAATCTTCTTTCGCATTTCCCATGTTTAATGTTCTGTGTCCTATTCTTAAACGTCTAGAAAATGCATCAGAAAAGCTTAAAATAATTAATCACAAAGAATTCCACATCTAGTCCATGCAGCTATAGCACTTTTTTTGGGGGGGGGGGGGGGGGCGAGGGTGGAGCACAAGTGACCAAATTGTACAGACAACAAAATAACAGTAATTCTCATTTACAGTGGGTTTATTGTTCTAGTTCTCATTCAAAAAAAAAAAAAAAGATATATATATCTCCATTACTCTTAAACACAAGGGAAATGAAAATGCAACATATTTTCAAATTTTGAAAATGCAACACATTTTCAAATTTCTACTTTATTCTCTCCTGAGACACTATTTTAGAGGCCCAAGGCTACTAAAAGACTGCAAAGAATTTGCATGTTTTCTTTTAAATGAGCATCTTTTCAAGAAAGAATATATATCAGTTTCCATTGTGAGCACTGGAAATGAGATCTGAAGAGTGAAGATGAGTTGCTCAAAAGCTGATAAAAGAGTTGAACGATGGTCTAATTCTGGAACTGCTAAATAATTGACCATGGTACGTCCTTGTTGGAGGCCAGTGCCAAAAATAACTTCTAGAAATGGGATGAGAATCTCGGTCAGAATTGAATTAATTTCCCAAAGAAAGAAGAACCCTATTTTGTCAATGTACAGTAATTTTATCTTCTCATAAAACTTTTACCACAGTCAAAAGCATGTGTATCATTGCTAATGTCCAACTTTTGCCCAAGAGCTGAATATATATTTCCCATTTTATGGAGTTGTTCCTATGCAGGATGTCCCGGGTGCCTTGTTGATGTTCTGTACATTTCTCTTCCCCTAGGTTTTTATCACAGTGTAAAGTATGTGTCTTATGGCTAATGTTTACTCTTTGACTGAGCTGCATAAATACTTCCCAAGTTGTACAACTGTTTCATTTCAGAAGGTTATTTGTAACTCACATTTGTCAAGGTCAGAAAATAAATATACCTTCCATACTCAAGGTAAAGGATTGTGGGGTGCAAAATGGAAGCTAAAAGAAAGTGCATAATGATAAACTCTCCAGAGATCTTGGGAACCTCAGAGAATTTCAGGGAGGAGCCTGAGGCCTGATTGCCCCATGTTCTTTCCCAAGGAGGGGGATCTTTCAGGAACGTGAGAGATGCCCCAGGATTTGTAAACCATGCACTAAGCTGTTTCTGACCTCTCTTCACTTGAAACCATGCACCATCTCCACAGGCCTGGATTTCAAAAAAACACCAATGATTGGGAACACAATGCCTTCTGGTGTTACCTGAACATCACTTGCAATCTTACCTTAACGCCTTGATTCATGCAGCTGACAACTTTGATTTTCTGCACATAATGCAGTATTGTCTACCTCCGAAAAATAATGGGCTTTATGGAATACATTGTGTATGATTTAATTATTATATGTCAGGGATTTCATGACCCAAGGAACATCCATTTAACTTCCAGAATAAGTATAGCTCAACACAAATACACACACACACACACACACACACACACCCCCCCAATATAACATGAGCACACTTTTAGTTTTAGATTTATATCTGATTTTTATAATTGTATTTGGTGGATTTTAAAATCACTGTGCAAAACATGAAGACAAGGGCATATTTTGAAAACCATGTTGATCATTTAAACTGTTGAACTTTGATAATGATAGATAAAATAATGTTCAAAAGTTGGCAAATATTTATCTAGAAAATATCTATTAAATGATAGACCAACTAAAATTAGATGTATTAAAAATTATTTTCATTTGCCAGGTTAATGAAGAAAGAGATAATAAATGAATTAAACATATGGTCATGTCTCAATTGGGTGTTTTACTTTATCTAAACAGTAAAATTATCCAGTCTTTTTTGCTAACTGCACTAATATTCATGAAAACTAACAAAAACTGAATAACTCCTTTCCTTTGTGTTTTTAGATCTCTATATTGGGGATATATGTCTATCAGAGTTTTATACAACCTTAACCTCACCTTTGTAGAATAATGGTTTAATCTGGTACTGTTGACTCCCTATCTAGTATGAATCAGTATATCAGGCTTCACTCTGGGCTTGTAATTCCTCTGGGGCAATACAGATAAATATATATCTCCACTTTGTTGAAAATTTTTAGAAAAGTCGTTGAGAAAAGTGAATGCCCATAATATGAACACTAACGCAAACTCTAGTACCATTTAATACCCACACTGACTCTAATTCTAATACCAACACTTACCATGTGTCAGGCAACCAGGTGTATTGATTACATGAACTATCTTCTTCCCTGTGGTGGAAATAGCTCTTATTAAATTCATTTTTCAGATGAGGAAACTAAAATAAAGAGGCCAAGTTCCCATAACCAGTAGGAGTGGAAGCTGATTTTGAGTCCAGATCTGTCTGAATCTAAAAGACATACACTTTCCACTTTACCTCAGACAAAACTAAGCCATCTGTCACTTGACATTTTTTACTGCATAATATTGGAAATAGCATCATTATTCTCATTTTCACATCATTCCTTAGACTCTTACTTTCTTCTTGCAGTATATTCTTTTTATATCAAGGATTTCTAGTGTAAAATTGTTGAATCTTTAAAAAAAGACTTTACAATGTTTCATTATATTCTGTAAAACTTTACTGGTTTATATTCCCTGTTGGCATTTCCTTGTCTTTCACTCAAGATTTTTTGGTCACACCACCACCTTGCTATCTGCTATTTGTCAGTTGCCAACTGTCACAGGCCTGGGCATCTTACTCATCATCTTGACTCCTGCTCACCTTTTTAATCATTACTGCAGTGCACTTGGTGAAGCTTAGCGAAAGACAGAGCAAACAACCCCCCTTCTTACTTTTCTGCACTTTTATTTTTTTAAAAAAAGATTTTATTTATTTTTTGACAGACAGAGAGGGGGAGAGAGAGAGAGCACAAGTAGGGGGAGCAGCAGAGGAAGAAGGAGAAGCAAACCCCCCGCTGCCGAGCAGGGAGCCCTATGAGGGACTCCATCCCAGGACCCAGGGGATCATGACCTGAGCCAAAGGCAGATGCTTAACAGACTGAGCCACCCAGGTGCCCCACCTTCTGCCCTTTTAGGCTCCACAAGCCTATTTGGGCACATGAAAATCTCCTTATTGACAAGGTCAAAAAATTTCAGAAACAGTTAATAATGTACAAGGTTCTAAGTATAAAGTTGAACCAATTTAGATTTTCTCTTAGGTCTTACAATGTCCAGGCTCACAAGAAGTGGTCCCCAGGTGGGTGGGGGCCAACATGATTCATAATCTCAAGTTTGAGCCCTTTTTTCAAGTATCTCATACTGAAAACTCTTCTTCCTTTCGTGAAGAAAAACCCCATATGAAAAGATGTTCTGTATCATATATCAATAGGAAAGTACAAATTAAAACAACAGTAAGTGGCACCTGGGTGGCTCAGTTGTTAGGCGTCTGCCTTCGGCTTGGGTCATGACCCCAGGCTTCCTGCTCCTTGGGAAGCCAGCTTCTCTCTCCCCACTCCCCCTGCTTGTGTTCCCTCTCTTGCTGTGTCTCTCTATGTCAAATAAATAAATAAAATCTTAAAAAAAAAAAAAAACAGTAAGATACCACTATACATCTATTAGAATGGTCAAAATCAGGAACACTAACAATACCAAATCCTGGCAAGGATATGAAGCAACAGGTACTCTCAATCATTGCTGGTGGAAATACAAAATTGTATGGCCATTTTGGATAACATTTTGACAGTATCTTACAAGACAAAGCATGCTGTTACCATCCAATCCAGCATCATGTTTCTTGGTATTTACCCAAAAGTATTGAAAATATGTCCACACAAAAACCTACACATGGACGTTTATAGCAACTTTATTCATAATTGCTAAAATTTGGAAGCAACCATGATATCCTTCAATAGATGAATGGATAAATAAACTATGATACATCCAGACAATGAAATAGTATCCAGTGCTAAAAGAAGTGAATTATCAAGGCATGAAAAGCCGTGGGGAACCTTAAATGGATATTACTAAGGGGAAAAATCCTGTCTGAAAAAAGCTACATACTTTTTCCTGAAATGTAAAAGACTCCAACAATATGACATTCTGGAAATGGCACAATTATAGAGACAATAAAAAGTTCAATGGTTTCCAAGGGTTAGGGAGGGGGGGTGGGATGGATAAGCAGAACACAGAGGATTTTCAGGGCAATGAAAATGTCCCCTATGATATTATAATTATGGCCACATATCATTATACATTTACTAAACCCATAGAATGTACAACAACAAGAGTGAACCCTAAGGTAAATTATGGACTTTGGGGGATGGGGTGATAATGCTGTAGGTTTATCAACTGTAACAAATGTTGGGATGTTGATAGTGGGGGAGGCTTACATATATAGGGGTGGGGGTGTATGAGAACTTCTGTACTTTCTTCTCAGCCTTGCTATGAACCTAAAACTGTTCTTAAAAAATAAAGTCTATTTAAAAGGAAAAATTATGAGGAAAGTCCTTTCTTTGTATTCCCCAAACCATTTTCTTTTCAGTATTCCTACAGATGCCAACTGAACCTTTGGCACAAAATCCCTAAGGTAGAAGTATCATCCAAGGACAAACATGTTTGTTTGCTGTTGTTTTTTCAGACACACTCCAATATAAGCCCTTTTAGAGGGAGCATGATTTTCTCCATTAGCAAGTACATACCTGCGTTGGAGTCAAAGGGCCTCCATCTTTATGCTTTTTAGAACTTTTGGTTTCTTTTCTTCTCTACTTGAGGTGTCAACTAAAGTCTCAAAAAGTTCTGTTAGTCTTGAATAATTGAAATACCTGGGGAAGAGTATAAATGTGGGTTAAATTTTTTTCATTTTGAAGTCTTCTTGAGATAGAAGTTGATCAACAATATTTTCCTGCCCTGCCTACATTTTTAAACTAAGTTTAATACCATCTGTCCTGCTAAGAGTTGCTTAACTGCATTCCTCTCTAATTTAAAGCAGCAACATTGAAAAAAAGGAAAAAAAATTTTGAAAAAAAGGGATACAAGCAGTTCATCTAATTTTCAATCACTTTCTTCACACTACAAGATAAGTTTTATGAAAAGTCAGTATTTGTTTAGAATACGCAAGAACATCATTCAGTAAATTTACAATAGAACTGCATTAAAAATTATAAGGAAGAAATAATAAAAGCTGAATATAAGATGTTTAAGACCAAACAAAGATCATTTCTTGTTTGATATCAATACCTACTAACCAGTTTTAATAGAAATCAGATTTCATTTATCAGAATTTGCTTTTTCAATAAAAACATGATTACTAGCAGTGGCTGGGAGTGGTGGTAATAAAGGAAGGTCAAGAACCTAATTTAGACAACAGAGAAGAGAAGAAAAAGAGAAACCAGAAGAAAAGATAAATTTATAATGTAGTTCACAGTTAGTGTCTAGATGCAAAATACCTCCTGGGGGTTGAATGCAAGGTCATTTGTTCATCTAGATTAAATACTGGGAATTATTTATGTATGTATTTGTGTAGGTGTGTGTATTAGTGTTGGTGAGTATAGGTGTATCAGTAGCCTTTCATTTACCAGTTAATTATCACTCCACAAATACTTGTTGCAAGACACTCTACTGGGTAGGATGGGATACAAAAATATGCTTGAGGCCCACTTGGTGCCATTTTCAATGATCTATCTAGTAGGTAACATAAGACAAGCACACATATAATTCAATATAAATTGGTCAATGATATATGAATGGTAGAGTATGCTAATCTAAAGCACTGCTTACTTGCAGTATGGTCTGCAGACCCAAGCCAGGCTAGGAAGTGTTTGTCACCTCTCCATGGTGAGCAAAGCACAGGATTTGAGAGTAACTGTGTAGAAACTCTGATAATATTTGATGTTGCTGCAGTATTCCATATGATCAGTGCTCATGAACATTGCATCCAACAATAAAAATTGGGGAATAATGTTTTTATAGATTTTTATTTTAATTTTCTAGTACTTAATTTTTGTTTGGTAATTTACAAATGTATCAGTCTGCAATGAATTGGGGAGGAAAAAATGTTGTCCTTTAATTGATAATTTTAATCTTAAAAGTTTAGAGGAGAAGAGGAGTTGCTCTACCCCAAGGTAAAAATGAAGGCTTAATGAAGAAGCTGGCATTTTAAAGGGGTCTTAGAGCATGGCAAGAGCTTTAAGAGGTAGAATAGGGTTACAAGTTATATTTTAGGAAAGAAAAGTAGCCTGAATTTAAAATGTGCTTGAAAAGCATATAAATGACTTTGGTAACAATGGAACAACTACAAAGACAACTGGGGAGGTGGGTAAGGGCTTGAGGCTAGAATAAATAGAATGTGCAGAAAGGAATCTGGTTGTATTATTTGGCTTTTTTTTTTTTTAAGACTTTATTTATTCATTTGAGAGGTAGAGAGACAGAGAGGGCACAAACAGAGGGGAGAGGCAGAGGGAGAAGCAGACTCCTCACTGAGCCAGAAGCCGGACATGGAGCTCGATCCCAGGACCTGAAGATCATGACCTGAGCCGAAGGCAAACGCTTAACCAACTGAGCCACCCAGGCGCCCCTATTATTTGGCTTTTTAACAAGTGAGATATCTAGGTAGTAGAATATTATAAGAGTTGTAACTTTTAGTGGGATGCAAAATAGATTGGAAAGGTCAATCTTAGAAACCAGAAGACCAATTAGAGAACTATTGTGATAGCGTGGAAGTGGTAAACAGGGCTTGACTTGGGTGCCAGCAGAGAGAACATGGCAAGAGTTGATGAATACAAGCTTTCAGGAAAACCAAAACTTCCATCCTTGTTCAGCACCATGCGCAGTACTTGAGCCATAGGAGACATCCACTTCTGTTGCTTTGTTGAGCTAGAGAGATTTAGAAAAGGGCCCAAAAGACTACCAGAAATCAGAAAATGTCTGGTCTAAAAGGAGGACAAGATAGGTTCTGTTTTAGACATAGTGAAAGTCACACCTATTTGAAATGTGGCATTAAGAGAAGAGATAGGGATGAAAATACAGAGTCAGCTGTTGAGGTTTCAATGTTAAGGACATAACATGACTAAGAGAAAGAATGTAGGGAAAGGATAATGCTAAGAAGGACAGAATGCCAACTGAGAGGTAAGAGGAGGGCAATTGTACCTTTCAGACTCATCAGCAGGGAGTTGGAAAGGTACAATGGCAAGAACACAGAGCTGCAGGAATCCAGAAAGGAAGATTTTCAGAAGGCACATCAACTGCACTCTGTAGGATCATGAAGCTTCTGGCTGGAGAGGCTAGATTTTTGGCATGTTTACTTTAGAGAGACATTTTCTCAGTGTGGTAAATATTGATAGTGAATTAGAGCAGTTTGGGGCAAGATTAAATAGTGAGAAAAGATAATCAGAGGGAAAGCGTGCGTGCTCTCTCTCTCTCTCCGTATATAATACATCCATATATATATTCAAACTATGACAAATGTGGTAGAAATCTACCTGGGGTGAAGGTGGCAGGACTGGGTGAAGGCTAAGGATGGAAGTGAGGAAGCAGGTAAGGAGGGGAGCTGTTTGGAAAGGGAAGCTCACTGAGGGTACAAGTGTTTGGAAGAAGCAAGAAGGAAGGAGATTTGAGAGAATAAGTAGCACCTAGGAAGTGAGAATTAGGTATGTGTATTCTGAAAAAGGAAGAGGGCAGAAGAGACAGGTGATCTTCTATAACCTGGAACACAGAGGTATTGGTAATTTTTAAGAGAAAATGATTTAAGTGACTCAACCAAGGTTAAAGGCTCAATTCAGCTGATCCACATCAGGCTGCACCTGCTGACCAGGACTTTCTCCAACAGGACCCCAGTCAGGTTTTACAGGGTAGGAAGTGACAGTTGAGTAGCTGTTCTTACAGTAGGGACATAGGCAGCAGTTTGTTTACTTTCACCAAAATTTGGGATTAGGGGGGTGGGGGTCATTCCTGTTTTTGTGCTCCTTGCTCAAGTTCCTGTAAAACATGAGAACAGTATTTTCTAAGAACCATTTTTGCATACCTTGTGGTTTATCAGTTATTCAAAGTTCATGAAGCTGGGAACAAGATAGCAAAACAAGAAAGAAGGTAAAATGAAGGGGAGCAGAGTATGCCACCCCAAAGTATGCTTCTTTGGCATACTGATTATTTTGAATTGGTTATTTTTAAGAAACAGTAGACACAGGTGAAGCTCTGAGAACTGGGCTGAAGTTATTCTTTTGGAAGAGATATTTACATGCATAAGGGAAACCTCTATTTGTAAAAGTGTCTTCCAATCTGTACCAGGAAGAGAAAGATGACTCTAAATCTCTAGAACTCTTATCAGTGGAAAAGAGAATAACTTAAATCTGCATAACAATCCCACTGTGTGTTTCCTGTGTTGTTTCCTGTGGTTTTTGTAAACTCCCATGACTGGCCTCCTCGCCAACTCAAAATCTTCTGTCTTTAGCTGAAGATGTCTTTAGCTGAAGATGGTATTGAAGTGGTGGCTTGGAGTATTTGGGGGAGTTCCTCAGTTTTCCTGGGTCTCTCCCATGTACACAGGAAGTATACATGTTATTAAACTTTTGCCTTTCTCCTGTTAATCTGCCTTTCATTACAAGGCATTCTCAGTGAAGAATATAGAAGGGTAGAGGGAAAAATTATTTTTCCTCCCCCTACAGAAGTTAGAAAGAAGAGAGAGAAAAAGGAACCCTCCATTTTGTCTATTGCAGTCCTTCTACATCTTTATTTCTTTTACTTGTTTCTTGTTCTCTCAGCCACTGACTTTATCCTGAATGATTGGCACAGGTAAGTTGAAGTTATTCTTCCCTTGAACAGTCTCTCTTCTCACCTATTGCTTAGCTAACTCCTTGCTGGCCGGGTAGCACACACCCTAGGGGGCTTCCCTGGGCTCCTAGGCTCAGTAGATATTTTTCTCTCTCAGTTCTTCCTTTTCAGTGACTGAACATCTTCATCCATTTCCAGCTTTGCCACACCCTTACAGCCCTGTGGCTAGGGTAGCATAATAAAAAAGCATTCATTACACAGTGCCTTTGGAATCACACAAAACAGAGCTTAAACCTTGGCTCTGCCATTTATAGGTTATGTAACTTTGGGCTAACTAGTAAGTTAATTTCTCCAATTCATCTTTTTCATCTTCAAAGTGAGGAAAATAAGGTCTTCCTTAAATGTATTGCAAAGATCACATTAATTGAAATAACAGTGCTAAATTCCTTGTTACATTGTCCAGAACACTGAAGAAATGATAGCTGTTATTACTACTGTGGTCATATGGCTCATTTTAGACATGTCAGTCTCTGCCTGCTGCAGCCCTGCCATAGCTAGAATATTCGCTGGACATGTGCAGACACAGTTCTGCCTAGTCTTTGCATTAACTAGAGACAAAGCTAAAAGGAGAAGCCTCCTTCACTAGAATGTGGAATCTGGAAAGAGTTGACCACTGTCCTCACAGTGTCCTGGAGGTGAGCAGACATGAGTGTCCCATTATTCACAGACATCCCTTCCAGTAATCCTTTTTCCCTTAGGACACAGTCACCTGATGTTTCAGTTAGTTTTATCCCTTCCCAGGACAGATACTATTTTTTTCCCTGCAAATACCCTCCCTTGTCAATTGTTCTCTCTTTTTTTTAGATATGTGCCCCTGCTTCCAGACCCACATTGCTGGTGCTGAACTCCGTAGCACCCCTCAAGGACGATAAGCATTTACGGAGCACCTACTCCACGCTCAGGATACCCCTCCATATTAGCATATCAGGGCTTCCTTTCGGAAAGTTGAGATCACCTTGAGCCTCTCAAACCGCATCCTCCAGTCCCTTCCATTACTCCCCTGCATTATCCAAACATGTTTTGTTTCCTCTGGGGGAACCTGCTGTACATGTGCACACACACAGACACACGCTACGAAGCAGTATGCACAAATAGTATCATCAATGAGAAACCTTATAGGTGGAGACACACAAGTGCCCCACTTGCTCCCCCCCTCCAGGGGCCTCAAGTCAGTATGTTTAAGCCCAGATGCACAGAACAGAAAGGACATTTTCTCTGACATGAATACTTGGCATAGAGCAAGAATGGCCGCACACAGCATGCTCCTGATGGGGAGGCTGAGACACTAAATCATTGGTGCCCAATGGCATGGAGGCTCTGACTCCCATCCCTCTGTCTCTTTATAAATGTCTCCTATTCACATGATTGAACCCAGAGGTTGCAAATTAAACTGGGAACTCAGATGTGAAATCTAGCCAGCAGATGGCCAGAAGGGTACCATAATGTGTTTTGGATTAGTTGCTAAAAAGAGGAAGATTACACATGAAACTCTGAAACTCCAGATTCCCTCCTCAGTCATGTCAACCCGCCTAGCCCTTGCATTGCACCTTGAAACCCCGATGTCACACAAGGCTGCTTCTTGAAGAGAGTTGCTCTTTTGTACACACCCTCATTGGGGGTGCTGGGAACCCCCAAACCAAGCCTCTTCCCCGCTACATATCAATGGCGGAGCTTTCCTGTGGCTGATAACTCACTGCAAAACGTTTATCACACACAATTTCCCACTTTCTCCAAGTCCTAGCTATAAATCCTGTGCCTTTTTGTCGGAGCATGACAAAGAGAGTAGGAAGCCTCCACCTGGGTTTTTACAGGAAGAAGAGCCAGAGGGAGCCAGGACTCCCTGCTCCAAACTGTTTCATTAAATAATCACTTAATAACTTCTGCCAAGACCCTGTTGCTGCTTAATTACTTGCTTGTTTTCTTCTTTCTCTTTTCAACTTTCTTTTAATTGAAAACCCAAGCCAGGCTTGTCACAACCTAGGAAGTCAGATTGCTTGGAGACATCTTCTGACTCTGTCTCATTAGGCGTCCAGCCATTGAAAAATGTATGACAGTTGGAGAAAAGGATGTAGGAGCAAACAAATGCAAAAAAAAAAAAAAAAAAGCAAATTTACCAACAAGGTAATGAGGGAAACAACACTTTGAAATACAACATGCTTTTCTATTTAACAAGGAGAGCAATAAACTGCAGTCACGCAAATAAAGTGGGAGCCTAAGTATGATTTTTGGACGCTAATAGGGAAAATAAACATCAGCGAGTGGACACAGCCAGTGAATCTCTGTTGTCTTAAAAGGATGTGAAACCAAATGGGGAGTCTACAATCTGTGCCTAAAGAACAGAGAAAGGGGCCCATCTGAGCAATTAAATCAGAAAAAGGAGCTCAGTAACTTGGAAAAAAGAAAGAATGCTTTGCATTATGGCCAAACTCAAACTTCGGATCCCATAGACCTATATCATGCTTCTTATGTTGAGTGCCACAAGAGAGTTTCTTCAAAATATTTTATTTACTATTAATGGCATTTTATTACTAATCAATATTAAATAGTAACAATCTTTTATTTAATATTAGTTTTCATTTATGTTTAAATATTAAAATATTATTTCAAAATTTAATCAATATAAAAATATGACTGAGATACTTTACATTCTGTATTTGTATTAGGTTTTCAAAATCTGGTGTGTATTTTTTTTAAGATTTATTTATTTATTTGAAAGAGAGAGAGTGAGGGGGGTGGGACAGAGGGAGAGGGAGAGAGAAACTCAAGCAGACTCCGAGGAGTCCAACACAGGGCTCGATCCCATGACCCTGAGATCACAACCTGAGCCAAAACCAAAGTTGTACGCTGCTCCTCTGGTGTGTACATAATAGGTGACAGCACTCTGGACGAGCCACATTTCAAGCACTCGATAGCTGCTTGTAGCTAATGGCTCCATATTCTACACTACCAGTCTCCAGTATCTTTTTCTCATATTTTCTTTACCTTATGGCAGAGCACCTCAATTTTACCTCCCAGCCCTCCTATTGAAAGTTTTATTCCCACCAACACTTAGAGTATCTTGGAACTTTTTTGTTCTCTTACCATTTTTAGTACAAAAATGATAAAACGATCCAGTTATTGTGTAATAAATCCAGTAACTGCTTACAGCTGTGCACCCTAATTAAAGATTTTATTATTTTGTTTTGCTTTAGGCCTCCTCTCTGTTTCAGTTCTCTTTCCTCTGGAGTCAGTTCTGTATTTGTTTACTTTGGCCTGGCGATCTTTGTATGATCAAATGATCATACGTTGGGATATATGTTGGGATAGGGGAGGCACTAACTCACAGCTTAGAACTTTCTATTAACCAGCCCCCTGTCACACACATGTCCCCCTTCTCTACTGGCAGTGTTGAGCACCATGGTCTCCTTCTACGTGGGTAATTTCTGCCCTGTTTTATTTATCAATAAACTTTCTGTCTCTAACTATATTAGAAACTCTCACCCACTAATGACCTCGACAGCCATGCCCCTCACACAATGTTTCTTTCACTATTTGGGCTTGTCTTGGTTTGGGGTCCCTAGAAGGAGCCCGTGAGAAGAGAAGTCTTATTGCAAGTGACTTAGCAAATTCCAGTAATGGCATTAGAAGAGTAGACAGACACTGACTCAAATCTGTCGATATGTTAAGTGCAATTTGATCTAATTGAGAGATTATGCAGGGAGTTCAGAAATTGGCGTGAGCTCCACATTTAAGTAGCAGGACTTAGTAGTGACTAAACTGAGAGATGTTTAGGGGTTTCCAAAGAGTCCTGTTGTCATTTTCATTCATAGGAAAATTCCAAGAATAAATATAAGGACTGTTAATGAGCATACTGAGGAGAAAAACCATCAGAGGCAAACTGTAACAAAACAGACAGTAGGATCACAAAGTGCTATTCTCAGGAAGCACTTTAACACTTTCTGCGGGAACTTTTTCTACAGCTATGCACACTTCATATATTAAAGGTAAGGTCTAGCTAATAATAAGAGAAGTGATAACTGAAACCATTATATACACAATACTGGGATTGAGTAGACATACTAACCTAACTCTATAGAAAACACTACTGGAATCAAGCAAAAATAACTTAGCTGTTACATAAAATAACTACACCTAGAAGTTAAGGCTATCGGCCAGCCATATAGCTAAATCATCAAAACTAATGACTTGCTCAACAAGACTTACCTCAAGACCTTAATCTCATTGTTACCACCCATCTAAAGCTATTATGTCACACACTCTGCTTGGCCCTAAACAGTTTCCGCCTGCAAGACCTACCTTAAAGTCACCCCCTCAAGCCCTAGCACCCTATAAATATCCTGTCCTAATTTCCCATGGTTTCCTCAATGTGGTGTTCTCCCTTGATGCAATAAATCTGATCAATTTAGCTTTGCCAAATTATAATCACAGTGAGAGATCACTGTGCCTGTTAAAATGGCCATCATCAAAAGACAAGAGATAACAAATGCTGGGAAAAGAGGGAACCCTTGTGCATTATTGGTGGGATTGTAAATTGGTGCCATCACTATGGAAGACTGTATGGAGGAGCCTCAAGAAATTAATAATAGAACTACCATATGATGGGACATTTCCACTTTGGGGTTATATCTAATGGAAATGAAAATACTAACTCAAAGAGATATCTGTACCCCTGTGTTCATAGCAGCAGGATTTACAATAGCCAAAGCATGAACACAATTTAA
The DNA here is from genome assembly GCF_011800145.1 of Mirounga leonina. Lineage (NCBI taxonomy): Eukaryota > Metazoa > Chordata > Mammalia > Carnivora > Phocidae > Mirounga > Mirounga leonina. The sequence continues at coordinate 15,997,736 of NW_023270268.1, read as the reverse complement.
GTGTCCATCAATGGATGCATGGATAAAGAAGTTGTAAGATAGGTAAGTAGATAGATAGATAGATAGATGATAGATAAATAGATAGATAGATATGAATATTACTCAGCCATAAAAAATGAGGAAATCTTACCATTCACAACAACATGGATGGACCTTGAAGGAATTATCTTAAATGAAATAAAGTCAGACAGAGAAAGACGGATACTATATGATCTCACCTATATGTGGAATCTTAAAACAACAACAACAACAAAAAAAAAAACACCAAGTTCATAGAAAAAGAAATCAGATTTGTGGTTGCCAGAGGTAGAGAAGGGGGAGGAAGAATTGGAGGAAGGTAGTTGAGAGGTATAAACTTCCAAGAAAAGAAAAAGAAAAAGAAGATAGGAACCAACTTCCAGATATAAGATAAGTAAGTACTGGATTTGTGATGTAGGACATGATGACTACAAGTAACACTGCTGTGTGATATATAGGAAAGTTGTTAAGAGAGTAAATCCTAAGAGTTCTCATCACAAGGAGAATTTTTTTCTTCTCTTTTAAATTGCATTCATATGAGATGGTGAATTTAATCAAACCTATTGTAATCATTTCACCATGTATGTAAATCAGACTCACGCTATACACCTTAACCCTTACAGTGATATATGTAAATTACTTCTCAATAAAACTGGAAAAAAATTAAATACAGTTTTGCTGATCAATAGGTTATTCTACTGGTCAATAGTCAGGAGCAGCTATTGCCTTGTCGATTGGGAGCCTTTAAGGTACAAGATACCATGTTCAATGCCTTATATACATTATATCTCATCTTTATTACAACTCTGCAAGGTGACGTTGTTGTTCCCAAGGTGCAAAGAGGAAATTGAGACTCAGGGAGGCGGTAAACGGCCCCACTACACAAAAAGGAAGTGGTAGATCCACATCTGTCTGGCTCTAAAAACTTTTGACATACCATATAAGCCACTAGTCATTTGAAAATATATCATAGAAACTTACATCTCTACCTCATCCTTTACACTAAAACTGATTTCAAATGTGCCAATGATTAAAAGGTAGGTTAAACCTTTGTAAATTCCTACATGATAAGAACGCTAAAAGCATCTTCTATTCTATCAAAACAACTCTGGATGGGCTTCTGAATGGGGGCTGGTGACCAGAAAGACTGAGCCATGATTAGAAGGTCGAAACTTTCAGGCCCACCTCCCATCCTCCAGCTAGGGCACGGGTAGAAATAAAGTTAATATTTGATCATCCCTACATGAAGAAGCCTCGATGAATTCCTAATAGTATGGGTTTCCATGAACTTCCAGGTGGGCAAATACATCCATGCTGGGAGATAACACACACCAACACCCCAGGGACAAAAACTCCTGCACTCAGGACCCTCCCAGACCTTGCCTTAGGTATATTTTTATCTGGCTGTCTGTATTCTTTATCACATCCTTTAATAAACTGGTAACCATAAGTGTTTCCTTGAGTTCTGTGAAAGGCTCTAGCAAATTCATCAAACCTTGGAGTAGATTGTGGGAACCTCTGATCTGTAACCAAATTGGACAGAAGTTATGGGTAACCTGGAGACTTAACGCTTGCAGTTGACATCTGAAGTGTGGTGGGAGCAGTCTTGTGGGACTGAGCCCTTAACATGCGGGATCTGACGCGGTCTCTGGGAACATAGTACAGAACTGAGTTAAGATAGCATGGAGAATTGCTGGATGTGGGGAAAAGCCTCCACACGTTTGGTGACCAGAAGCGTCAGAAGTGAAGTGTACTGTGTAGTAAAGGAGGCTCACAGAAAAGAAAGACACAGGAGGGAAGATTGGGTTTTTCCCTACAAAAGGAGGAAAACTGAGGGTTTTTTCCCCCTATTCAGAAATAATGGGGGGTGGTGCCTGGGTGGCTCAGTTGGTTAAGCATCTGACTCTTGGTTTCCACTCAAGTCATGATCTCAGGGTCCTGAGATCAAGCCCTGAGACAGGCTCATGCTCAGCGCCAAGTCTGTTTGTCCCTCTGCCCCTCCCCCCACTCGTGCATACACGGGCGCGCTCTCCCTCTAATAAATAAATAAAAACTTTAAAAAAAAAAGAAATAATGGGGTTCCCTGTGCTAATTATATTTTCTAGTACATTTCTAGTACATTTAAAATAAGCACAAACTATTACATTCAGCTATATTTATTCTAAATGAAACATTTAGAATAATCTTATGCCACACTTTGCACCAACTGGCCAAGAGGCCCAATTGCACAAAGTGCATTTTCTAGAAAATTCATTCTATTTCAAAGCTGATCTTTTGCCTGGCTCAGAAACTAACAAATTCAGATCTTGTCCGTATCCCCCAGTTACACAAATTCCAGGAGGCTTAATCAAACTGACAAATCTTACAACTGTGGAGAGCCAGAGTGCCAATTTGAGAAAATGTGATGAAAACTACGATTGCCAGCTAGCCTGGGAGCTCACATCAGTATGACCGGAGCACTCTCTCCCTATAGACAAGCTATCCCTGGAGTCAACTAACAACCTGAAGTGTTTCTTCCAGAGAGTGGGATCGGAGCCAGGTTGCTAAGTAATGACAGTCAAGCCTCACTGGCCTGAAAGCAAGCAGTCCTGTCTCTCTGGGGAGACTTGGAAATCACTTCTCCAGCACACATAAAGTCAAGTCCCTGTCTGCTCTCAGCCACCAGCAGCATTTCCAAATACAGGGGCAGGGGGTGGAGGAGAGAATAACTTAGTGTTGATTTCATTTGCTTTTGGGGGGAAAATGACACTCAAAGGAGGTCATTAATAATTCTAATAAATGGCGGGGCCATAGTTCTTTCACGGATCTATCTAATTATAAAGTGCACGTTTTTTTCCATTATATTCTATGTCCTCACTAACTAGCTAGGCCAACTTCTCTAGTCTATTTCAAATCTCTGAAATTCAGTTGCTAAAACTGTTAAAGGATGTTATTGTTATTATTATTATTATTATTTTTACTTGCAGCTTCTCTTGTTTAGAAGATAGAAAAACTGAATTCTTGAGAATTACTGGCTCTAACGCAGAGGGCTGAGTTGTTACAGCCCATCTCTTCTGCTGATTATAATGAAAAGTTCTGGATGAAACACGAAAAGCTACCCAAGGATGCTAAAAAAATAAAAGCAGCTGGATTAAGGACGGATGTCAAAATTTAGAGAAGTGGCGGCTTAGGGGAGCGTCTCGGTTTTCCTTTCTCTTTTGATAGCGTCTCCCACAGAGCCGTGAGGAGGAAACAGCAGCACAGGCAGCTAATACTTGAGGAGAAACCCTGGATTTTGAGTCAGCGAGACCAGGGAGAAGAACCCTTGGTAGCTAGAGAGGGAGAGGAAAGTCCCAGAGCGGAGAGAGCCACAGGGCGGATCTCCTAAGCCTGTGTGTGAACCTGCTCATGCTGAGGCCCCGGTTTGTCTCCACAGGTGCAGGTCAGACACAGACCAGCATGGCCCAGCGGAGGGGTCAGACCTGGAACTGGAGCCGCCTCCCACAGAAGGCAAGACAGAACTTTCCGGTTGAATCTGCCCAGGTGGATTGCCTGCTAAATCAAAAGCATCAACATTCCCCAGAAGATTATAACCAGACGCAGAGTCTCAACATCCTTAACATTTAAAACCTTGTTCAGGTTACAAGCCAAAGTTACTCACTGTGCAATAAAGCACGTGTGTGCGTGCTCACACACACACACACACACACACGTGCAGATGCGTGCACGCGCGCACAAACACTAAACAGAAATCAGCCCCTAGAAGACCCAGATGTTGGAACTATTATGAAAGCAACTATTACAGCTCTGCTCCATACGGTAAAGGAAAATGCACCTGAGGTGAACAGAAGTATGTAAGTTCTCAGCAGAGAAATAGGAATTATAAAAAAGACCTAAGTAGAGATTTTAGAACTAAAAAATAAAATAAAATATCCAAAAAATTTTAAAACTCCCTGGGTGGGCTTAAGAAGGAAGATGAAAGAAAGGAGTCAAGGCAACTTAAAGTTGAAAATTAAAATTATTTAATCTAAAACAAAGGGAAATTAAAAAAAAAGAAAAGAAAAAAAAAACAAAGCCTCAGAGGCCAATGAGACAATACCAAAATATCCTGCACATTAGTCATTGGAATCTCAGGAAAGAAAATGAGATGGAGGAAAGAAAATATTGCAAGAGATAATGTCTGAAAACTTCCCACATTTGGTAAAATATGTAAATTTAAAAGTTCTGGACACTGTGGGATCCAAAATAGGAGAAATTCAGCAAAACCATTAGATAAGACAAATCATAATCCAACTACTGTAAAATGTAAAACAAAGGTAAAAAATGTGAAGGTAGCTGCAGAAAAATGACACATTACATAGAGGGAAACAATGATTTAAGTGACTGTGGGTTTCTTATTAGGGAATATTGAAAGAGCCCAGATGTCCATCGACAGACGAATGGATAAAGAAGTGGTATATATGTACAATGGAATATTACGAAGCCATCAAAAAAAATATGAAATCTTGCCATTTGCAACGATGTGGATAGAACTAGAGGGTATTATGCTGAGCAAAATAAGTCAGTCAGAGAAAGACGAATACCATATTATTTCACTCATATGTGGAATTTAAGAAACAAAACAGAGGAGCATAAGGGAAGGGAGGGAAAAATAAGACGAAATCAGAGGGAGACAAACCATAAGAGACTCTTAATCATAGGAAACAAACTGAGGGTGGCTGGAGGGGCAGGGGTGGGGGGATGGGGTAACTGGGTGATGAGCATCAAGGAGGGAACTTGATATAATGAGCATCGGGTGTTACATGCAACTGATGAATCACTAAATTCTACCCCTGAAACTAATAATACACTATATGTTAACTAAACTGAATTTAAGTAAAAATATTTAAATAAATAAATAAATAAATAAATAAATAAATAAATAAATAAATAAAATATATGGTCTGACCTGTATCACCCAGCAATCCCAGAGAGATAAAGAAGGAAAATTAAACAGGAATAATTAAAAGTCTGAATGTGTATGCACCTCAACACTGCTTAAAAATACTAAATCAGAAACTGTCAAAGCTAGAAGGAGAAACAGACCAATCGACAATTATGGTTGGAGATTTCAGCATTCTTCTCTGGGTAATCAATACAACATGTAGACAGAAAATCAGTAATGATAATAGAGGACTTGAACATTAGCAACCAACTTAACCTAATTGATATTTATGTAACACATCACCCAACAAATGCACAACATGTGTTCTTTTCCAGTGCAACAATGGCAATAGACAATATTCTAGATAAGAGTACAAACCAGGGGAGCCTGTGAGGGTCAGTCGTTAAGTGTTTGCCTCCAGCTCCTGTCCTGATCCCAGGGCCCTTGCTCAGCGGGCAGCCTGCTTCTCCCTCTGCCTCTCTCTCTCTCTGAAATAAATAAATAAATAAAATCTGAAAAAAAAAGAGTACAAACTATAACAAATTTAAAAGAGGAAAACCAGACAAAGTATATCCTCTAACGATAGCAAAATTAAAGAAGAAGCCAATAGCAGACATATATCAGGAAAATCCCCCAAATAACTGGAAAGGAAAGGATTCTAAGTAACACAGGGCTTAAATGAGAATTCACAAGGAAAAATAGAAAACTTTGTAATTGAAAGAAAATAAAAGCACAACATACAAAATTTGTGAGATAAAGCTTAAAAAAAATACAGAGAAATTTACCAAATAGTAAATTGATTATGAAATTAATCATTTAAATCTCCACTTTAGCAAACTAGTAGAAGTAGAGGAAATTTAACCCAAGGCAAACAGAAGAAGAAAATAATACAGAGAAGAGCAGAAATCAATGAAATAGAAAACAGACAAATAATAAAATAAATTAATAAAAACAAAAGCTGATTCTTTGAAAAGATAAAGAAATTTGACATTCCTTTATGCAGACTTACGAAAAAAAGAGAAAGAATGTAAGAGGGCATATCACTATTCATTCTACAGACATTAAAAGGATAATAATGGAATGTTATAAAAGACTTTATGCCCAGCAATTTGAAGCTAGATGAAACAGGTAACATGAACAGCCTTAAATATATTAAGGAAATTGAATTCATAGTTTTGACCATTCTAACAACGAAGGAAAAGGAAATGGAAGGAGAGAAAAGAAAAAAGAACAGGAGAGGATACTGTTGGGGAGGAACTTACAATCTTTTTAGCTGGATTTAGAGTGAATCAAATACATAAGGCAGATTAGCAGGAGAAAAATCCGATTTAATAGCATATGTACAGGGACTCCACCCAGACACGAGATTCCGAAGACAATGAGGCAACAGGAAGCTTATAAGAGCTAAGGAGAGAGGTAGGTCTGAGGACGTGCAGGGAAGGAAGGCCATTAGCAGGAAGGTGAAAGGAGATGTTTTGAAAAACAAAAGTTGTCCTATTATGCAGATCAGTTTCTTTGGTAAAGGGGCGTCTCTGTTAATAGCGCTCATCCCCATACAGGCTCTCCTTTTCCATGTGAATTTAGGCCTTTGAAGGGGAGGCAGAGAGCTTTTCCTGCATCTGCTGGGGTTTGCTTACTTTTAACTCAAAATAATCTTTATGCCAAAGTGGCTCATTCTAGGACCTCCTGCCCTCGGCCCCTACAATAATAGTATAACTTTATACCAATAAATTTGACAGCTCTGATGAAACGGGCACATTTCTTGAAAATTACAACTTACCACAAGTGACATGAGGAAAGAGAAAAAAGATGAAGATTCTTAGATCCATTAAAGAAATTGAGTTTGTTCCCCATTACACACCCACATGCACAAATCAAACAGAAGAACAAAATCTTCCAGACCCAGAAGATTTCACTGTGGAATTCTATAAAACATTCAAGGAAGGAAAGACCCCAATCTTACACAAACTCTAAGGAAACAGAAGAGGAGGAGAGTGAGGACAGCATAACCCTATTGCCAAAATCTGGCAAAGATATCACAAAAACAAAAACAAAAAAACACCAAAAAACCTCAAAGAAAAGTATCTCTCATAGGCTTAACAATTCTTAACAAAATATTAGCATAATGAGTACAAGCAAGGTATAAAAGTTAGCATACATCATGACCAACTAGGGTTTAATCCCAGGTGTAGAAGGTTGGATTAGCAATTGAAAAGCAATGTAAGGTATGTAACATGCCATGTTAGTATAATAAAAGGCAAAAAGTATATGATCATTTCAACATAAGTAGGAAAGCATTTGAAAAGTTCGTTCATAATAAAAACAGCATGTAAAAATATAACAGGGAAATGTCTCGAAAATATAAAAGAACGTAAAGATATGAGACATTCCTATGATTACTGAGTATAGGCTTTAGTTAGTTGAGTGGGAATTCTTGGGTCAATACTGACATTTATCTGGAGTAGATTTTGCTCTGTTTCTTGTAAATATCCTAGTCAAGGAGGAATTTTATTTTAATTTGAAGAAATTTGACTTTAATTTTTTTGTTTGGTTTTGTAGCTAGTGACAGAGACTGAGACTGAGCTTGACAGAAAACATTATGACAGCCTAAATACTGTTGTCTGATATCCAGACTAGTTAAGATCCTCTCTCTCTCTCTCTCTCTCTCTCCCCCTCTTCCCCCAACCACCTTGTCTGTCTCAAGAGAAGACCACTGGTAATAGCTACTTGTTGGTAAAGAAATAAACCATGAATATGGGTAGTTAATTTGCCTTAAATTATATTCTTTTTGACCTCATCCTATAACCAAAGACAAATTATAAGAAAAACAAAGCATTGTTTTTTTCCTGAAAACTAGACAAAGATTTTAAAAATAGCAAAACAAGCACTGATGAAGGTGCAGGAGACATTTTTTTTCTCTTGGACAGTGATGGTGAAGCGGGAGAGCGAGGTTCTTGTCTCACAGAATCAAAGAATGAATCTCTCGGACAAAGGAGAGTGAGAAAAGTGATAGAGTTTTATTAAGCAAGGAAAGAGAAAAAGCTCTCGGGAGAGGGGTCTGGACAAGGTTGCCAATGAGGGCCTCCAATGACAATCTTTTATTTAGAACTGACCAGGGAGCTTGTGGCTTTATCATTCTTGTGATGTCTTGTCTTGAGTAAGGACTGGTGATAACATCTTTAATGGCTTACTTCTTTTTTAGGGTCTGGTTATTCCTTGTTGGTGGTCACAGGTGACTGTCATAAAAAAGATGGTCCCCCCACATGCCTAGGACAGGGTGGTCCAGTTTGTTCCTGTATCTCTGGTTTTCTTACACCTCAGCATTTTTGAGATTTCTGTGAGCCTGATCCCATAGTCCCCTACCTAGCTCTCCCTACCTAGACCCATTTGTCCCTTACTCACTGATAAGAGTTTAAATTGGCAAAACCCTTGGGGGCAGCGGAGAACTTAACAAAACATGGTCCTAGCCTTTAAACCCAGTCACATGTCCTCTGAGCCAGGAATTTCATTTTTAGGAATTCCTCTTTTTTTAAAGATTTATTTATTTACATTAGAGAGAGAGAGAGAGAACTTGCATGCATGGCGGGGGGCAAAGGGAGAGGGAGAGAGAATCAGAGAATCTCAAGCAGACTCCCTGCTGAGCATGGAGCCCTATGAAGGGCTGGTTGTGGGGCTCCATCTCACAACCCTGGGATCATGACCTGAGCCAAAACCAAGAGTCCAGACACCTAACCTACTGGGTCACCCAAATGACCCAGGAATTTATCTTACTAAGGAATCAGAAAACAGACTCTTAACTATAGAGAACTGCTGACCGGCAGACGGGAAGTGGGTGGCAGGGATGGGTGAAATAGGGGATGGGGATTAAAGAGTACACTTGTTGGTGTTGAGCACTGAGTAATGTAGAGAATGGTTGAATCACTATATTGTACATCTGAAACTAATATAATTCAGTATGTTAATTATACTGGAGTTAAAAAATAAATAAATAAATAAATAAATAAAAATAAATTGTAAAAAGATATAGCCCCCCAAAAAATAAAAATATGTTTATTAAGGTGTTTTATTTTATTTTAAATCTAAACATCTATTTCAACGATGGCAAACAGGAGCCACAGAATGCAGGCAGCATCTGGAAACTGGAGAGGCAAATAAACGGTTTCTATTCTAGAGCCCCCAGAAGGAACACAGCCTGCTAACACCTTGATTTTGGCTCCATGGGATTTCTATCAGACTTCTGAACTGCACAACTGTAAGATAACAAATCTGTGGTAAGCCATTAGGTTTGTGATAATTTGTCCACATTTGCAAAACTTATTATATATATCCCAATGTCATTAAATAATATGTATTTTATATGAAGAAGTGAAGAGGGATCTATTTGACCATATATTAACAGTGGTTCTCTCAGAAATTATGGACATTTTTCTTACTGTGTATTTCAAAGGTTTTTCTGAATTTTTATAAATAGAATGCTTGAAGTTTTATAGCCAGAACACATCGAATTTTATTAAAGAAAATTTTAAACTCGACAGCACAGTTTTTAAGCAATAATAATTGTGAAATACTATTCTTAAGCACATACGCCACATTTTCCAAATTATTCACTTCCTCTTTCAACAGGTACTTACTAGGGCCTCCTAAGATAACTGAATCAAACAAGCATATGTTTTGTTTTCTAAAAAAAAGGAAGTGAAATTTCAAGTGAATCACATAATCTGTACTGTCTCTCACTTTGAAGGACTGAGACATCAGATCCATTTTGGGAGCAACAGGTGCTCCGAGTTCTTTCCCAGGAGTGGGTGAGCGACCCATCAGCACTGTCTCCCCACAGACCTCTCTCCAGAACAGCAAGTACATTTTTCAGGCGGCTGCCTGATGAACAATGTTTGTTTCAAAGGGACAGTGTAGTCTCCTATTCGAATAAATGCCCCAGATAATAAAAATCATGACATTTTATGGGTGCATTTCCATCTCTACTGTGCTTCTACATACATCTCATGTGATGGTAGTCCAAATACTTTGGACAGAGGCAATATAACAGAGAACAACTTTGGTTGGGAAATGAGTTAACTATTACCTCATCCTCCCTACCATGTTTGCTTCCAAACTGTAGCAAGAAACCATACCAAGGAAATGCAACAGATTGGCTTGGCTCCAGAAGGTGGTGATTTAGAGAAGAGAAGGAATAGCCAATAATACCCATTGGAAGCCCACTGAGTATGACACAGGAACAGCATGAGGCTCTGATGTGCATCAATATTTTTTTTATGACTAAGGGGCTTTTATCCTGAAGACAATATAAGTGAGTGAAAATAAGTGAACATGTACCTAAATCGAAGTATACAAAAAAATATAAGATTTTATTCCTCTTGGGCTCATTTGAGAGATGCCCAGAAACCTTCCATCCTTACCCCCAAAATACTTCCCAGCTAACTTCATAGGGCTTCACTATCTGGCCATGTAGCTCTGTTTTCTGTTACTGTGCAAATATTTCCTTATGGGGGGCTCTTGGGGCCTCAGGCATCATTTCCATTACTTGTTCTCAAAGTCTGGTGCCTGGCCCAGCAGCATCAGCATCACTGAGACTCACTAGAAAAGCAAAATGCTGGGCCCCAATAATTCTGTTTGGACCTACTGAATCAGAAACACAGAGCTGGGAGAAAAGAGGACTGTGGTCATCTGTGTTTTTTTCCAAGTCTTGCAGGTGGTTCTGATGTACCCTGAAATGTGAGAAGCCTTAATATATAAATTAACATGCTAACACGAATGGTGGGATTATGATTTTAAAAATATAATCCTTTGAATCCAGTGGCCCCTCTCCCCAAACTGCTAGTTCAGGTTTGCTCTGTCTTAGCAGCAGGGTTCCCTGCAAAGACAAAGATTCCTATGCAAGGATTCATGAGCTACAAAAGGTAGGGGAAGGTGAAGTAGCCAAGCAAAGGGATAATCCTGAAAGGCTGCCTGCAGCCTGATCCTGCAGGAGCTCTGGAGTGTGAATTAGTCTTCAGGGTTGTCCCAGCCTGAGGCAGAGGAACAGGACATTCATACCCCATACCCTGACACCTGTCCGTGGTTGGCTGAGGGCTGCCCCAGGGGATCAACTCAACAGCATTTCCAGCTCTCGGCAAGTGCAGGCAAAGTAGCACCAACAGCCCGAGAGCAGGCTGCCCAAAAAAAGCCACAGGTGTGGGAAGCAAAGCACACCCACACTTGAGAAGGGCACACAGAAACTGTAACAGGATCCTTGGGGAAAATAACTCGAGGCTCACCCAAAGACTCGGGCAAAAACATCCCAAGAAACAGTAATTTCTCCCTCCTACCCTCTGATCCCCAAACAAGAAAAGCATTCTCTGGGAGATAAAATGAGTGGAGAGATGCAATGAGAGGATAAACACTGACGGATTCCAACGAGTGGGGTTCTGCACACTACGCTCTGGGAGTCGTGGACACGACCTCAAAGTCACAGAAATAATAATAATGCTAATAACAATAATCATGGTAACAATAGCTCACATATTGTTACCAATATATAAGGACCAATATATAAGGCTCTTAATACGTGTCAATACTGTTCAGAGTCCTCTGTCTTTACCAGTTTATTTAACCCACAAAACAACCCTGTGAGGTAAGTACTGTTATTATCACTGTGTTACACAGAAGAATACTGAGACACAGAGCAGTCCAGTACCATGGTAAAGGTCACACAGCAAGTAAATGGGTAAGCTGGGATTGGAACATCAACAGTCTGGATCCAGAATTCATTGTACTGCCTGAGTCTGAGGTCATGTGAGTAACTGAATTGCGTATCATTTAATATCTGTAAGTCAGGGGTGCTTGGGTGGCTCAGTCGGTTAAGCCTCCAACTCTTGGTTTCAGCTCAGGTCATGATCTGAGGGTCCTGAGATGGAGCCCCAGGGCCAGCTCCACGCTCATCAGGGAGTCTGCTTGAGATTCTCTCTCCCTCTGCTCCCTCCCCCACAAATACATCCATACGTTGTGGCTCTGACATATAGGAAGAACAGGAATAGAATTTAAAGAAGAAGTAAATAGATTAGTTGAATCTAATCAAGTGGAGACATAAAAATACATAATGTGGAAAGGGAGCCCAAGAGACGTGGAGGGTGAACTGAGATGGGGGCCAAAGAAACAAGTCTAAATTACCCTTCATCTTGGAGGTTGTGAGCTGTGGGCAAGAACCCCATCAGCATCTCAGACACTTCTTAGGTCATTAAAAACTTCAGTCAGTTGAGAATATAACCTTAAGAATTATTTGAAAAGGTTACCCTAAATATTTTGGTTTGGCATAAGTGTTTAATTAGTTGGGAGCATCTTTCAACACAGGGAAGATTCAGAATTAGGAACAGAAGTATTTAAGAGAATCTAAGCCATGATACTAATAGTTGGTTTTAAATCTGTGCCTATTTGATGTTAAAGTATTTATAATGATCGGGAAAATTTGGTCTATTAAAGTAATAGGTTAGACTTGTAATTCCAATTCAAAGATTTATTTATTAATTTGAGAGAGGAGAGAGAGCAAGCACACACTCATGCTTGGGGAGCAGTGGGACAGAGGGAGAGGGAGAGAGAAAATCTCAAGCAGACTCCCTGCTGAGCCTGGAGCCGGAGGCTGGGCTGGATCCCAGGACCCTGAGATCACGACCTGAGCTGAAATCAAGAGTCAGCTGCTTAGCCAACTGAGCCATCCAGGGGCCCCGAAATTCTAATTCAAAAATTAATGTGGACTTTAGTTATTGGTTTATACTTTGGGTTCTTCTTCACTTTTAAATCATGCCTTTAAAAAATACACAAGTAATATGTTAACAAATAGTTAACATTCCCACAATACTTATCCTCTTCTTTATTCTCTACACCAACCCTTTTCCAACCCTAGGAAAAAATACTGTTAAAATTTTGCTTATGTATTTATAGACTTGCGTTTTTAAATTGAAATCTTATTAAGTTATTGTAAATAGTATTACAACACTAAATACAAATTAAGATTCACCATAAATATATATCTATATTTTTGGGTTAATAAGAAACACTTAAATACTTAATTGAGGTACTTGAAAGGAAACAGAATATATTAAATTTATAGGTGCAATTTAAAATATTTAAATGAGTTTAACAAAGTTTATAAATAGGGACAAACAATAATTGCAGTGAAATAATGTATTTACTACACTATTTCTTTTCCCAGCAAACTCTGGAAAATCCTATTTTTCAGTCCTGCTGATAGTTAGGTTGGGATCTTATAATTGAGTTTTTGCTTATGAGAATGTGTCAGTTTGGCTCAAGATGGTTAAGAGCAGGAGTGAATAGAAGCAAAACACTACAAGATAGCAAAGTTGCAAAAAGAAAGCAGCCAGATTTTTTAGTAACCTCAGGAGACATGCCCAGGAAAACCACCTTACCTGTATCAGGCTGTGACTCAAGTGAGAAATACACCCTTGTTGCAATTAAGCACAAAGGAAAATACGCGGTGTCATTAGTCATAAAGGAAATGCAAATCAAAACCACAGTGAGATTCTACTGCACACTCACCTGGATGGCTAAGATTAAAAAGATTGGTAATAAACGTTGGCGAGGCAGGAAAGCAAACGTCAGCTGGATGCAATGTATGGACATTGCTCTTTGTAAAATTAAAAAAAAAAACAGAATTTTAAATCATGAGACAATCAGAAAAATTTGAATATTGACTACTAATCTGCTAATATTTAATTATTGATAAGTTTTTAAAGGGCTCAATGTTGTAGCATCCTAAAAAAAGAAACTTGCATTCTAATGTTTATGAACAAATGTATTTTCTAAACACCAAAGTATTTATGAACAAATTTAGATGTTGTCTGAGAATTTCTTCAAAATAATTCAGTTATAGGGAGTGGGAAGAGTAAGAAGATATGGCAGAAATAAGAGTGGCCATATTGGATTGTTGCCAAAGGTGGGGAAAGAATGAGTAAATGGAGATTCATCAGCCTATTCTGTCTACATTTGTTTATGTTTTAAAACAAAAAGCTTAAAGTGGTTTTAAAAGTAACCACCAAAAATAAAAATACAATTAGGATGGCTTTGCTTCTGAATATTTGGGAAAAACTGCCTCTCTGATCAAGATGAAAAGAGTAAATATACAGAGTTGTTAAATGTTACTGGAACACTGGCAATAAAAAAAGATTCACTAAAGCCCTTTTATTAAGCATTTTCCAGTAGACAGTGTTATGCTTTTTGATTTGGCTGGGCCAAATAGCAATAGCAGTCAGGGTTCTTGGATCAAGGGACTAGTTAAATGATGCCCGGCAAAAGAAAATGCCCATTACAATGTCAAAGCTGCATCTCTGCAGGTGATCAGTGATGAATGTGGAGTGTCTGCATCTGTTCTTCCAAGAGCTCCCCCCTTACTTCATATCCAAATCTGTAGGAGAGATTTCCAATGGGTAATTGGAAAACACTTTCAATTCTGGACTCTACCTCGTGTCTCATTTTTATGCCTGAAGTCTCAACTGTTTTGCAAATAAATTGTAATTCATTCCCTGTCCTCTTAGTGAAAAAAGGAATTAGCTTCTTAAAAGTTGGGCATTAAATCTGCTCAGCCACAAGAGGAGGGAAGACACAGACAACATCAGGAATGGATATTCCTCATCCGTTCCAGAGGGAGAAGGATGCAGGTCCTGATTGTCTGGACTAATGATTACAACAGCATTCTTAAGAGGTTCAGCTCACACTCAGAGGTCAACTAATTGCCATTGTCTGATGAGTTCTATCTCTTTTCCAACATTGAACTGGAGATATTAACTCTCTTCTGGCTATTAAGTAGGTATTCAGATGAGAAAAATTCTCCATCAGCATTCAGTTCAACAGAACAGATTTCAACTCAAAACTTCTCAGCCTATAAATGAGACCCCCCACTTTGTTCCTTCCTTATTTTGATCTCCTATACACAGTGGTTTCAATCTGTCAAGGCTAGTGTTTTCTACCTATGCCTTTCGCCCTAAAGATCAACCAACCAACAGTAAGTGGTGAAAAAAAAAATCATAGAATTTTATGTTTGAAAATATAAAAATTGTGTAATCTAACATTCCCCAAAGTGTTTTCCATGAGATGTTTATTGGTCTTAAGATGGGGGGAAAAGGGTGGAAAAGCATGGACGCAAATAAATTTAGAACTCCTAATTAAACAAAAATAAACAGGTCTTATTTATGGCATGGTTTTGCAAAGCATTTAATATGTTGATGTGCCCAGTAAATTGCTAAAAGCAGCATAGATCATGTATTCTCTCAATTTTATTTGACCACATACAGCTTTCTTTTATTTTTTTTAAAGATTTATTTATTTAAGAGAAAAAGAGAGGAGGGGAAGGATGGGGGTTGGGGGAGGGGCAGAGAGAGAGGGAGAGAGAAAATCCCAAGCAGACTCCATGCAGAGTGCAGAGCCCAACTCGGGGCTCCATCTCACAACCTTGAGATCACGACCTGAGCTGAAACCAAGAGTCAGACACTTAACCGACTATGCCACCCAGGCGCCCCTATCTTTCTTTTAAAGAGCATAATACTTTGTGAAAAACACTGACTGATTCAGTCCCTTATTTTAGAAATGATGGGACCAAGGAACCAGAGAGGCTTTGTGTTTTTTCCCAACGGCATAGGGCAAACCCACCTTGGAACAGGAGGCCCTCACTCCTTTCGACCCCCATGTCAGAGCACATCCCGTGACGTGGTGCTCATGTCATGATAGTAACTGACACTCGGAAATATTACCTCTTAGGCTTGTGCCTTGATCACCAAATTTTAGCCTCACCACAGAAATTTTATTTCTTCTCACGGGTAAAGAAAAGGAAGCTAGAGAGGGTAAAGCCTTCTTCATACAGACCTTAGGTCTTTGGGAGGAGGCCAAAGTAAGGACCACATTGAGTTTATCCCAAGCCACCACTCATAGTAGAGACGTGACCATTTATAAAATGGCAATTTAATTCCTTAAGTCTCTAAGTACCCTATGTGGGAGCTTTCATCTAATGAATGCTCTCTCAGTGCAAGTAAATCAAACCATTCCCCCATTCTGGCCCCTCTACTTACCAGCCCATTATGTAAGATTGTTGGGGACTGGATTTCCCTATCTATTAAATGGATTCATATAGCTGCTCTGAAGATTAAATGAGCTAATATTTGTTGAGAGAGGCCCTGCACATAACAAGCATAGTATGTGGTTCAAAACCACTAGGGCACAAAACTATAGCCTAAACCAGAGAGAGCTAAGCCACAGTTTAACATGTGATGCCCCAGAAGGCAAAATGACAGGCCATTCCTATCCAGTTATGTACAGTATGCAGTCTTAACTAACGGGACTGTAGAAAATGAGCCCCAGCTAGCAAGAGGGAGAACTGTCTCGGGAATTCAGTAGGCATGGAAGTTAACTATCTGCGAATAATCAGAATGACTCTCACAGATCTTCAGACAGATATTTGAAGTTCATTTTTAATTTTTGTGTTGAATATGTTTTTAGCAGAACCTTCTTTTTCATCATCTTGCAGCCTCCAGCAGCTCCTTGGGTCAATATTTCAAAGAGGAACTTTCTACTTATGCTAGCTATTAAATAGAACAATGAAGAAATTACTTGAAGGTTTTAAGGGAGTAATTCTGTTAAGAAGTGGTCTACTGTGTTTCTAAATAAGGAAAAAAAAAAAAAAAGCCTAGCTTTGCCTCTCATCTGTTTTTGTATCCATCCCTAGTCCTAGATGGCTGAACAATTCCCCCAGGAGGAAGAACATGATTACTTCCTGAGGAATGTGGTATCAAATAAATACTGAACTGGAAAGAATCGGAAGATTACCATGTAGAGTGATTCTCAAACTTGGATGTGCATCAGAAACACCTGGAGAGGTGTTAAAACACAGAACATCGGGTCTCGTCCCCAGTGATTCTGATTCAGTGGGTCTGAGGGAGGATCTTAGAATCCGCATTTTCATAATGAATTGCCCCCAGTAATGACTCTGGGCCAAACCATGAGAAATACTGATGTCGTTGCCTGTCCTTTCAAAGTCGTAAGGAGAGAAACTGAGGCCACACAAGATGAACTGGTGACAGGATCCGAGTTCAAATCCAACTTTCTTGGTATTCAGGTCAATTCTCTTTCCATAACCATAGCCTTGACATGTAGGGTGTTTAGCTAAAAAAATAAAATGTTCTTGAACTCTCCTTTCAGAGAAACAGGTGTTCATGGAGGTTGGGATAAGCTAAAAATGCTTAAGACTTTGAAACAAAGATCTCAGTGGAGGGACACATTCGATTTTTCTCTGTGACTCCATGTAATGGTACTTGACTTGGTAAGACGCACTTCTGTACCAGACATTTAGGGAAGCAGGGGAAAATACTCATTAGCCATGAGGATTCGCTTACCTGAGGGCTCTCTTCTGAGTGATAAGAGATGAAGCAAATGACAAGCTTGCTGGAAATGTAGTCTGCTCAACTAAGAATCCGTTATAAATAAAGACAAATGATCCATATGCATTTAGATTTCTGTTCCTTCCAGATCGCTCAACAGAGTTCTTTCCGAAGTCCTATCTGTTGTTAGAGGGGATTTGTGTTAAAGGAGCACAAGTCTTCTGCCACCCAATAAAGTAAGAAATACAATCATTTCCTTTCCAAAAATAAGGACTATACAGGGTGACTGGGTGGCTCAGTTGGTTAAGCATCTGCCTTCGGCTCAGGTCACGATCCCAGGGTACTGGGATTGAATCCTGCATGGGGCTCCCAGTTCAGAAGGAAGGCTGCTTCTGCCTCTGCCACTCCCCCTGCTTGTGCTCTTTCTTTCAAATAAATAAATAAAATCTTTTAAAAAAACAAGAACTATGCAAATCACCCTACTTCCCTCTCTTCTTTGGATATGGGGAAGCTCAGAAATGAATCTGAAGCACAATCAAGCAACTATGTTAACCACATTGGCCAAAATATTCGCGTTCTTCTCTAACTAGTTTCCCAAGTTTTTTTTTTTTCTTCTTATAGTTTCTGCTTGATTAAATTATCAAATGTGCTGTCTGTGTTTTTGGTTTTGCTTTCCCAAAGCTAAAACAGGGACAGGGATGAAGCATAAATTGAAATAATATCCATGGTAGTTAAAACTTGACCTTAAAGTGTCAATTATGGTCCTATCTTGCCAAAGCTCCTTGAAAGGTGGTTTAACCACCTTGGGTTCCAAGTGGCTTCACCCTACTATTCAAAAATTTTTTTTATTTTTAAATTATTATATTTTTTTTACAAGATGAGGGATGAGATCCTGATCCAAAAGCAGTCAAGCCTTCAGGCTTATAAGATCACTTGAAGTGAAAAGCTCATGCCAAATTAAGATCAGTTTGAGCAGTCAGAATCTCATTTCCAGGAATTAAATCAGGGACCAATGAGGAATATCAAGCAGTTGGTAGTGAAAGCCGAACTAAAGGGATTCTCACCAAAAAACCAGGAGGGGCCTCAGAGAAGAACACGTGAGCTGAGGATATAAATAAAAAAGGGTTCTAGGCAACAGAAGTGATCAAGAAGCAAGAAGCTCTATGGACAGAAAGATATAGAAATGTGAGGAAGCAGCAGCAGCTGGAGCATTCGGAAGGCTGAGTGAGTTGCACCTTGCCCCTGGCCGAGGGGCAGGGGGGTTGAGACCAAAATCCAGGCTACCTTTTTCCTTCCAGGCTGTGCCCACTCAAGCTGTGCTCACTGGAGGAAGGTGCGTGCAGTGGTCCTGGCCACAGGCACAGAGAAAAAATGCAGACTGATACAGGATGAATCAAAGACCTAGAAAAATTCAAGTCCCATTCACGGCATAGAAACTCTTGTTGGCGGGGTCTCTAGATCTGTCCTGGTTGTGGAATGACCTTTGTGTTGACACTCCTTGAGGCCTCCGTCTTCTGTGACTCCAATAATTCCCATGAGGCTGGGATGTTGGGCTTTTTGTAGGTTCCCATGAGGCTTGGCTTGAGACTTGTTTTTCTAATCCTTATGTATATGCTTAAAATAAATCACCAAAACGTATACTGTGAGTTAGCCTGTTCCTTCAACCCATAGAATCTACCCAAAATAAACAACACTGTAAAATGGTTTACCTACCCATTCAGCCTCATTTTTCCTCTGTAATGCTTTGGAAGAATATGGTGACATACACAACTTTCTTTCTGCAATTGAAGTGGGAAATTGATATTGCCACAAACCAATGGCCTAAAACAACACAAGATTATTATCTTATGGATTTATGGGTCAGAAATCTGACACAGCTCTCACTAGGCTAAACTCAAGGTGTTGGCAGGGTTGCATTCCTTCTGGAGACTCTGTTGGAAAACCCCACTCATTTTCTGCCCCAGCTTCTACAGGCTGCCTGCATTCCTTTGCTCTTGGCCACCGTCTCCCACCTTCGAAGCCAACAATTACATCACTCCAAATTCTGCCTCCATTGTTACATCTCCAACTCTGACTCTTTTGCCTTTCTCTTTCACTTCTAAGGACCCTTGTGATCCCACGAGCCTGTCAAGATAATCCAGGATAATCTCTTCATCTCAAAATCCTTAATCTAGTCACATCTGCAGAGTCCCTTTTGCCATCTTAAGGTAACGTATTCACAAATTCCAGGACCTGTATGGGGACCATGAATTCTTCCTGTCACCATGATCAAGTAAAAGCCCTGCCTAATGGCTGACTTTTTCAAATGCCTTCATGAGGATGATCCATTTCTCTCTTTTATATAAGGAAAAAATCGAGAACAAGAAGAAAAACCAAAAGACTACACATCAATTTATCTCCTATGTGGTTTCCTCTGTGGAACTGCAGACCCCTGAGGTTTGATTGTTTTCTCCAGCATGATTTTTAGTGAAAATTCAAGTATACAGAAAAGTTGAAAGAATTATACACTGAACACCTTTATACTAAATATGTAGCTTCTATTAACATTTTGCTGTAATTGTGTTAGCGTGTAGCTATCCATCTGTCCATTCCTCTATCCATCGATCTAACTTTGTATGCATTTCAAAGCAAATTGTAGACATCAGTACACCCCACCCCTAAATAATTCAGTATGCAGGTCATTCACTAGAGTTCAATGTTAGCTTATGATGCTTTTTTTAAGAGAAGATTTACATAGAAATCTTAAATGTCCACAAATCTTAAATGTACCAACCCATAAATTTTGAAATCTGCATACACCTCTGTAACCTAAACCCCTAACGAAATGCAGAATATTGTTATCATCCCACAGAGTTCCCTTTTTCCTCAGTCAGCCCCTGCTCACATTCACTCCAAGAAGCAATGACTATTCTAATATTATTCACCACGGATTTGGATTAGATTTTTGAAATTACCATATGTAAAACTAAGGAGAATGAGATCCTAGGGATCAATTACCAATTTGGATCTGGCCTGCTTTTCTGGCTTGTCTTTTCTCCACCTGCAGTCATTTGTTGATCAGATGTTACCTGGGTGATTGAAACTCTCCATGAATAAAGATTAGGTTTGTTACATAAACAAAAATGCAAAACCACAGTAACTCAAAGGTCTCATTATTACCTAATATTGACAAAAAAAAAAAAGAAGAAGAAGAAGAAAGAAAGAAACAGAGTCTATCTAGAGGGGTTTTTGTGGGAAGGGGGTGAAGTGGGGAGAAGGGGAAGAAAAGTCTTTCACTGCAATTGAAAAGCTGCTTTCTGGATTATACCCCATGAGTCCTTATTCAATGCATTTGTTACTTCATATGTAGATGAACACACAGTTTGAGAAGGCAGCAAAACACACTTGAACAGTAGGAGATTTGGAGTTGGAAAAACCTGGATTTTACATTATAGCTGCCTGATTTTCATATTTCATGTAACCTTTTGGAGCCTGGTTATATATCCATAAAATAGGAATAAAAATGTCTATTCCTTAATGTCGTGGGAATTTAAGATAAATTAATAAGTACCTAGCAAAGGATTGGGCACATTGTGCCCCTCATACATCATGGATACTATCATTCTACTATGTCATACTGCATCACATTAGTAGTGGTAATAGCGTCATCATGTTATGGTGCCTATTAAAATAATTTTGGTCAAAGGAAAAAAAAAACCCAAATTTGAAAACTGGGAAATGCTAGACAATTCCATCCTAATTCTTTTTTGTTCAAGGAAATTTGGGGTTCATTTTGGAACCACAAAGTAATTTCTAAAGTCTCTCGACCACACGTATGAAGAGAGACTCTGAAATTTCAATACTGGGGGGGTGGTTGCTGGGGAAGGCATCACTCCCTGGTTGATTTCCTGAAGGTTACTCCAGGTCTTGAAGTGATTTCTCAGGACATAGCATTTTTACTCTCCAGGAAATGGCAAGAAGCAAAGCCACCGGTGAAATCATCTAAATGAACAACTTGTCGAAGGAAATAATGCGTGTAATGTTCTAATTATGAGGTCAGACAATCTGGAGAGTTTAAGTGCAGACATTCAATCCAAAGCCTCCTTTCTCTTCTTTTATTTCATAGAAGAAAATCTAACTCTAGGAAGGGGAATACAGGCAAACATCAGCCTCAGCTCCTGATCAAGGACCAGTGCAGTTTGTTTCCTGCCATTTTTAGCAAAGGATCTACATCTTAAGTTCAGTGGGTAATCAAATACCTAAAGAAGGCTCTGACACTCTCTGATAAGTTTCCAAGCCCCTCAAAGGGAGAAGATTTTTGCACCGAAAGATAGCTCTGTATCTATCCACGTGTGTTGCAGATTTTTTTGATACCCACCTTTGATTTCTCTTGCCACTGTGGTAGACCATTCCACGCTCCCTGACAGCATCCCACCTCAAACACCTGACTGTATCTTTTCTCTCTCTCACTCCAAGTCCTTCTCCAAAACTAGAGGAGTCTGTCTACTAGGTGTGACTAGAGCCCAGAAGAGCATGGGAATTAATGTCATCAATAAAGGTAACAGGAGACTAGAGTCAGTGGATAAATGCTTCAATCTCCAGGTGTTTGGATGGACTATTCTGGGAAGCATTCTATTCTCCAAAGTCCCCTTGCCATTGACTGGAGCAATGATCTTGATGCAGCTTTACCTGGATGTTTCCTACTTGCCTGTCTGATTCTCCTGGCTCTCCCTAGGGTCCACTTCCTGGGAGACGTCCCAAATAAATTATCTGTTCCTGAATCTTGGTATCAGTTCTCTGCTTTGGGGATAACCCAAAAGAAGCTAAGTTCTTTTTACCTCTATCTCTCCCTTGCCACCACCCTAGTCCATGTCCCATTATCTCTTGCTTGGAATACTATAATAACCTCCTAATGGATTTGCCTCTTCTACCTCAAATTTATTCACACAGCAGTCAAAATCATCTTTTTAAGTTATATCATATCACTGCCATATTTAAAACCCTTAAAGTGTTTTATTGTCTCATCTAGAACAGAACCCAAATTCCTTGTGATGGCCGGTGAAAAGTTTAATGTTCTAGTCCTAGCCCAAACCCCCAACCTCATCTCATACCCCATGCTCACTGTGTTCCAGAGACTCTCACCTTCTTTCTGCCATGACCATGCCAGGACTGCTTCCACCTCAATGGTGCCGTACTTACTCATCTCTTTGCCTGCAATTCTCATTTTCCAGATATTTAAAAGATGACTTCTTTATATGGCTGACTCTTTCCCATTTTTCAGGCCCAGATAAAGCAACCCCTTCTCAGAGGGGACTCTCCAGCTCCCTTAAGTAAAGTTCTCACCAATATTGCGATTTTCCTCCATAAACCTTTATCATGCCAGTTTCCATATTTACTTGTTTACTTGTTGACTTCCCATCTCTTCCCATCGAGATGAACATTTGTTAAGGACAAAAACTTCTTGTTTTCCACTGCACCACATAGCACATCGCAAGGCACAAATACATTTTTTTAACTTAAAAAAATGATTTAAATAGATAAGAACGGACAATTAAAAAAAAACACAGTGAAAGAACAATTCAAAAGTATTCTCTCTTTCAAGTAATTGAAAAAATGTGGTTTAAAATAATGAAATATTTCATATAATAATTCCAAATAAATGTTTCATTTTTAATTATGCAGGCAAGGGTACAGCAATTCTCTGTAAATAGGTACAAATCTTCTAGAAAGCAATTTGGTAATATGTATCAACAATAATAAAATGGTCACACCCTTTGACATAGTTATCTTACATTTGAAAATTTATTCTAAGGAAATGAAATAAGTACACGAAAAATCTCTATGCATAAGGTTTTTTTTTTGAGGCTACATTTTCATAGTGCATAGGAGAGCAGGTAAATAAATTATACGCTATTCATTTGTATGAACAGGAATTAAGAACAATGGTTATGGAGGCAAAGTAGCAGCATGTAAAAATAACCATGCTATAAAGTTACATTGAGAAGGATGCCAAAATGCACGTGTCCTGTGGTTGCAAATATGGGGAAAAAAAATATGAAAAAAGAAACTATACAAAGATGATAACAGAGAAAAGCAATGGGGATCAAAACTGATTTTTAAATTTTATTTTCCAAGTGTTTTGCATTGCATTATTTCTATAATAAATATAAATACCTGTCTTGCCGTTTGGAAAAGGTTGTTTTGAAAATAGAATCAGACAGTTCATTTATTCACTCTTCCAACACTCAGTCCCTGATATATGTAAGAAACTGCTAAATGCTGTGGGTGGCTATGCTCATGTTTGTCTTGAAGACCTCAGTGATGCATAAGGAGAGAAAATAGACCCAATCCCAATGCAAAATACAGTGTGGTAAGGACTGAAGGGAGCTGCTAAATACAGAGGCATTTGTATGAAGAATGAGGGATTTCTAGTCCCCCAACATGGGATCTTTTGCTGCACCCAATGTGTTGTTACCATTGCCAAGTATATTAGTCGGAACAGTCTGTTTTATGTCCCCAAATCTCAAACGCCCAATGCAGATGTTCCTGCTTGGTGGCTTTGGGGGGAGGTCTCTCCTCTATGCAACGCCTGAGGCATCAAGTGCTCTGCATTTTTGATGCTGACATCTTCCAAGGTCTCCTGAGGGGTGTTCAAGAACAAGGGGGAGGCACAGGAGATGCTCAGCCTCCTCTGCCTGAGATGACACATCACGTCCATTCCCATCTCGTTGACTCAAATGAGTCACATGCTTCCACATCGCAAAGCAGGGAGCTGGAAACTAGTGCTTGCGTGTGTGATGACTGCATGGTGGACAAGGTAGGGGGCCACGGAGAACAGAGTAAGCAGTAGCCATCTTGGCACAGGAGGCAATGTGAGGGGGCATTCAAGTCAGAACCCCTGGGTTCAAATCTCTACTCTCAACTAATAAAAAAAAAAAACGGAGACAAATTTACATAAGGGGAGACTTTATTCTAAAAGGTTATTGCAAGAGGAGGTAAGGGATAATAGCCATAGGCAGAATGCTCCCACCATGGGTTCTGCCAGTGTCTGAGTTATGCAGAAAGAGGCTTTGCTTTAAGCGGCAGTGACGTGGCTTGAAAGAGGCTGGTATGGGCAGGGGGGTGAATGGGGTGAACAGGTGGGCATGGCAGTGACCTGACAATAGACCGGAGAATGCTTCACCCTGCTATCAGCCTATTCTTGGGAGAGGCTGTTAAGAAGGGGTTGTGGGTTGGCTCAGGGTGAGGGTGGGTCAGGAACCTTGGGGAGGAAGAGAAAGTTAACTGAACTGTGTGGCTAACAAGGATTTTGTTCTGATTAATTAAATGGACAAACCATTCAGTGAATTATTTGTGAAACAAAGAGTGGGAATTTAGCGTCTGTGTCGAGCCCCCTCACAAGTCGACAAAGGGGCATCTGACAGTCTTGCCTAAGTCACATGAGGAAAGGTGACTCTTTGCAGTAAGCCATTTCCCAGAATATGAAAGAGCGGAGGGACTTCTGAATGGCTACTCTTTTCCAACAGGAGAAAGCTCAGGTAAAATTCAACATTGCCGTGGCTCTCCCAATTCCTAGCTGGATGCCTTGTGGAAAACAATTCTAAATTCTCACCAAATTTATTTCCTCTTCCTTCTGGGCATAAGCTAGTTCAAACCTCCCAGCCATATGACTCCCTTTTAGGCAAAAGGATATGAGTGAAAGTGATACATGCCATTTTCTAGGATTGGCCCATAAAAGCTTCCCACATGTGCCCATTTGTCCTTTATCCCCAAGCCAGCCAGCTCGGAAGCTACTTGTTAAAGATACTAGAGCCACAAGATGGAAAGAGACAAGACCCTCAATCCCGTTTTCCTGCTTAACAGAAATACTTATTTAGACTTTACCTACATAAGAAATAAGCTCCGACTCTGTTAAGCTACAGAGATTACTTTTTGTTTGTTTTGTTGTATTTGTTACAGAAGCTAACACTCTTTAATCTTTCTAAACCTTGAAAGGTTTTGGTTTAAATATTTACCAAAAACTTATTAGCATCATGCCTGGTACATAGCAAGCCCTCAATAAATGTTAGCTATCACTCTAAATATCACTCAATATTAGGATGGAAAAGCTTGGCCGACAAAAGGGCATCTGAGTTATGCTTCCAGATACTGGTAGGATTTCCATGGGCAAGAGATCTAAGGGACAGCATTTCAAGTGGGATTTATGATGTGTGAAAGGCTAGAGGAAAGGAAAGGCTTGAGAAATGAGACTGGTTGGTCATTCTGTTCTCACCCTATAGTTGGGAAGATGGAGAAAATCAAAGGAGGATGAGGTGGGAACGGTAGTTGCCGCCCTATATTGCAGAGTCTTGAATTAAAAAGGAGGCTCCAGCGACATCCAAGCGTAAGAAGAAGAGTATTAATATGCATATTCGGGGGGAAGGAGTGGTTTGTCCCAACTCTTTTTTTCTAAAGAAAAAAGAATCATGCTGATAAGTGCTGAATTCATTAAGAAACCTTAGGCTGTTGCAAGAGAGGGGAAGTGAAACAGTGAAAGTACTTTGTCATCCGACGTGGCATTAAAGAGCAAGGCACTGTTAGTGGCAGCAGCCGGGACAATGGCTTTTTACTGGGGTCACGGACCTCTTTGAGAGTATGGTGGAAGCTAGGGATCCCCTTCCAAAAAAGCACATATGAACGTAAATACTCAGTCCTCCAGGCCCATGCGTGGACCCCAGGTTAAGAACCCCTCCGTCAGAGGAATTCAAGAGAAGAGAAAAGAAGCCCCCTGAATCATGCTCCGTGTGGTGCCTCCGGCGGAAGCTAACAGGCGAATGTGTCTTCCTAATCCACGGTGGCAGGGTCATCAGGCTGCCGCCAAGCCAGCACACTAACGGTGACAGTAACAACTTGACACTGTGTGAAGGACCACGGTGTGACTTTCAGCACTATCACCCACAGCATGGCCTTGGACAAGAGAGCAGCATGCTCTGTGACTCAGTTTCTTCGTCTGTAAAATAACCTGCAAGTGAAGCCTATGAAGTTGCTTTTGAAAATTCTAAATGGTGAATTGTTATACAAATTAACGCAAGTTCTTCTTTAGGTAAGGCTTAAGTAGGTTTCTTTTCTGCTTCCTCAGGAACTGTGGTGTTACTTCTGTCTCTTATTCCCTTAATGAAGCCTGTATTGAATGACTACCAGGAGCCAAGCATTTTCCTCAGAGCTAAGGAAACAGAAGCAAATGGGAGACTGTCAGCCCGCAAGAAGCACCACGCACTAGTGATCTTTCTGCCCTGAGCTTAATCCCACTGTCTTAAATTGGGCTCCCCCAGAAAACAACCCTGAAACAACAAGCGAAAGGTTCGTAGTTGATTTGGGAGGTGCAGGAAACATCAGTCAGACTGTAGAGAAGTGTAGCCCGTGAAGAAAGACAGCAAATACTGAACACACGATCGATCCCTCGACCACTGTGGATAAACTGGAGCTTCGTCCCATGGGAAATCTTGGGCAAACTCTATAACCCACACTTCAACACTTCCCTAGGGGGATTTATTCCCAGCACTCCCAGCCTGCCTTGCAAATGGAGCTTCTCCAAGCTTCTGAGAAAGCCCCCAGGGGAAGAGATGCAGACGTTGACTGCTGAAATTCAGCTGAAGAGCAATGAAGTGGAGAGGCCCAGGGATAGGAGCAGAGCACAGCTCTATGTCCAAAAATAGCCAATCCCTTATTCTTTAGCTTTGGGAGGTTGCAGACTTTCCTGAACCCTGTCTGAATTGGTGAAAGAGATCTCTAGCTGAAAGACAAGACTATAGGCTTGATGGTCACCTCTTTAGGTGACTCTCAGAACATTTTTCCTCATGAAATCCAAGGAGTTGCTTAATCTCTAAGGTTTTGTGCACAGGAGAGGGATGAAAGAAAGAGCCAGGCCACAAATTTAGTAGCTACCGTGTATTGGGTCCTTAGCATGAGTCAAGCATTGGGTTAATTGCTTTATACGCATTATTATCTGTTAACAACACTGCTAGTTAGGTACTACTATTTCCATGACGAAGCAAGAAAACTAAGGCTTAAAAAGGTTAAACAAATGGCAGACCTGGGATTTGAATCCAGAGAATTCAGTTATCATCCTAAGAAAACATTCTTAACCACAGAATGTGCTGTGTTGGAAGAACTTAAGGTTAGACCTCGCATTTCGGCCATGTTCTCTTCCCATGGCATTGGTCAAGAAGTATGGGGTGCCCTTCGGGGGCTGTCAAGACAGAAGTCTGGAAACCAGGTACAGCAAAAAGTCCTGGGGCAGGAGGAATTGAATAAACCTCAGAGCTCCCTCCAATAGGAGATTGACCCCCAGGAAGAAGCTCTTTTCGCTTAGCCTGGCCCCTCCTTGGAATATTGGCTCCTGCAGCTTCAACATTCCGGAAACCACGGGAGCCTGGGCCATCCCTCTGCTAGCGAGGAAGAGCTAATGAACTAATCATGTTATCTGCACTCTTAGAGGAGGGTGCAGTCACAGTGATGTTCATTCTTTGGGGCGGCTGTCTGTCTTAGCAAGCCCAGCATTCTCTAACAAAGGTTCTTTTCTCGTCGTCACTCCTTTCCCCTCTTCACTCCTTCACTCTGTAGGTGAATGTCTCATAAGCATTCTTGTCTCCCAGGCTGAGTTCAGACCTCCCTACAAGGTGATGCAATAAAAGTACTTAGCGGTCACTGGCCTTTCCCGGGACCCAGAGGGAACCGACATTTCCTTCAAAGTCAGTAACAGCTACTGAGCACTGCCCATGTGCCAAGCCTTTCAGTTGCATCTGCACATTATCTCATCTACTCCTTACAATAGCCCACGAGGTTCTATTATTCCCACCTTTCAGATGAGACACATGGGCTTTCTCTGACCATGATGTTTGGGTTTGCTTTTTTTTTTTTTTTTAAGTTTTTCTAAGACTCTTCACAAAATACCCATTCAGGAAGGCCATGAATATAGCTGTCAAGACCTCTCCCACTGGGCCAGCAGAAGACTCTCTGACCTTTGGGGAAGAGAGATAAGAGTGGACAATATTCTGTATAAAAATATAAGCTTCATAAATCCCTTCTGTGGATGAAAATAGATCAGAGATTGAAGCCCTGGATGTGTAACTTTCTAGGTTAATTGCTTTGATTTTAGGCAGACACATTTGGATAGTTTCATCTGAGTGTCTCCCTTGGAGGGAGTGTGTGCACGGATTATTGATCAACTTCGCATCACATTGGAGTAGCATCTAATTCCCTGAAGAATATGCAGTGAGAGCATATTAGCAAAGGGAGCCTGGGGAGATGTGTGCCCCATGTGGAGTCCTAAATGCTACTTTCTGTGAGTTTAGAATATAAAGAGAAAGTGGGGAGTCCTCCTTGTTCCCTGGGGGTCCGTGCCTCTTCCCAGGAGCAGCATTAAGGCTCTTTCATGTCCCATAGTGGCAGGAAGGGCTGCCTAATCTCAGATTATTGCTCACAGCAGCCACTTCCCCTCAGATACTCAGCTGCAAATGCATACATCCTGATGGTGCAGCCCCACCTGACACTCAATTAAAGAATGTGTCTCTTTCCTGTTTCCTGAGCTTTATTTCCAAAAAGAAATCTCTAAGAATTTTTTGTTGCCTATCATGGTGCCTGATGCATAACTAAGATCCAATAATGGATGGACAGATAGACTAATGAGTGAATGCAAATATAAATAAATGAATGAATGAAAAACTAAGTTTCCTTCTTCATCGAGTCATACATAAGGCACTGTGTCAGATAGCCTAGACTTAGATTCCAGCCTCTTCGTAGCTTGGGATGACTCCCAGAAGCTTCTGAACATTGTTGACTGAACAAACTCAGAATGGCAATGCTTGTCATGGTTCAAGCAGCCTCATGAAACTTGATTAAACAGATGAGACCTATGAAAGAAAATGTCAGTCTGCATGGGAGGAAGGTTTTAGATTTTGCTTCTGAGTCTCAAAGTGTGAAGCAATTGATTGTGGTTTCTCTGTCATTTTCTCCTAACCCACTTGTCTGTATAAACCCCTTCAAACGATCCCTGGGACTTCTACAGGTAAGGAATTAGCATGCTAATTAATTGAGATAACCATCAAATTCATAAGTAATATGTTTAGAGACTGGCCTTCCAAGACCATGCCCATCTTACTAAATAATGGTGCAATGGCAATTTGGTGTCATAAATTCACTAAGCCATGTAGGTTAGGTTATGTGCCACCATTCATTCCCTTCTGTGCCTTGGAGTCTAAAAGTTTTCATAGATCCAGATCCTAAAGAGGCTAAGATTTCCTCAGTGTAATTAGGGGTGCCAGTAGGGAAAGCAGCATTCTGTGGCTCTTTGCTTCATATTCATAGTATGTTAGAGGTGGAAGAGAATTTAGAGATTATTCAAACTAGCATCTAGATTGTTACTAGTTCAGATCATTTTAATATGGAAACTTGGGGTGCCTGGGTGGCTCAGACAGTTAAGTGTCTGCCTTTGGCTCAGGTCATGATCCTGGGGTCCTGGGATCGAGACCCGCATCGGCAGGGAGCCTTCTTCTCCCTCCCCCTCTGCCTGCCGCTCCCCTTGCTTGTACTCTCTCTCTCTCTAATAAAAAATTTAAAAAAAATCTTTAAAAAAAATATGGAAACTTAACTGTTCTGTGTTCTTCCTTTTCTTTGCAGAATAGAAGGCTCATGTTACCCCCACACCTCCAAGGACAATTTGAATATTAAGCCCACCCTATCCCCTGAGAACAGAGCAACAGGTCATTCAGTTATTATGGTTCTAGGCCTGAGTTAAATATGTTATCAAGCTTTATTGGAAAAGAAGGGGAAGATCCCAAGGAAGTTTCCATGGCAGGAGAGGCTAGCTACCTAGGAGGGGCTGGATGAGTGGAACTCACCAAGTTCACTGCATGATCCATGCGTTTAGGAGCTACCTGGTTGCTGATCTACCACCTCTGAATACATAGGCTTCACTTGGAGATGAACATTTCATCACCAGGCTTAGGATGCCTTTACCGCCCACGCCTCCCCATGGGTGCCCAATGAGGACTTTGTCAGTATGCATTGCTGCCCCAAGACCTGGCCATCAGGAGGGACACTCAATCATGACTCACAATCCACTTTTCATTACTCCCTGTGGACACTCCCAGCAACACAGCAGGAACCTGGGAACCCAAAAGAAAAGGGTGAAACCCTACAACTGGAAGAGTCTGAAATGAAAATCTCAAGACCCCTTGAGCTGTGTGACAAGTGTTACTTCAGTAATGTTTTATTTTATAAAAACAACTGTTCAAAGAGGCTCTTCCGATTTGCTCAGGTCACAGGATATGAGAAAGACAGAGCCAAACCTAGGATCCAAGTCACCTGGGTCCATGGGCCTCAAGGTCTTCTTTCACTGAACATAAGTAATATGAACATAATTTCCATAACTGGTAGTACCCATCTAAAATATTTCATTAATGAACAGAGAAATACCCTACAAAGTCAGGGTTGGCAATCCCGAAGTCTAAGTGGCTTGTTGGTGGACAGACTCTCTGGAAGCATTGGACTGTCTCCCATGTAATGCTAGGTGAATGTGCTTCCTTCACATGGTCCAGGAACCACGTTTCTTGGGTTCCTTGTTCTTTCACCTTAGACTCTGCCAGATCAAGTCAGCTTCTCCTAACAGTGATCTCTCTGAGGTAACACCTACCGATCTGTAAATTTTAAATCAGGGCCTGCCGTTCTGCTAATCAAGTTAAAAAGCTGGGCCCCGTGCTCAAACAGGGAGATCCTTCTGTACTTGTGATGTCTGCTCCTTCTCCTGATTAGCTTCTCCTCCGGGGAGCATCATTCTTGGTCTTTACAAGAACACGTTCCTTTCTTGTATACGTTAAATGTAATTTTCTGCTTTGGGTTTGGCAACTGCTCTCTCCTTTGGTAATTGTCTATAATATTATATCTTTCAGGCAGAGACCTCATGGCAAAATGCAGAGAAGAGCTCTGTAGAATCAGAGGCCAAACTGACCATTTTTCCTGGCTCTGGTAGAGGGACAGCAGGGCGGCCGAGTAACAAAGTTGGGTCATTGTAGTTGATGTCATTTGAAGGGCGTATTCTTGATGATTTTTCAACACTCTTAGTTTTATTGAATATATTGGATTATATTGAGCTTTCTATGTCCTTTTCCTCCAAAATCTCCCTACAACAAAGGACACACTGTTGTGGGGTACCAACGGTCATAGGGCACAGTCATAGAGACAGTGACATCAACTAGTCCAGGAAAAGAATAAACCTATGACTTGGAAGGCAAAGAAGATTGCTATTTACTGTGAAGCCAGCTTCTAGACTATACTATGTCTCACCACATGGTTTGTCTTATCCCCTCAAAATGTAGTGTTATTTCCTTTCACATTCTTTTCAGCTTTATAAACAAAAAGTCAAAGGTTTACATATTCATTCAGGACAAATGTATTGAGTATCCATTATGTGCCAGGCCTTAGAGGTGCAATAATGACAAAAGACACAGTCCCTCTATCATGGGCCTTGTAGTCTGGTCTCTACTAAGTAAATAGGCAATTGATAAGTAAAATTTTAAAAAAATATATTTCCGATTTACGATAAGTGCAATTTAAAAAAAACAAAAACATGGAATTACCTCCGAGTATATATTTCACAAATAGTTGAGGCAGCCTTCCAATCCATATGTTTCTGACCCAGAGTCTATGTTCTGTCCTACAGCATTGTGTATCCCAATCTAAGAGACTGAGCTGAATATCCCCAAATTATACATTGCCATGAAAATAAAGAGGGGATGTGAAGTAGTGGAGTAGCCGCATTGACCTATAACCTAATAGGCGTTTTCTGCACAGATCAGTGGGAATTCCCTGCAGGTTTGAGTCAAGTCTACATTTTCTGTGTCACTCAGGTGTCTCACTGGGGCCACCCTTCAAGTTTTAAGGAAAATTGGCTCAATACCAGTCACATAGCTTGTGGGAAGTTACGCATCTTCTCTGAGATGAATTCTTTTTCCTGCTTTATCCTGATTTTCACTCCTCCTCTTGTGATTAGACTACTCACTTCTTTTTGCTCCAGGTTGACCCAGACAGGGACTCAGTCCCCTTTCCTTAATTTCACTCCATCACTCATGTGATGGTTTATATGTTTCACGGTTCTGAGGGGCAATGATGAATGTTGACACTGCAGTGAAATCGAGAGAGACAGAGAGACAGAGGCAGAGAGAGAATTAAAATTGGACATTAGACCCCTTAGTCTTCAGGTTGTCTTCAAGCTCCCATTGGCCATCGTCTTCTTCCTGGCTAATCTGTCCACCATATTGCCTGGCTTCCTCTCTCCCTCACTTCTGCCCTTTCCCAGTTTCTTGTTTATTTCTTGTGTAAAATATTTGCACAGAGCTTTTTTTTTCTTCCTGATGCTATTGCCTTCCTAGTCACCTCCTCTGGGTTTCATCTTCTACATCCTACGTCTTATCAAGGCACTTGTCTAAACTGATACTGCTCTCCTCTCTCCCTAAGAGAAACTCTGCTGCCAATTATTCAAACAATGCTATTTTTCATCCTGCCACATTTGTTTGGACACCCGAATTATACTATCAAATGTAAGAAAAGGATTCAGCAACAGAATAAAGACTCACTTTGTACTTAAAGAGTACAAGAGAAAGAAAAACAAAGTTACAACTCCCTCATCCCAACATTCTGAAACTCAGGCTCCGGAAGTCAGTGAAAGAACCTTAGTAACAGATTTCCTCTCCACTGCCTCCCTCACAGGTGTCCTCACTAACAATCACATCAGGGAGGGAGAAAAAGGCAGGACAAATGACATTCACACCGTCATGCCTTTTATTTGTGTTATTCCGTCCTTGTCTTGGGAAGCAGCAGCTGCTGAAAACCCACGCCAGCCTGGCACTGTCCTCTAAGGGCCACATCAGTAGGGAAAGCAGCAGACACAGAATGACTTCTTAGAAAACATTGAGCTTGCATAAAAATGGACTTCTCACCATTTCCCCAATTCTTTGGATCAATCTTGGCGATTGAGCTGTGTCATGAGGATTTGGGCACCTTATGGCACACTCTACACATCCACTGGGCAGAAGCATTAACCATCTATCCTGCTACAGTTCACCTAATAAATTAATAGGCACCTAATCTGTAAATGAGCCAAGGCATAACCTCAGAAATGAGTAATGGGAAATACCACTTGGCTGCAGGTGTCTGGCTCAAGTTCGGCATTAAAAGCATATGTCTCACTGGATATCTCATTGCCTTGGGGAACGCAGAGAAATCTGCTAAGATTCAGAGATGCATCGCACACATTTCCCCAGGTAGTTTTGTAAAGTGGTTAAGAACACAGACTCTGGACTCAGACTGCCTGGATAAGTGTCCTGTCTTTGCCCTTCAAAGCCTAAGTGACCCGGGACCACTCATCTAAACTTTGCCCGCTTCATTGTCTCATCTGCAATTATAGTAACTACCTCAATGCGTTGTTGTGAATACATGTGTAGTATGCATGGGACAGTGTTTGGTGCATAGTGCCAATACATATGAGTGATTATTGTTACATGGACAAACGGATTCCTACTATTTCAGAGATAAAGTAGCTTACCTCCATATACTTGTGTTTCTAATTGAGCTAATGAGAGACTGGGGATGTGCAGCAGCATGCCAGGAATGCTCAAGGCCACAAGATAAATGTAGTTCCTGCTCCTAGAGTATCAATTTGACTCTTAAGAAGTAATTTAAATGAACTCACCTACCTGTATCAACATGGATAGACATTAAAAATGTCATTTTTGAGTGAAGAAAGCAAGCTACAGAATTATGCACAGTGTAATAATACTTTTTAAAGATTTGGGGCGCCTGGGTGGCTCAGTTGGTTAAGCGTCTGCCTTCGGCTCAGGTCGTGGTCCCAGGATCCTGGGATGGAGCCCCCACATCAGGCTCCCTGCTTAGGGGAAGGTACCAGTTCAAGTGAGAACCATCCTGTCTTCTTAATCTTCTGTTACCCACTTCCTTCCTACCCCACCTTCCCCCCAGTGGAATCCCCAACAGCAGCTGGAGAGGGGAAAGGAGAAGCACAAGGCAGAGATGTTCTCATTCACAGACCTGCCGCCTGAAGCAGGCCAAAGCTGGGGTTTAGGAGAGAAGAGTTTCACTGCATTCAGTTCAGGGTTTTGAATTGTATCCCCAACTGAACACTTCAGTTACTAAAAACAAACTGTATTTTTACCTGTTTAGTAGTTAAAACCAACAGAAAAGTCAAAGAGCTGTCAGAATTTTCATTTGGAAAAGAAAATTATCTCCCCTGAATAACTGTAAGAGACGGTGGAAAATAAAAATAAATTTATACTTTGATTTGTGAACTTGAACTTCACAAGTTCTGCATGTTTCATATACCAGTTTCATCACTATCAGAACCACTGAAATAATCATAATTTAGAGTTGGGGGTAGGCTGTAGAGAAATAGGTTTTTCCACAAAATCAAAACCTGGAGGCAGAAATATCATCTGGACCTACCTGACATGACTATACTTTCTCTTTCTGGATGAAGAGCCAGTCTTTATGGTACTGAGTATGATTCAAGAGGCCTAATATTTTTGAACATCCTCTTAAGTTGAAACATCTAAAATTTTAGTGTGATCTTTGAGACCATCAGCATCATTATCACCTAGGAACTGGTTAGAAATGCAAATTCTTAGATCCCACCCCTGGCTTACTGAATCAGAAATTCACTGAGTGAATTTCTCACAGAGAGCGGTCCCAGCAATTTGTGTTTAACAAGCCTACAATTCTGATGAAGTAAAGTTTGAGAACCACAGGTGTCGGATATTCCAGAATATTGACATAAGCCTTTGTATTAAAAAGGCAGCAATTGAACAAAATTTTAGCATTTTTTTTAAAAATTCATACAGCAGGGATGCCTGGGTGGCTCAGGTTAAGTGTCTGCCTTTGGCTTAGGTCATGATCTCAGGGTCCTGGGATTGAATCCCCATAGGGCTCCCCACTAGGGAGTCTGCTTTTCCCTCTCCCTCTGCCCTCCCCTCACTCCTGCTCTCCCACTCTCTCTCTCTCAAATAAATAATAAAATCTTAAAAAAAAAAATTATACATCAAGCAGGACACTACCTGAGCTGGGAGAGAATTGTCCCAAAATACAGATGGGACAGGGGTACAGGTAGACACGGCTGACAAGCAGAGGGATGTGGTGGCAGGAAGCCATGCAAGAAATTATGCTAGCCTCCTTTCATAAGTGTTCTATGTGCCCACATGCAGTCAGGTGGGAATAAAGTCACATACCAAAAAAAAGTATTCATTCACACAGGTCACTGAAATATCATGTCCATGACTGTTATGCATATGTAAGTGTTTTACAAACTTAGATTCTTCACTGAACACTCGAGAGTTCAAGTAAAGAGTTTTCTATATGTGAGCCATACAATTGCATTATTTATTAAATGAGCTGGAAGCTTATGGCTTCTTACACAAATGAGTAGCTAAATTGTTTCTCTCTCTCTCCCTCTCTCACTCTCTCTACCTCTCTCTCTCTCTCTCTCTCTCTCTCTCACACACACACACACACACACACACACACACCTATATGCTAAAATCTGTACCAGTATACGAGTAAGTGAAAAGTTATAGCTAAAAATCTACCCGATGAGGATGAAACAAGTCAAGAGTCTTGTGTTTTCGAGAGAATAGATCTGCCCCGTATCATTTATCACCCTCCATGGGTTGGGCATCTATCCACTTATGCTGACAACATCATTACATTAATAGGTAATTTGTAATAGACCTTCTTACATGCCAAGCTCATCATGCTTATAGGGATTTTCTCATTTAATCCTCACAGTAATCCATCAGGGGTGTACTATTACTATTCTCATTTCAGAGAGGAAACTGACCTTTATTAACATCCAAAGTCACCTAGCTGGGAAGTGGTAGAACCATGTTGCCCATTCAGGCAGTAAATCATTCTCTTAACCACTACACTGTACAGCTTCCTACGAAACTGAGAGCACCTTATATATTAGTCTAGAGTAACAGATAGTCTGCTTGTTACACGTAGATTATCTGTTTCCCACCTAAAATGTATCAAGCCCTGCCTCTGCCATTTACTCCTTGGGGGAACTGGGGCAAGGTACCTAACCTCACTGAGTAAGCCAACGTTTACTCCTCCAGTTCCTAAGGCCATTATGAAGATGATATAAAGTATGTGCAGGAACACGTGGCAACATGGGAGGTCCACAAAATTCTTAAAAACCCTTTGAAGACCAAGGGCTGCCCCACCACCCATCAGTTCCTACTCCGTCAAGGCAGACCTTGTAAAGTCTAAGTGTGGGGGACTTACATCATACGTCTTTCCAACTTGGACATTGGTCAGCTTAATGGTGTCTCCTGTGACAAAGATGACTTTGTATATTCAAATTTGCGAAGACTCTAAGAATACCAACATGCCCCCATTCACAGGAAGGTGCACGCCAAAGCCAGAGGGCTACCAGCTACCGTGGACCCACTCAAGCATCCAGCCAGGCACAGTAATGGGACTTTATTCACATTATCTTAAGGAAGCCTTCTAACAGTGAGCTTGATGTCGTCGTCATCATCTTCTAGATGAAAAAATGAGAGCATGGATGGGTTAATCAGTTTGTCTATGTCCCAAGTAGAAGAACTGGGATCCGACCCAGGCCAGGCTGCGTGTAAACATACATAGTCTTCCCAGGAAATCGCACCAACTCTCTAGTATAAGGACACATAGAGATTTATGCACCATTGCAGGAACAGATGCTTTCTGTCTTTCGCCATTAGTGTAAGTGAGTGCTAACTGTAAATACTAATATCACCCTAAGTTTCCTCCGTAGAATGGGTTGTCATGAAAAATGAGTTCCCCTTATTTGGGCAGCAGACTTTTCCTATGTGCGGGACTAGATTAATGCTTCCCGATTTTCAGTCGTGTGTGCCACCTTCATGACTTTTGCTATTTCCGAGTGATACCTATAAGGGACCACCATCGTTACTTGCCACCAACAGAAAATATTTATAGAAATAAATACAAAGAGGAGTGAATAATGGCATTAGGCCCTAACTACATAATGTCTCCGCTCTTTTTGTGAACATGGAGGCTGATAAGCATTTGGGAAGGGTAAATATATACTGGCATCAACCTGAAACTTTCTACTTACCATAATCAGAACGATTTTATAGTATTGAAAAGGGAACACTATTCAGTAGGTGATTTAATGTCACTTAATGCCTTACCCAGGAACCAACCCCAGTTGTCTCATATGTCACGGAAGAGCATTTGCTGTGGCCTCAGCGATGGTTATCTACACTTTGGGAAATAATGAACAAGAATGTTTTCAGGGTTCCTTCTGGTCCTTCAATTTTATGGAAAATTTTCCCACTTATGCCTTGAGCAAGCCACCTAATACTTAAATTAATGTACATTCAGGCAGTGCCCAGCCAGGCATGGGTGTGTCATAAACATTGTTAGTGGATTAAAAATATTTACCCCCCTTCGAAGGTACATCCATGATCAGAACACAAGAAAGCAAGTTATCCAAGTCACCAGTACATTTAACAGTTCCAGGGTCGCCTGGGTAGCTCAGTGGTTAAGCGTCTGCCTTCGGCTCAGGTCATGATCTCAGGGTCCTGGGATCGAGCCCCGCATCGGGCTCCCTGCTCGGCGGGAAGCCTGCTTCTCCCTCTGCCACTCCCCCTGCTTGTGTTCCCTATCTCGCTGTCTCTCTCTCTGTCAAATAAATAAAATCTTAAAAAAAAAAAAAAATTTTCCCTGAAGCTGAATATGTCTCCAGTGACTAGAAACAAACACTGGGGAAAAGCCTGCCTGTCAAAACAGAACACAGCTCACATCAGCTCAAAATAGTGTGAGGAAATTTTGCTGGCTATTTTCTACCAGATAAAGAGCACTATCAATTCACATCTGGAGTTTATCTGTGATGATAAATTGCCTTCCAAATGTGCCTTTTTGCCTCCCCAAAATATTTTACTTACATAAAGAGGTAAGACAGACAATTCCTAGGGAGAAGGAAGAAGATATGCTGAAAGATGTGTATATCTGCTTGTTCCTTGTTAGCTTTCCCCAAACTGTAAACATTAAAACAGTGAATAATGTATTGGAAAAATAACAGCTGATTAGAAGTAAGACACCTTGATAAAAGTACTTAAGAACTGTTCTCTGTTGATTGGCCTCACTAGGGTCAGCAGCAGCTCCCAGATATGCAAATACTGGTAATTTTCAAACTGAAAGGGTCCTTTCCATTTCCAATTACCCTCCTGGGAAATTTCATTTGAAAAATTCACCAGATACAATTTTCACCTCCATAAATTCCGCTGTCCCTTTCATAGACTTGAGAGTCCGTGGAAAGCATGCATAAATGATTTAGTAAAGTAAGTGACCAAATGTCAGACTTAGTTTTAAGTTCTATTTGAAGATACCATGCCAAGAAATCAGAAGGCTCTAATAGGAAAGTCAAGGAGAAAAATCCCTGCCAGGGAGTCCTTCATGTCCAGTGTGAGTATATATCATCTAAACTGGGATGGATTTATAAAATTAAGAAGAAATGTATCAGGATGTATCATAAATGTAATAGGATGTTACAAACCACCCCAAGATTCATTGGCTTCAAAGAAAAATTATTTATTATTTCTCTTGAGTTTTTGCATTGGCTAGGGGTCTAATTTGATCTAATTTGAGCTTGGCTGGGAGTAGCCCCTGCTTTGTGTGTCTCTCATTCTCCTCCTGGGTCCAACAGGCTTGTCTAGGCATATCCTTCTCAAGTCCATGGCAGAAATTCAAAGGTGTAAACTCAATTGTGCTCGTGCTTTTTCAAACTTCTACTTAAATCAGCATTGCTATCATGCCACTGACCCATAACAAGTCACATGGCTGAACCTAGAATCAAGGAATAGGGAAATACAGCCCCCTCCTTGGTGAGCAGAACCACAAACTCACACGCCAAACAACACGGATGGATTGTACTGCCTGCCCCAGTTGTTTAGGGAGAGAAGCATTGGTGCCACAAATTCAATCTATCTCAGGGTACAATTAATAAACCAAGACATCCTAAGTAATCTGCCTCAAAGTGGGTATATATAGAAAAAAACATTTACAATAGAAAAAGATGCCCTTTGTCTTTCTGAAAAAGAAGCTTTCTGAAGTTTTCCAGTTAGAATATGCCAGAATATGAGTTATATGAGTTAGAATGCCAGAATATGAGTTACAATCATGAAAATGACCCAGACTTGACAAGTGAAGATCTAACGCGCCTCCACCCCCCCCCCCCGCACCCCACAAGCACCTGCCAAAGAAGTACTGTCAGTACGGGAAATGGGCTAAGTGAGGCTAAGATTGGTTACGGAGTTTACCCAAAGGTGTACACGTAGTAACTGCAGACAGGAACAAGTTCAAATCTAGTCGTCTGAAATGACTCTGTGGCCAGAACCTTACGATTCTGTCTTAACGTGACTGGCAGATTATGTCTCTAAAGACTTATTTAAAGAGCCAGGTCTTCTTGGCACCTGGGCGGCTCAGACAGTTGAGCGTCCTACTCGTGATTTCACCTCAGGTCATGGTCTCAGGGTCTTGGAATCAAGTCCCGAGTCAGGCTCTAAGCTCTGCCATAGGCACTGAGTTGGCTGGAGATTCTCTCTCCCCCTCTCCCTCCGCCCCTCCCTCTTTTCATGCTCGCGCATGCTCTAAAAAAATAAATTCTTTAAAAAATAATAAAATAAAATAATAATTTTAAAAAACTTTTAAATAAATAAAGAGCCAGGTCTTCAAATACCTATAGTCTCTTCTGAGGAAGTTATAATCTCAACTAATGCCTTTTATGAGACAGAGTTCTTCCTCCATACGGAACACACTTTTGTTTAGAATACATTGTGACTATTATCACTTGTTTTTTGTCACCTAGGCACTTTTAACATATATCTTTATGTTTATTTTAAGTGTGATTTTAATTTAAGCTTTTCACAGGAACACCTTTTATTTAGTAATCTAAGTCAGCAAAAGGAAATTAAAATTAAAAAATACATGTTAATCTCACAGATTTCTCTGTAAGAATTTATTTCAAGGTGTTGATATTGTGTATACATATATAAAGTTATATTTGATATATATTATACATATGTTATCATGTTACCTATTATAGCTATTTTATTAAAAGCTATTTTATTATAGGTGTACTAAGGATTAAATAATATAACTAAAGATCTTAGTATAGTGACTGCATCATAGTAAGTAGTAAATAAATGATAGCTATATAGAAAAGGCACCCACTTATCACATGATGCTCTTCATTTAAGCCTCATCTTGGATGTTAAATTTCAGCTGGCTGACCCCAGGTCAATATATTTCAAGAGACCACCCCCAATCCAGACATTCAAATGACCTTGCATTGATTTAATCCTGGGGAAGACAAAAAGAATAACTGGGGAAGCCGTTTAGAGCTTTCAGTGATGTGGAAGCACTGAGAATCAGGAAGTAGATTTCATGCACACCTCACGTATGAAATTTACATCCATGGCCATCAGACATAACCTAGATGTTACGTGGGCAGACCCTGCTCTTTCGATGAACCCCCAGCCCCAGGCCCTGCAAAGGATAACACACTGCACGCAATTTCTGCACCAAGTTTATTCTTGGCTCCCTCTGCCTCCTTCTTCCTCTATGCGAGTATGCTATCTCTGGTTTATCCTAATGACAATCATCAACATGAAGGCAATATATCTTGTCCTTCCTCTGTCTTATACACCTGTCCACTGACAGCAAGCATTTTCTGAGTATATGAGATTTTATTGAAATTTGAGAATCATAAGAAATACATTCCAGGTTCCCATTACTATGTAAAAACAGGCCTGGGTAAAATAAATCACCCCAAAATTTAGTGATGTAAAACAATAATCATTTATTATTATTATTATTATTATTATTATTATTATTATTATTATTATAGCCTCCTATGGTTACAGTGTTAGCTGGAGCTAGATTCAGCTGGGTGGTTCTCATTTGGCCTCCCATGTGGATTCTTAGGCTGGGATGGGAGCCATCTGTAGGCTTCACTCACATGTCTGGTGCCTGGACTAGAGCATCTGGAGCTCCTCAGGATGGTCATTCTCTTTATGGTCTTACCACATGGTCTTAAAGCATTTGTGTTTAATGGTAGCCAGACTTCTTACATAGCATTCCAGGCTCCAATGCAAGTGTCCCAAGAGACAGAGATAAACAGAAGCTATATCACCTTTTCTAACCTGACCTTAAAGTCACCCACCATTACTCTTACTATATTTTTTTGCCAGGGAACTCACAATATCTCACCAGTTTTAAGGCGAAACCACAGATAACTCCCGCTTAATAGAGGAGTGGCAAGATTCTAAAAGAACATGTGGGACATGAAGATTTTGTGGTTATTTTTGGAATATACAATTCGCTAGAGAGGGATCATGTCTTAGAATAGCTCATCATTTGTTGGTCACTCTCTTCTTCCTGCCCTAGCTGTTCACAGCCTTCCCCTATTCCCTTAGAGCTCCAAATTTTCTTCACCCCATTATGCACAATAGTTCGGTCCTTGCCAGGATCCTATCTCTGCTGCCAGTCAGAACAAAGAGACTATCCCCCAGGAACCTGAACGTCTACCTTCTTTAGAGAGCCTTACTCAGATTTATAAGTGAATAATCCTTGGTCCTGCTCTCTATCGGACTGCAGAGAATGGTATAAGAGAAAATGAAGGGAATAGCAAAAGATAGGACAATAGCCATAGTCTTTGACAAAGATCTCTCCTCCTTAAAATAGAGCCCGGATATAGTAAAGGAGAAGGGAATCTCGTATATTCCAAGAAAAAGGATACATCCTCAATAATGCAAGGGAGAAAAACATGTAAACAAAACCCCAGAGTCTTGGACAGCATATAATTTAATAGTCCATTCGAAGATGGAGGAATTCATTGCTTCAGCTTGGAGTAAGTGATTAGTCAACAAGATGAGAATGTCAGATACAGAAAAAGCTCCAGAAAGAGAAACAAAATTGTGAAACAGCTACAGCAACATCAAAACCCTCGTGGCAAAGTGCCCTGCTTCACACTTCCATCTCTCGTGTCCCGCAGTGTTGCAGTTGGAAAACTAAAAGCGATTATAATAATTTCTCTGAAGATGCCTATTGCATAAAAATGGTTCTGACACAATAGGCCCCTCCACATAGTATTCTAGGAAAATTCGTTTTCCTTAAGAGAACATATTTGATGCGCACTTGTACCAGTGTAGATTGCTTTCTGTAGCATGTAACCACAAATCTAATTAATAATGACTTCTGTAGTTAAGGTTTTTTATTTTTTACCATGTAATAAGGAGCCCCAAAATTGCCAGCACAGTCACTCTTATGGTTTTATGATTTCATCAAGGATTCAATTTTCTGCTATCTTTCTAACTCCACCAACTCTAGTGTGCGGCTTTTATCCACGATTGCAAGATGGTTATTGCTGCTTCAGTCATCACATTCACATTCCAGGTTGGAAATGGGGGGAAGTATCAAAAGCCTTCTCCTTATGACAAAAGAGAAATTCTTCTCAGTGAGTTCGGCCTACATCTCATTAAGCCAGAGCTTATTCACATGACCACAGCAAATCAGAGTGATACTGTAGCTTTCCAGTAAAGCTAGGGGAAGATAAGAAATGGGGGTTGTGAATGACATTTGGTTACAAAAGTAGAATGTTTGCCACAAATACCAGCCCAGGAGTCAGGAGTGCTGGCTTCTATCTAATCCTCTGATCTAACCAAGTATCTAATCATGGAGAAGCCTTTTAACCTACAGATCCCCAACCAAAAGAATGGCATAATGAAATAGATCTTGAATACTCTATGATTGTCGACATCCAGTGTTAACTTAAGGCAACCTGGTTGGGGCAGACACTGTTAGTCACCTAACCAACAGTCATTTCCTACCTGCCTTCCTTACTGGCAGAGACCAACTTCCACTATAAAACCCGGTGAGATTTTCTGAGCCTCTCTTCCAGCTGGAGCATGATCATGTGACCAAAACTTGGCCAAGAAGACCCAAAGAAAAGTATGCCATGGCATCTGGGCTTTCCCAGACAGTAAGATCAGTGTATAAGGAAACGTCTTCTGGATCCCTTTCCCATCCTCTCCCTGCCTCCAGTCTTTGGACTCAGCTCTATGAACTATGGCAGCCATTTTGTATCAATGAGGCAACAAACTCAACACACTAAAAATAATGGAATGGATGGATGATAAAGAATTTTAGTCATTGGTGAAATCAATTATGGGATCACCTTTTCCTGATTTTGCATTATAGGAAACAATAAGAACCCTGTCTATATATCTTATTTATGTTTTATGCTATTACTTGCAGCCCAAACATCTTATATAATACATAGATCTAATAGAAACAATTGTGGATTCTAAACTAGCAGTCTTATACTTTATTTGCATATGAATCACCACAGAAGCTTGTTAAAATGCAGATTTCTGATGCAGTAGGTCTGGGATGGGGCCTAAAACTCTGCATTTTTAACAGGCAAGTGACGTCGATGCTCCTGCTCTGCAGACAATCCACATCACACTTTGAACAGCAAAGTGCTAACTCCCATGTGGCTATTGTATGACATCGATCAAGTCATCTCACTTCTCTAGGCCTCAATTTTCTCAAAGAATCTGATATCTTATGATTCTAAGTATTGGCAGAAGAAAATGTGTTCATTTCCTCTGCAAATGAAGATACACATGAAAAGTGAACTGAGAAAGCATACACGCTGTGATTTATTTGAAACTTTCTGCTAAATGGTCATTAATCTCATTACTTGATACAAATTGCAATCAGGATGAGGGCACATATGCCAACACTTGTTTCCATGACTGTCCAACGGCCCCACCTACATGGAAACAGAATATTAAACCGTGTTTGCAGCTGCTCCCTAGAACCTCATTATGAATAATATGTGTGCTAATCAGAAATTCAATTAATAGAGATTTGAAAAGATTTAGAGCAATACATCCTTTTCCCTGCCCCGTTCTCTTGCCATGAGAGTGAAGAATGAATGTGGTTATTTTCATAACAAAAAGCCATCTGCCTGCAAGGGTGATTGCAGCTTGGTACCCTCTGTCCCAGGTACTCTCCACAGCCCACTCCCAGCAGTGTCGGTCCAACACTGAAATCTGTCTGCTTTCACGTTTGAGCATTTTGTCTTTCTCTCCTAACCTCACTGCACTTACACAACTGGTCGAAGATAACCTGCCCTCCCATGGTGCCCTTCCTACTGGAGTCTTGGACTCTAGCTCCTTTACTATACCCTGAGACATGTCAAGTGCCAGGAAGCAGTGGAGCTCTGTTATACCATGAGCAGGCAGATAAGAGATTTCTTGTATTTTTTCTTATATATACTTTTTCTTTTTAATAGACTATTAATTAGAACTGGTTTAGATTAGAGAAAAATTGAGAATATAGTAGAGTTCCAGTTTCCCTCACATTAGTTTCCCCTATTATTAATGTCGTACATGAATATGGCACAAATAATGAACCAATAGTGATACATTATAATTCACTAAAGCTCATAGTTTATTTAATTTACCTTGGTTTTTTACCTCATAGTCTTTTTCTGTTCAGGGTTCCATATTACATTTATGTTATGTCCCTTTAGGGTCCTCTTGGCAGTGGTCATTTTCTCAGACTTTGTTTAGATGACCTTGAGAGTTT
This sequence comes from Mirounga leonina, assembly GCF_011800145.1. NCBI lineage: Eukaryota > Metazoa > Chordata > Mammalia > Carnivora > Phocidae > Mirounga > Mirounga leonina. Next base: position 15,952,763 of record NW_023270268.1, on the reverse strand, counting down.
TAAGGAGTACTGGTCTGGTATTTTGTAGGATGCTCCATTATTAGAATTTGTCTGATATTTTTATCATGGTAAGACTGGGGTTATGGGCTACTGGAAAGAAGGTCAGACAGACAGACAAAGTGCTATATTCATCAAACTCAATCAAGTGTATATACTAGCAATGTGATTTTGAATCATTGATGTTGGCCTTGACCACCTGGCTGAGGTAGTGTTTGTCAGATGTCTCCATAATTAAATTACTCTTTCCTCCCATTTGCATGCTCTGCATTTTGAAAAGAAATTCTTCTGGGCAGCCTACATTTAAGGAGTGAGGGTTTAGGCTCTAGCTCCTTGAAGTGGAGCTCTACATAAAATATTTGAAATTTTTGTGTGTGGGAGAATTTTCAATTCTTACCCATTATTAAACTATTCAATTATTAATTTATGTCATTTGGAATCATGTATACGTATTTTATACTTAGTTAAAGTCTAATGCTACTCTGTTTTTTCCCTTCAAGTTGTCCCATTTTTGACCATTGGGAGCTCTTTCAGTTGGCTTTTATTTCCCTTTGGCATGTCCCCATTACTGTGTGCAGTGTGTGCATATCTTCTTCTTTTTTTCTTTTCTTTTTTTTTTTTTTTTGAGTCCTTTTTTACTTTCTGATGATAAAGATGATCCAAGCTCATCTTGTATATTTCTTCTCCAAGTCATAGAATCAGTCATTTCTCCAAATAGCCCTGGTTATTTGTTTTGGAGAACAGTGTTAGAAACAAAGGTCTGTGTTCTAGTGTGGTTGTTGTTATTGGAGTATTAATTCTATTAGGCCCTCTCAGCTGACAGAAAAAAAAAATGTGTTTATACTAATCCATGTATATACACATATCTATAAATATTTGTGTATGTAAAAATCTGTATCTATATGAAGCTAAACATAACTTCATTCTGATGCCCCCAACTCTAATCCATTGCCATATGGATCATTTTAGCCTCCTCTTCTTGCTTATCTGGAACCTCCCACTCCAATAGTGAAAGAACTGGCCCCCACTATCTGTTATCCATTTAATTAATTCTTCAATTCCAATATATATGCATGGCAGTATCAGAATTGTTAACCTGAATCCCCGTGGGAAACAACTTTATTAACTAGGGTACAATTTTTTTTTTCTTTAGTCTTACAAACTCAACTCATTTCCAAAGATACTTAGGATGGCACCTTTTCCCCTCATTGGCTTCAGTGAGGTAGTTTCATACATTGTAATATAGTTAGATTCTCTTGTCACTGTCTATATTCCTTCTTGAAGTCCCAAGATTCTTTATTTATATCTTTATATATTCAATGGTAATTTGGAATTCAAAATAAATAGTGTAGCTCAATGTTCCCCACTTCACAAAACCTTTCCACACAATGATTCCTCTGTTTTTCGTTTCATATCATTAAAGAATTAAATTATAAAATCATAGCATATAACAACTATTAGGAGTCTCAGGGATTTCCTCGCCTATTTAGCCAAGGAATGGCAGGCCAAACAAATCATTTTGTTTGTCCGAGGACTAGGACTCAGCTCTCTTGGTTCCCAATCCAAAGCTATTTTCCTAACATGGCCTAATATACAAGGAGAAGAGTAATTTCTCTAAGGGAAATCAAGCTGTGGTTAGTTCTGCTATATCTAACTTCCCAATTCCCAGTGAAATTGCAAACGGGGGCTTGTCACACTGTGGCTGTTTACACAGTGCATTTTCATGTGAGTTAACTATTCCTCTTGTCCAATAAGAGCATTCAGGCCTGGGCGCCTGGGTGGCTCAGTTGGTTAAGTGACTGCCTTCGGCTCAGGTCGTGATCCTGGAGTCCCGGGATCGAGTCCTGCATCAGGCTCCCTGCTCGGCGGGGGGTCTGCTTCTCCCTCTGACCCTCTTCCCTCTTGTGCTGTCTCTCATTCTCTCTCTCAAATAAATAAATAAAATCTTTAAAAAAAAAAAAAAAAAAGAGCATTCAGGCCTACCCAGGCATAATGTGGTCACTTCCAGGGTAGCCTCCAAGCTACCATTGGACTTGGATTAAATTTTCTTTCCAAATCTTGTGAAAAGGAAGGGGAAGATGAAGTGTGGATCTCTTTGGAGTCAACAAAAATCATAAATCTTTAGTTCTTCTTGCTCAGAGCATCAGCTCCAGCTTTGCCTCTTTCTATAGCCTTCCCAGATTCATCTCTCTCTGCCCCAGAATATCTTTTCTCTGTGTTTCTATATCCTTTGTCACAATACCTTCTGTCATTAGACATAAACTCTTGAAGTCTGGGACCATGGTGTGTATGTCAATTCCCTCCACAGATGACTTTATATGTAGCAAATAAGATCTTTTGATTAATATTGGTTTAGGTAATTAGTAAAGGATGAATGGAATTAGAAACACCATTAAAAAGTTAGAAACATGAGTGAGATGGGAAAATGAGAAAACCAATACCAGCCATGAGAAAGACAAGAGAAGGATGAAAAAGAGTAGGATTGGACTTGCATTAGCTACTCTAGGGCCTGGAGAAGAAAAGGGATTCAGGCTACCTAGAAAGGAGCCCATACACTCCATAAAAACATAGATATGAGATGATCATGAAGGTATAGTCCTTTTAGAATGCTAACTACTGTGACATCAATAAGGATTCTTCTGTATCTCCAAGGTAGAGGGTGAGCATAGACTTAAGATATTAAGGTTGGAAGAAATCTAAAAACAATCTTACCTACCTTTCACTCATTGCTCTACTTTGAACTGCCCACCACTGTAAATGGAAGTCAGAGTATCAGGGGTCCCCTAGTGTTGCATGAGAAGGGATTCTTCACAGGACCAAAGGTCATGAAAGCCAAAGTTTCATACTCCCATTTGAGGCACCTCTTAGCCAAGAGACAAAAACCTAACCTTGGGGTTCAAAGTCACAGAACCTCAAAGATCTTTCCATAACAGTGACTGGTGCCTTCATAGGGACATGAGGAGGGTGACAGAATTTGGACTAGGTTCAGATGAAAAAGCTGGAAAAAATGAGCCTTTTGTCATTGATAATGGACCCTCGGGTAATCAAGAACTGAACAGAATGATGAAAGGGACTACTAATTGAAAGTGCTTCTGAAAAGTCAATAAAAGTAATAGATAATAGCCAAAATGTCTACAGACATGGATGCAAATCTGGCCACTTCCACTCACTAACTAGGTGACTTTGGACATGTTACCTGTACTTCCCTAGCCTTATCCTCATTCTTTGTAAAATTAGGATAATGCTATTTATCTGGTAAGCTTGTTATAAGGGTAAAATGAGAAAAATTAGGTAAAATGACAAAGAATCTGAAACACAGAGAAAGAGTCATTGTCATTGTTACTAGCACCATCAGCACCATCAGCAATCACCAAATCAACAATCGCCAAAATTTATCAAGCATTTATTGCTTGCTAAATATTGTACTTGGTGTGTGACATGTAATTGTTATTGTTAGTATTATTGTTGGCCAATCAGTAATATCAGAGGGTTATGGATTTTCCTTGTTATATGGCCATCAAATCAGACTGGTTTTCTTCTACCTTGAGGAATTTGTATGAAGCAGCCTAAAGGCAGGAGAATGGTAAGTGATCCCACCTGCCTTTTGCATTCTTTTGATTCACAGTAAAATGAGATATCCAGGGCAAAGCTAGTTATGAGATCGACAGGAAGAAAGGCTGTGGCATTTAAATATTTCCCAGTCTTCTGAGAGATAACCTTCCATGTCTAATGCCCTATATCAGTTCAGAGAGCTAGTATTATGAACTGATTTCTTCTTAGGCCCAGATAGCTGCAGCCATGTGTCTCTTTAGAGTAAGGGCTGCATTTCCCAGTTACGGGTAACAATTTCTCTTAAGGAAGAGGAAAGCAAATTGCCACTTAAAAAAAAAAAAAAAAAAACTGCATAAATTTCGGGAGTATTAATTACTATTGCCCTTGGGCTTCTGGGAACTCATGCTGTCTTTCCATGGTGATTATCATGATTACATGCTATTTTAATTTTATATTTAGGTCTCTACAGAAATTGCAGATATGTTTCAGCTTAGCTAGAGGAGTTTTCAATCAAAATGAGTTAACATGCTTTTCCTTATCTTACATTAAACTCAGTATGGTTATGTTCATCTTAAATCCATGATCACTTCCTTGGGCTTTTCAATGAGAAATTCTGGACAGATATCCAATCCTTGTTATCACCATCTGGAAAAACTTATGTGACAATTAGGTCTAGGTCCTGACCTTCAGGACTAGGTTAGTCTAGTGAGGAAACAGCAAAAAGACCAGGCTGTCTCCTTCTCCCTCACTGACCTGGAATAATTCGAAGCTAGTGCCAGACTCCCACTGGTTCCCATTATTTTTGTCTGATACAACACAGTAAGAATTTCCTGGTCAAATAAAGGGACAAAGAATTCCTGATGAGCCTGAGAGCCAGGAGAAGCTCATGTTTAGGGCTTCGGTGACCCTGGTATTCCTTCAAATGGAGATATGTGTTGTCAAAGCCAAGTAAGGAGCAGAGGATTATAACAGGTTCCTGATTCTGCAAGGGCCTATTTCTTTCTCTACTGACTGGGACTTTACTTCCCAAACTCAGAGAATTTTAGGGCTGAAGGACAAGAGTTTGTAGTAGTAGAGATGAGTCCATGGCAAAGCAGAGTGAAGAACTCATTTAAAAACAGGCACGACCAACCCAGGAAAAGCCTTGATCCACTGACTGTTAAACCAGGACCTATGAGCTCATCAAGCGCTATGTGTTTCCCTTTCAGATCTATAATATGTTGCCAAAACAGCAGGTTTTTTTTAAGATTTTATTTATTCATTTTAGGGGGGGAGGGGCAGATGGAGAGGGAGAGGCAGAGACTCTCAGGCAGACTCAGCACTGGGCCTGACGCAGGGGTTGATCCCACAACCCCAAAATCATGACCCTATCCTAAACCAAGAGTTGGACGCTTAACCAATTGAGCCACCCAGGTGCCCCCACAACCACCTTTCTAAATAACACAGTCTAGGTACCCATTTCATCTGTGTCAGAAAATGAACAACATCCTACATAAGCATCAAATAATTTATGATTTAAGCCACAATGGAAAATACATTTCCCTAAACACCAAGAATTGTTTTATACCAACTTTTCAAAAATAAGTGAATTTTATTTATGTTTTCCTTCTTGAAGCTGGTGACAGAAAGTTCCATCTGCGAAATCCATATTGGTACTAAGAAGTTGGCTACACAGCAACAGAGAGAATTTATGCTGGCTTTGGTCAAATCTGCCTACAATTTGGGGACTTTTTGCCTTTAAAAGCCCACACAACAAATCAGACAATTTCCACAAGGTGCCATATATTTGTCCAGGAAGAGGAAGGCCTGACATAGCTAGGAGACTTGTGTCTAATCCTGTCTTACCACTAATGGGACACATGTCCTTCAGGAAGGCACAGCCTTCCTGGACTTCAAGTCCCCATCTGTGAAATAAAGTTGTTGGGCTAAGTCAGTATTTCTTAGCCCCGGACATATTTGAATCACTTGGCAAGATTTTTTTAAAAGTGATGCCCACGGGTGCCTGGGTGGCTCAGTTGGTTAAGCGACTGCCTTCGGCTCAGGTCATGATCCTGGAGTCCCGGGATTGAGTCCCGCATCGGGCTCCCTGCTCAGCAGGGAGTCTGCTTCTCCCTCTGACCCTCCTCCCTCTCATGCTCTCTGTCTCTCATTCTCTCTCTCTCAAATAAATAAATAAAATCTTTAAAGAATAAAAAAAAGACAAAAGTGATGCCCAGGCCTTACCCTAAACTAATTACATTATACTCGTCGGGGGTGGAGCTATTTGCTTAAAGTTCCTCAGGCTGAGACCCATGACGCCAGATTCTTCCTGAGTTCACACGATGTGGACATTCTGTCACGTTCAGTTCTACATCACCTTGGAATTTTGGTCACCTCTGAACTTTCTCTCCTGTGGAAGGCAGAATTCTAAGAAGACCATCAGTGAGTTGTACCTTTGTTTCAACCCCTTTGAGTGCAGATGGAGCCTGTGACTTGCTTTTGGCCAAGAGAATATGGCAAAGGTGAGGAGATAGTCAATCTCATGATTATGTCACCTCACGTATAGTGGACCGGACAGAGAGATTCTCCTATGGGCTTTGAAGAAGTAAACGGCCATGTTGTGAAAGGGTCTCTGTCATGGACTGAGTATTTATGCTCCCTGCCTCCAAAATTCATATGTTGAAATCTAATCCTTATTGTGATAGTATTTGGAGGTGGAGTCTTTGGGAGATGATTAGAGCATGAGGGTGATCATGATCTAATGATCATGAATGAACCTTCATGAATGGCATTAGCGCCATTATAAGAAGAAGCTAGAGAGCCTTGCTCTCTTTCCATCATGTGAGGACATAAGGAGAAGTTGGCAATCTGCAAAACTGGAAGAGGGCCAATATCCAACTCTGCTGGCATCCTGATTTCAGACTTCCAGGCTCAAGAACTGTAAGAAATAAATTTCTGCTGTTTATAAGCCACCCAGGCTATAGTACTTTGTCATAGCAGCCTGAACCAAATAAGACAACATCTGAGAGAGCCACACAACCAGGAACTGCTACACCTTCCCTCCAGTCCCTGGCTGAAAACCTGCAAGAAAGCAGGGACCTCAATCCTACAACTACAGAGCTGAATTCAGCCCAAAACCATGTGAGCTTGGAAGAGAATCCAGAAATCCAGAAAAGAATGGCCTACACCAAGACTGCAGCCTTGTGGGACCCTGAGCAGAGGACTGCAATCTTTGTCTGGTCTCCTGACTCACAGAAACTGTGAAATAATAAATGCATACTGTTTTAAGTGGCTAAATTTGTGGTAATTTGTTACACAGCAATAAAAAAAAACTGATACGTCTTCCAAATGGTGCGCTTATGCTCAGCGTGACAGCTGCTGGTGGTATCTTACAGAAAGGTATGAGGTATATTTTGGAGAAACCTGAACTTGTAAATGCTGAAAAGTAAATTGTAGAATTAAGATTTTCAAAAAAGGGAAATAAATACATATTTGAAATTTAGGTTATATTTCCTCAAATTCAAATGCTTAAAAATTTATTTAAAAAATTTATTTTTAAACCAGGAAAGACTTATGTTAATGTCTTTGCTATCACAAAACCAAATGCCTTAACACTTATTCTTCCCATGTCTTGGCCTCAGGTTTCCTACTGGTAAAATGAGGTGAGTAGAGAAGTTCCCTTTCAATATTTATGATCCTAGGCTCTTTGCATAGTGATCCCATCAGCACAACGAGGAAGGGTAAGCAGTCTGAAGTGAGCCTGATCTGAGTTCAAATTCTGGCTCCACTCCTTACCAGCTGTAGATTTTGGCAAGTGATTTATCCATCTTACTAAGCCTCAGTGTCCTCATCTATAAAATGGGGTTAATAAAATTCCTCAATCTTCTAGCTTTGTGGGTGGGTTTATTATATGAATCCGTGGATATAATGGGCTCAATGAAACAAAGGCCTGAACACATAGTAATGACTCAAAAATGGTAGTGGTGGCAGTGGTCGCTTTTGTTAGGAGCTCTTCGCTTGGTGGCATTAGGGACAATTTGTTTATTTTTAGCACCTGTTATGATCTGTCCTAGGAAATTGTTCAACAAGGCACACTTGAGAACGTGGAGTTGGGGAGAGAATACAATGGTGGTACAAAGTCTGCAGAGGAGGGCAGTGTCCTGCTCCAAAATCAGCAGGGAGAGGCAACCTCCTCTACCCACCTCCTCTATTTTCATTGCTTCTTGCTTCAACAGTGCTAAGGGCCAGCACCAAGAGGATGGACATGACAGAGATTAACAATACCTTCCTAGTAGTTTATCTAGGTTGAAGAACAAAAACATGAATTTATTCCCCGTTCTTTAATTTGTCCCTGATGTTTTATTTCCCTTTTCACTAGTAAAGCAGGTCTTTTCCAGGCAATATTCTGAACTACTTTCAGAGAGCAGCTGTAGGTCTTTTGAAAGCAAAGGATGGGTGGCTGCTTGACAGACTTAAAAGGTCTTCAAATATTATTGTGTTTGAGCTGCATCATCTAGGAAGACTATAGCCCAAAAAGGTACTCTTTGCTCAAGGAGAGCTGTTAAATAAATTCCCAAGTTTGCTTTTGAGAGTCTCACCCTAAATGTGGAGAAGAGAACTACAAAGTGGGGCCCCAAGAGAGACTTTCTACTTGGCTGACAAGAGTTTTCAAGAAAGTTGCCTGAAAATCCCCAGAGCCCACATTTATTTGGCAAAGAATGGTTTGCTTTTCAAAGGAGAAAGAAATCACTAAAATAAGAGATAACTTCCCTTTCATGGAAAAAAAAATTAACAGAGAAACAAAAGAAATTCTTAGAGGATAAGTACATGAAATACTAAAATATATTGAAAGATTCATTACCAGAAATTGTGTATGAGCTAAAAACAAAGAAGGTTAGATAAATTCATGGATATGAGAACCATAAGGAATCATCAGTTTCAAATCAGAGGTCTTGAAGGTGTTTAGAGTCTAAAATACATGTCAAAAACATCAAGCACAGCATCCCACAAAAGGTCCCTTGATGACACCATCAGAAAAGCAATTCATCATGGATTGGTCCCTCTGTTGCATTCTTACTCTCTTGGACACACAAAGGAATAAGAGAGAAGAAGACAAATGATGGGCCTTTTTTTTTTTCAAAATGCTTTTATCTAAAGCATACCTACTTTTAACACATACCATGGTGTGTTTATTTGAGGGGCAATCTGAACAAAATTTGCCTTGTTCAGTCAGTGTAATTGCTGTGAGCTTTATGATAAAAATCAGAAGAAAATAGCCCATGAGAACCATGTTCAGATGTACAATTGACCCTTGATCACACAAAATAGAACATGACTGCTGGCCTCCAGAGATCTTCTCTGGTTCAGTCTGCAGATGCAAGGCTGAAAATAGAGCTGTCTGGAAGGCTAAGTGTTGGGGAAGGTCATAGAAAAGATGTGACCACCCATTGACCCATGAACTGGACCCAGGCCATTGGCGGCTCCTCACCCCCTCCTCTGTCCTTGAAATGTGGGTTCTGCTTGCCTTTCCTACTCTCAGAGGCTGCTCCAAGAACATAGAACACAACCTTACGATGGTGATGTGGTGTTGAGAATACCTGCACGGTTTATATGACTGAACCCAGTTAAAGCCTCTATGTAAACTTCTAAGGTTTGGTGGGTGGGTGCAGGAGTCCCCTGTCTGGCTGCTGCCCAAGATAATCCTAATACGTAAGTTCCCTTTGCTTATTAAACCTGCCTCCTGTCCATCTGGAATGGCCTGGCTCTTTCCTCCATCTCTCCCTGCCCTCCACACACGGGGCCCTGTTTCAGATGGTACCCAGGAAGCTCCCAAGGAGGTTATGAACCAACATTAAGGAGGGAGAGATTACAAGGAGGAAAGAAAGATGAAACAATTTGGAATTTGTGCTCAAGATGGCTTCTTGTCAACTCTTGCCGTCATCAACTTCCTTGGGAAAAAAATGAATTTTAGGATATACCGTTCACACTACAAATCCCGGTAGAGGGATCTCTCCACACTTGAACCAAAGGCATAGATCCAAGAGGCTGAATCAAGCAACACCAGGTGCAAGGAGGTTATGAAAAGGAGTTCCAAGTTTTCCAAATGCAACAACACTTTTTTTCAGTATTTTTCCAGGACTGATATTTCTCCAACCAGTTAGAGAATCATTTTTTAAAACTTAATCATGTCTTGCACCAACACTGAATTTAAAAGAATAACATTAAGCATCTCCTTTCTTTCCTCGACAGCAGAGGACTTGGGATTTGCACTGGACTCCCACCGTCAAGCCAAATGTGTGTTCAACAAATGCACTTAAACATTTGCTTTTGCCTTTCAACAAAGCCAAGTGAAACTTGTCCATAAATTTCTCCCATAATTCACAAAACTGAGGGCCAAATGGATGTTTTCTGGATACATAATGATATATAGGAATTTAAAAATTTTATAAATCTATTATGAAGAGCCAAGCTGAAGAGCAAGAAGCAAAATGACCAATACACATATGAAAATCATTTAGCCTTATTTATAATTTAAAAAAATGGAAATGACATTAGAATAGCGTCTTTCTCATAAAATTGGTAAAAAATAAAAATATCAAGGGTGGTGAGGATCATGGACTATGGTCATATTCATATACTGCTGAGAGGACAAAGTGGTACAACCTGTCTGGGGGGAGATGTGGAATTCGGCAATATTTATCAAATGCTTAAAAAATTCACATACCCAAGGCCCCACCTGGGTGGCTCAATTGGTTAGGCGTCCGGCTCTTGGTTCAATTCAGGTCCCGATCTCAGGGTCTTGGGATCAAGCCCTGCATAAGGCTCCAGGCTCAGTGGAGAATCTGCTTCAGATTCTTTCTCCCTCTCCCTCTGCCCCTCCCACTGTGTGCTCTCTCTCTCTTTTTCTCTCTCTCTCTAAAATAAATAAATAAATATTTAAAAAATTCACTTACCCTTTGGATCCCAAGTTCCATTTCTATGACTATATCCTAAGAAAATAATTAAGGATGCATGCAAGCATTGAGCTTCAAGAATATACAGCACAGTATTTTTTTTTATAATAGCAGAAAAGCAGAATCTAAGTTTTCACAATTTCCCAGTTTAGCAAAATATTGTATACCCATATAATGGAATAGGATTTTGGACCATTGAAAACTACACTGCAGATTTTTTTTATTGATATAGATACTTGTAGCATATTTTCTTTTAAAAAAGAAGTTACAAAAATGATGGCTTTATTATGGTAAAAGCAAAGTGTAAAAGGTGAAAATGTGCGTAGGATTCTGATTGTGTTAAGTATTAGCTGGGCCAGGCAACTCAGGAACACCTGGCTTTTGCCCTGGCATGTTTCCCAATTTCTTTCAGCTTTTCCAAAGAAGAGAAATTCAAGGAAAAAATTCAAATAGTAAACAGAGAACCAATTTATTAGCTGGGTCAGTGCCTGAGATGTTCATAAGACTTCTCAGTTAAAAGTGAACTGGTGGGAGGGGATGGAAGGCGCCTGGGTGGGTCAGTCAGTTAAGCGTCCGACTCTTGATTTCTGCTCTGGTCATGATCTCAGGGTTGTGAGCTCAAACCCTGCATGGAGCTCTGTGCTGGGCATGTAGCCTGCTTGGAATTCTCTCTTTCCCTCTCCTTATGCCCCCCCCCCACCCCCAGAAAGAAAGAAAGAAAGAAGAAAGGAAGGAAGGAAGATGAACTGGGAACCTCTGTGGGGCCTCTGTCTCCCCACCACAGCCAAAAAACAGGGATTTCACTTGGGCATGCATCCAGACAGAGAGTAGAGTCAGACTTGACTTAGCTTATTGATCTCACTGCAAGGAATGAGGGGACCCAGTGAGGGGAGCCTGGGTGGCTCAGTTGGTTAAGCGTGTGCCTTCGGCTCGGGTCATGATCCTGGGGTCCTGGGATAGCGCCCCACGTCAGGCTCCCTGCTCAGCGGAGAGCCTGCTTTTCCCTCTCCCTCTGTCTGCTGTTCTGCCTACTTGTGCTCTCTCTCTATCTCTCTGTCAAATAAATAAATAAAATCTTTAATTAAAAAAAAAGAAAAAACAGTGAAAGTAAACTACTGGGACCCACCTTTTAATGACAGCAAAGCAGCCCATTAGTAAATATGACCTCACGATTAACATAGAATTTCATCAGTAGAATTACCTTCCCTAGATTGGAGGAGTGGGGAAGGAGGTGTGTGTGCACGTAGGATAGAAGGCAGACCCAGAGCCACAGAGTCCTGCCCATAAGACGTGGTTTCAGTAATCTGCTGCATAACAAACCACTCCAAAATGCAATTGCTTAAAAACATGATTGCTCACTATGCTGTGGGTTGATGGGGCTCTGATGTAAGGTTCTGCCCCATACAGTGGACCTGCACTTGCTCATGCAGCTGCATTCAGCTAAGAGCTCAGCTAATGCCAAAGCCTCCAAGTGGACTCCAGGGTCTCACAGGTCATTCAAGAGTGTTGCCCGAACCTTTTTATGCACAGTGACTAGCTTTAAAGTAACAGTGTTCTAGGAAAATAAACCCGTTCTAAAAATGTGCCTGGGATCTGTCTGACATCCAGTGTGACATTCAGACAGAAATGATTGTCATGAAGGAAGAGGGCTATCAAGATCCCCAGAAACAAGGGCAGGAGGAACACTGGCGTGGTGTGTGATGTAGATTAAAAAGAGTTGGAGTTGGGCGCCCTGGATTGGTTGGTTTGTGTTATGCATCAAAGATGCCTTCACAGGGAAGTCATTTACTATCTCCAGATATTCAAGAGCCTGGGAGGGATAGTGTCTCTAGGATCAAAGCCCCAAATACCAGGGCATCAAGAATAAGAAAATACAGTTTGTAACAGCCCCAACAGGCAAGCTAAGCTCTTGCCAAGCTTCTGTTTGCATCATGTTTGCTAGGATCCCATTGACAAAAGCAAATCACAAGATCAAGGCAATAGGAGGGGATGGAACAAGGGCACGGACATGGGAGATATTGCCCATTGAGGGCCATCACTGTAACAGCTCCTGCATAAATAATTCCCAATAAAAGGATATTTGCCATGGTCAACAATGGTCACCCTTGGAGTCTAGACTTACATACTGTTTTGTCCTTTTATCTTATTTTGTCCTTTTTATCCTATGGATTTTCCTATTTTCAACAATGAATATGCATTATTTTTGTAATAAGAACAAAGCCCAAATTAATTAACAAATAAATATTACCGTCTTACATAAGTTTCCCCAGAAACTGAAGCTAAGATGAGGATTTTTGTGCAAGTGATTTAGTGCCCCCATGAGGAAACCAACCATAAGGGAGTGAGAAAAGCAGGGTAGGGCAGGCGAAGGAGCTGAGCAAGAACGTGATCTCAGCGGAGGTCTAGCCTCAGCCTGAGAACCCAAGGAGCTCTGCGGGGTGGAAGGTGCTGTGGAGCTGTCGTACCACGAGGCAATGATACAGGCTTTTGTACTCCATTTCAGTCAGCCATCGGCTGTGGCTAACCCCAGGCAGGAAGGCATAATCTCTTGGGCATCTCCTGGAAATACACATCCCATAGGGAAGACAAGTTGCTGAAGAAGGGTGCTGCTTTTGGCCCTTATCAGGCAAGCTCAGAGCAATTGAGGGACACGTGCACCCCCTCCATAAATGGGCCCAAAATATCTACTGCAGCTACTCCAGCTTATTCTAAAGGGCTGTCTCTGTAACACCTCACATAACTGCCTCCAATGTCTATCATACACTCCAAATACGCTCTCTAAACAGAGAACAGACATGAAGTAGTATATATTGGATGAATCAATGGTAACTATGTGAAACACAACATTTCCCTTTTGTGTGTATACCATGTATCCTTAAATATGACTTCAGAAAGTGGGAATCTAGAGAGTATACCAGGAGATTATAGATAAAATATCACTCTTTCTCTTTGAATAGCTCTACAACTGTGATGATAAGGCAGATTTTGCTACACTTTCAAACAAAATTCTCCTCTGGGCTAAAATCATGCATGAGAAGTTTTAGGGGGAAGGATCATTTTTTCTAAAGGTTACAGGCCTAAATTATAAACTCAAGTCAATAAGTTAGACGTCTAAAAATTCTAAAAATAGGGGCAGATAATAAGAGTGCTTTCTCAACCAAAGCCACAACCTTCCCTCTGCCACACTCAAAGAAAGCAGCAGAAACTAATCTTTCTCCCCAAGTGGAAAAATGGGTAATAGAAATCTACCAGATGCCTTGAATTCTGTGCACTGACAGTATATTCCCATCAATCTCATTTATTTTTGTCTGAAGTCTTATTTTCAGGTCATTACATTCAAATACCAAATCAGGCCATATTCACCAAGATGCTCTGGGAGAAGGAAATGCTTTTCATTAGCAGGTATGCTTATTTTCTGGGTTTTACCATCAATGATGACAAGTCTCCACTGAAGTAGGGAGGGATGATGGCTCATAGAATCTTAGGTAAGAAATTTGATAGAGGTTCATAGAAACATGGAGATGTCTAGAGGTCTCTGTTAGGTGAACTATGGACAGGACAGAGAAGGACCTTGTCACAAGGGCTCCAACTTCACTAAATGGAGAAATGGACCAAAAAAGAGAGAGAGAGATAAGCGTTCCAGGACTGCCATAGTCCAAGTGAGATGGGGAGGGAAGCCAAAGTCCCGCCCACCTACCTTCTTCCCAAACCCTACCACCTTCAACAACTAACCTATATAACTGACCAGAAAGAAAACAATTGAGGCCCAGAAAGAAAAAAAGGAAAGGCACACAGCTCTACAGCTAGCTCAAGACAGCCAAAACTGTAATCCAGAAATAGGATGACCTTTCCACGTCACTGCTCAACCATTGATTAAACATAATTTTATTCTTTTCAATATAGGTGAGATGTTTTAGACTTTTTAAGAATTTTTTTCATATAAAGCAATGCACAGAACAATAGATTAATAAATCTTTTAACAAATTGTTTCTTGTTTGAAATTTGAATTATTCAACTGCCCTTATTTTTCTCAGGTAAGATTTGCAGGGGGGCATATATCTAGCAAACTAATTTTCTGTTTCCAAGCTTCTGGTTCCAATTCTTTCTCTCCTCCCTCATTCTTTCTCCTTCTTCTTTCTCTCCTTCCTTCAATTCCCCTCTCCCCCGCCCCCACTTCTCACACTTCAATTAAAAGCTTGACAGATCAGTCCCTTCCCTTCTCACAGGGGCTCACCACAGACCATCTGGTCCTGTGATTGCCAGGAAGGGCTGGTGACATCTCTGGGAGATTCTGTGGGATAAGAGGAGCCTTTTGAAGATGGGCTGCTCTTCCTATGCCTGGGAAGTTGAGGGAGATAGCACTGCACGCTGACACTCCCTCCCCCTGAGAAGCTGTCTTTAGAAGAGGGGTGAGATCAGCAGGGGTCCCCTGATGAGGGTCTGCAAGCTGACTCCACCCAGCGGGGGGCAAGTGAGGAAGAGTATTCAAAGCCCTGGGGGGCTCCTCCCCTGGGTGTTGCCCATCATCCAGCTGGCAGGATGCAGCAGCTGCCAAAGGACAGGAAGAACATAGTCTAGTTTCTACTCCAAAACCAGAAGTTTCAAGCCAGTTCTAGTTACTTCACTTAGAATACTTTAGGAGAAATCCCATTTAATGGCGCATATCTGACTGCTTTGACTTACAAAATGGTCAGACCTAATCTCATAGGGGTCTACCTAATCTATCCTGTATGATGTCTCTGAATGACAAGGAAATCATGGCAGAGAAAGAAAATCTTTGGAAGGCTTCCATTCATCATTTTGACTGCATCAAAATAGTGATTCAGTGTATCACTATCCGTGATAAAGTTTACACTCATCACAGGGGCAAGCAAAGCCCTCTGCAAGTCCTCAGCCTGTCAGTAGTATTCCTTCCTATTTCCCAGCACCCACCCACCCTGTCCTCTCAACCTTTTCAAACCTTTCTCTTCCTCTGCCTCTTGAAGTTTCAGTGTAAGTCATAGAAGTTTGCAGAAAGTTTCCAACCTATCTCTAATTTATTTGCACATTGCATTTAACTCGTTAGTCTTCTTAAAAACAAACAATAACGTAAGACATAGAGTCATAATCAAATAGGATGAAGTTGGTATTTATTTCCAGAACTGAATGTTCATTTAAAATTGACATCACAAATTTAAAAGACAATTCTGAGTTTCTGTTCAAACAGTAATACCTTGCTTGTTCTTCAACCAGTGAAAGGAGAACTATATCAGGAATAAATTTCAATGTAGTGTACTCTTCCATAGGGTTAAAGAAACTGACAATTACGCATCTTCCAGGGTAAAACCACACAGAATCCCTGGGAGGAAAAAATAAATCTCTGCCAGTAACTTCAGTGGGGGGAACCAACTCATGTTGGATCTTCCTCTGGGAGTTAATCGGGCAATTGGTTTTACAGAAAATTGGTGTTTCTGGCACTGTGTCCTTCCATAATAGTGAAGAACTATTTGAATCATGAGCAAATCAGAGCCCAACTGACCTCCTTGCTAATACTAACATTATAAGGTTATTGGGGCTTGTTAGGAATTGCAAACATGTCCACTACAGAAGCCCAGTGTCCTTGATTGGATCCCTTCCCAGAGCTTCTACAGACCACATGTCCTATGTCACACTCTGACCCTGAAATGATTTATTTTCTGGGCATATAATATGGGATATTTTCTGGGACATTACTAATAAGGACTACCATCTATGATATATTCCCTTCTATCAGAATGTGTACCCCTTCCTCTTTGCACATATCTCTTCTCTTACTTTTTTCTAATAAATGCTTTTCCCCTTGTTTTTTTTGTTGTTGTTGTTTTGTTTTTTTAACTTTTAGAAAGGCTGAATCAGGGATCGATGAAAGCCTGTTTTAGTTTGGGTTCCCCCAGACACATGATTCATGCGTTCCTCCTCCCCAAGACATAGATTCGAGTGCAAGTAGTTTATCTGGGAGGTGATCCCAACAAACATTCATAGGGCTGTGGAGAAGTGAGACAGGTAAGGAAAGAGCCAGAAAGTGTTCAATATCAATGAAGAGACCCTATGGGCAATTGGAGCTTAAATTGCTGAGGACCTCTGGGAACAGTGTAGGACACATGCTTCAGAGTTACCCTATCTGAGGGGTGCAAAGGAAAGGGAATCTATACACCTATCTCCTCAGCCACTGGGGGAGTGGTAAATTCCACAGAAGTTCTGACTACCTGGCAGAGGAAGACATTAAGCAAAATAACTGCTGGCAGTTGGAAGTTAAGGGGATGAGGGCCAGGAGTTGAGAGAGGAGTACTGACAATGTGTGCTACAAAGCTAAAACTCAGTTAAGGGAAAAAGACAAGCAAGTGCATCAGGTAAAACAAAGTGAGAAAGATTAATCAGGAAAAAAGAAAAAAAAGCTCTGTTACAGAATCCAGAAGTCTAGTTAATCCGTTCCTAATTTCCAACACAGAGCATCCACAAATTATACCGAAATGGTACTTGTGGAAAAAGAGGCACTATCCTCCACGTTCTGGTTGAAAATGTGAGCCTTCATCCCAATCTTTCACAGTTTTAGTTCCCATCACTTTCCAATTCACACCTCTTTTCTTTTTTTTAATTTAATTTTTTATGTTATGTTAGTCACCATATAATGCGTCATTAGTTTTCCATGTAGTGATCCACGCATCATTGTTTTCGTATAACACCCCCACACCTCTTTTCTTCAGGTAGGCCCATTTCCTTCCTGCCCAGTGTGCTCATGCCAAGCTCATTGTAACCATCGTGCCTTGGCTCATGCTGCCCAGGCTGCCTGCACTCCTCTCCACATCATGAAAACCTCCCCATCTTTAAGACCCGACTCGAACCTTCCTCTGCCCAATGAAGTCCTATCAACACTGATTGCTCCTTCCTCTGCTCTCCTTGCTAGTTGTGGTAGGCAGAATAATGGCCCCCAAGAAGTCCATACCCTAATTCCTAAAATCTGTGAATATGTTACTTGGCCGAGGGACTTTGTAGATGTGATTAACCAAGGATTTTGAGATGGGGAGATTATTTTGGATTAGCCAAGTGGACCCAATGTATAATCAAGAGTGGCCTTAAAAGACAGAAGAGTCAGAGTCAAAAACAAAACAAAACAAAACAAAACAAAAAAGCCCGAGGATGTGACCCAATTTGGAAACAGGGTCATGGGTCCTAAACTCAACGAGACTGGTGTCCTTCTAAGATGAGGAGAGACACACAGGGAGAATACCATTTGATGATGGGGGCAAGAGATTGAAAGGATGCATGTAAAAATCAAGTAATGCCAAAGATTGTCGACAACACCAGAAGCTAAGAGAAAGGTGTGGAATGGATTGTCCCCTATAGCCTTCAGAGAAATCATGGCCTTACCAGCACCTCGATTTTGGACTTCCAGCCTGCAGAATTGTGAGAGAATGCACTTCTATTGTTTTAATTCACTTAGTTTGTACTTTTGCTAACAGTAGCCCTAGGAAACAAATCCACTACCTTATGGATTTGCTGGGAAGACTAAATGTAATAGTAGGTGTAAAGTCCTTAGACCAGACCCTTGGCATATTGGAAGTGTTAAATAAAGATCAGTTATCATCACTGCTCCATAATTTTTAGCCTTATTATCATTAATTTCAAAAACATTAGTACAGAGACTATTGGTACTATCTCTTAAGCATCTCATGTGCAAAGATCACTTCTTATACCTCCTCACTGATAATAAATCTTCTTAAAGTTTCCAGTTTTAACTTCCAATATGAGAGACACACAGAGCTATAGCTCACATAAACAGAGGCTCCAATAATTTTTAAAAATGTAAGCAGTCCTGAGAGCAAAATGCTTGAGAAATTCTAGAAGAGACTCTAAAATCAGAGGCTTTATTATTTTTAATTATCCAGGCCCTTGGTCTTCCATATGTAGTTTTCACACAAAATCGATGGTGTCAGCCCTCTGGGGGGGTTGGATTTGGATAGTGATACTCTAAAAAATTATTTTATGCTTCCTTACTACTGGCTGAGGTAAGAGTATCTAAGTGTATCTTTGTACATTTGTGTGTATAGTTGGGCACAACAATTCCACCACTAAATGACATCCCAGTTGAAACTTGAAGAATGAGCAAGGGGAAAAATAAAAGAAGAGTCCAACATGCGCATGTGTTAGAGAAAGTTGAGTTGCAGGGGAAGGAATAGAAATGATATTGACTACAAAGAGTCATGACCCTTGCAGACAAGCCAATAACAGAGAGATTCATTCTGAAATTCTCTAACTTCTTTCCCTCTTTTTTTTTTTGGTTACTTTAGGAGGCATCAAAATCACTTTTAACATTTTGTACAATCCCCAAATCCAGGCGAACTATCCAGGCAAACATGCCATTGTTTGGACCATGGCAGGGATTTTCTTTTTTGCTCAAGATGCTCAGATAAGAATCCAGAAAAGGCAGGTATGGTATCTGAATCTAGTATTCCTCAGGAGAAGGCAAGCCCCGTCATTCTAGAAGAGACTCCAGGGTATCCTATGCTATGTTGCTCATCATTCACATCCATCCTGAGTCTTTAGAAACCCAAAAAGAGGAGCCCACTTGAACACAGCTAGGCTGTCAAGCAGATAGCTTCTGAATGCTGACCCAATTCTGACCATTGTGTTTCAGCAGATTAATTTCCCAATAGCCTGAGAACCCCTGGGGAAATGGGGACAAGACACAAGCATTCTTTACTTCACAAAGAAAGTCATTTTGTGCATTCTTAATTCTTTCTTCATGGAAGAACAGAATTTATTATTAGTTGACTCACCCACTTTCTTGCCAGAGAAGAGAGGACACACGAGCTCTACTAATCCCCAAGCTAATTCCTTGCAGATGTGTTCTCAAAAAGGCCTGAAATATGGACCCTGATTGTCCCTGAGGATGGCCGCAGTAACCTGAGAACTCTACTCAGGGAGTTAGACGCTGGAAGGAAGGCTGGAACAGGAGTGGGGGGGTGGAGCCGTCTTCATGCAACACCGTAAATTATTCTTTTCTTTTTTTTTTTTTTTAAGATTTCATCCATTCATTTGACAGAGAGAGACACAGCGAGAGCAGGAACACAAGCAGGGGGAGTGGGAAAGGGAGAAGCAGGCCTCAAGCAAAGGTTTTGCTTTAGCCTCCCTAAACCTCATATTATCATCCCTTTGGCAAGAGAGGCTTTGCCCCTAAATTCAATGGTTTTGGTGAGGATGAGGAAAATGATGATTAGCTTATTGATCCGTGAGGTATTGTATTTTGCATAGTATTTTTTTCCAACTACTTTCCCATCCTTTAATACTAGGAAGATTCTACAATTTTATGATCACTTTCAGTTATTATAAGCCTAGATCTAGGACAGTTCAGTGTCTTCAGCTTAATCAGATGTCTCATCCATTTTCCTCTATATGAAATATTCCTTCATGCCCCCCTCTTTGTTTAAGATTCTCTCTCCTATTCTTTTTTTTTTTTTTTTAAGGTTTTACTTATTTATTTGACAGAGAAAACACACACACAAGCAGAGGGAGTGGCAGGCAATGGGAGAGGGAGAAGCAGACTCCCCAAGGAGCAGGGAGCCTGATGCAGGACTCCATCCTAGGACGCTGGGATCGTGACATGAGCCGAAGGCAGATGCTTAACCCACTGAGCCACCCAGGCACCCCTCTCTCTCCTATTCTACAGAAAAAGCAAACAAACAAAAAACATGCAACATATCCCACTAGGCTAAAGATCTTTTCATAATGTAAAGGTTTCTTCCCCAGTCTCTTGATTTCTCATTCGTGTCTAATTTATTCACTGCTGGCTCCCAGGCGCCTAGTACAGTACCTGCCAGACATGGTGCTCAATAGATATTTGCTGAACCAGTAATGGACTGAATGTCCCAGACCAGGAAAGGAGTGTGACCGGGGAATGGAGGAGGTTAGCAGAGCCAGTGCGGTTACCCACACTTAGTAAGCCCTAGGAGGAGTGTCAGCGCTCCAATTCCTTTTCAGCTTCGTTTGGATTATGGGGCTAGTACCAACACCCCCTCCACGTTATTTTACCTTTTTTCCCTCAGTCTTAGGTTCTAGTTTCTAATCGTGAGGAAAGTCAGGCTGAATATTCTATTACAATAATGTACTTACAATAGCAACTCCTACTGTTTGCTCAGCACCCCTGGCCGCCGGACATTGTTTCTGTATTACCTTCTTTTCTTACCACTACCCTTGCAAGACAAGGATTATAGCCTCCATTTTCAAGTGAAGAAACTGAGTCAGAGAGAGTTTAGGGAATGTGTTCAAAGTCACAGCTAGGAAGTAGAAGAGTTGAGAAATTCAGAAAAATCATGTCTCAACCTTTGGTGTGTCATTAGTTCTCAAAGTGACTGCATGTGGAAATGAAAAGGGCCATGGAAATTAATGAATAACTTTAATACATATTTTTATCCATGCTTTTCATTTTATCTTATTCCTTTCCGCACAGCCTTCATAACCATCTTGCTTGTCCTAAAAAACCAAAACCAAATAAATTAATAAGTATAAATAAGCTTCAATACCTTTGAAACAGAATGGCTGTGTTTATATTCTCTCTCTCTCTCTCTCCCTCCCTCCCTCTCTCTCTCCTTTTTCTCCCTTTCTCCTTCTCTCCCTCTCTCCTCTCCCTTTTTCCCTCTCTTTTAGTTGAGGAGGTTTAGTTTAAACATAATTTATGATTCATGAAACATGACCATCATTGATCCACCCATGGTCCTCTTTTGGTATTATATTTATTATTTTCTAATATTATCTAATATAACACCTACGAACTCACCATCTAATAATGTAAAAACTAGAAGAGCACCTATAACTAGCATCTACTTAGATGTTTGTGCTCTTTCTATATCCCAACACTCTATCAATCATATTTCAACTTTCAAAATGGTAACTCCATCCTAAAACTTGTGATCATCACCCCCTTGCTTTTTTGTTTCTTGTTTTTGGCTGCATTTTCCAACAATGAAATGAAAACAGAATACATCTTTCTACTTACTTTGTTGGTCTTTAAAACAATGAATTCACTGGCCTAGTAAATAACTATTTCCAGCCTTTCCAGACTATTCCAGTCTCCAGAACAATACTGTTCTTTAAGAGTTAGAAATAACCAAACTTTAGAATATCCAGCTAGTCTTCCATAAAGGAAGAAAAAAAATCACAGTGACCTAGGCTCAAAATCTTAATGCTATCTCTGACTTCAACCTCTCTCTCACCTCCAAATTCTATTTTGACTATTAGTATACGCGTAGACTTAGAGCAACTTAACTTGAATTTATTATCCAAATTCTACCAGGCTTCAGATTAATTTTCTGAGGGATCTTCTTAAGTTACAAATTCTCTATGTAAGTACAAAACTGCAAAGACACATCTTTGGTTTCCATAAGCCAAAACCTTCTGAACTAACACACCAGGGACTCCCTGTATGGGACAGAAGAACAATTGGACCTCTAATAGTCCCAAGGCAGAAACCAAAGCAACCACACCCTCCAAGTGATCAGGCCTTTCAAGATTATATACACAAAAAGACAACTATTTAAGGAACCACTTTGGGTCTCCCTCCAGGGTCACAGCAGTAAATACTTCGATGGACTGATAAATCTTTTATAACCTATCTAAATAATAATAAACACCTTACTAATATTAATCCTTTCAGAATCCTGGGGTAATTTCATCTGTAGGGAAACAACCAGGATTTGAAATGAGTAACCTTTAATGATTAAGAATTAAATGCAATTTAATTAAATTCTTTCTTTAAGGAATGATGGAGTGCTGGACTAGACAGAGCACTCCTGAAGACTAAGACTCATTCTCAAGAGTACTGTCTTAGGTCAGTTTTCCTAAGTGGAGTCTGAGAGGGGTGTTTGGCTGTGAACAATTAACTGAGAAAGTATTCTTAAGGGAAAAACTTTAAGACAATGAGGGGAGCAAAGCAGGCAAGGGGATGGATTGAAGCATGGGACTCAGGTAAAGTGAAGCTTTGGTCTGACCACTTCCACCCCTAGGCAGGGGAGGGCTCTAGATAAGAGGATACACTATCTCAGCAATGTCCCCCCTGACAATCAAGCTAATTAACATATGCATCATCTCAATTAGGCGTGTGGGGGGGGTGGGTAAGAATAATTTGGATCAACTCTCAGCAAATGTCAAGTATACAATACAGTATTATAAAACTAGAGTTACCATGCTGTACATTAGATCTCCAGAACTTACTCATCCCACATAACTGAAACTTTGTACCCTTTGATTAACATCTCCCCATTTCCTCAGCTTCTTAGCCTATGGAAACAACCCTCAACCATTCAGTCTCTGCTTTTATGAGTTCAACTTCTTTAGATTCTGCATAGAAGTGAGGTTAGGTAGTAGTATGTGCATGTCTTGTTTAGCATAATGACCTTCAGGTGTATCCATGTTGTTAAAAATGGCAGGATTTCCTGAATGATATTCCAGTGTATGTATGTGTGTGTGTAGATAAATAGATCTATATATCTCACATACTATTATCCTCATCCTTCGACAGATACTTAGGTTTCCATATCTTGGCTATTGAGAATAATGCTGCAGTAAATATGGGGGTGTGTGGAAAAGGAAATCCTTGTATAGGAATGAAAATTGGTATAGCCATTGTGGAAAACAGCATGGAGATTCTTTAAAACATTTAAAATAGGAAAATGCTCTTTTAAAAGTGCTCAGTCTTTGATCCAGCATTTCCACTTCTTAGAGTTTGTCTTCAATAAGCAATTAAGAGGGGTGCCTGGGTGGCTTGGTCATTAAGTGTCTGCCTTCCGCTCAGGTCTCTCGAGCCCCCCGCATCCAGCTCCCTTCTCAGCAGGAAGCCTGCTTCTCCCTCTCCCACTCCCCCTGCTTGTGTACCCTCTCTCATTGTGTCTCTCTCTGTCAAATAAATAAATAAAATCTTTAAAAAAAAAGAAGCAATTAAGAATATGATCAAAGATTGAGCCACAAGATTTGCACATTAGTATTATTTATAATGGCAAAAATTTGGAAAATTCTAAAGCCCAACCAGAAGGGATTTATTAACTAAATCGTAGTCCATTAACAGAAAGGAACACTAAGTAGCCATTAAATGTTGTAGAGCAATATGAACTCACTTTAAGGAACAATATTTAAGTTAATTTTTTCAAGCAGGTTACAATAAAGAATAGTATGATATAATATCATTTTCCTAAAAGAAATTGATAATGTACAGTAAATAATATATTGGCAAACCATATGTACCATATGTATATAATACATGATATTGGATTATTCACCAAACACATGGGTGGACCAATCGCTCAGTAAATAGACAGGTAGATAGCTCTACAGCAAGCTAGAGAGCCCGGAAGGAAGGAAGCAGAATTGTCACGGTGATCTTTTCTGGGATGCTGGAATTAATACACGTGATAGTAATCTTTACCTTTTTGCTTATCTGTGTTTTCTAAAGTGAACTTATTTTACTTTTATAAAAAGAAAAATGAACTTGCCAAAAATGTATATTCCTAATAAGATGTGTCTATCAAATATGAAGGTAGTCCTAGAAAATTGGCCCCGTGATAGCTACCACTCAGAGCCACTGCTCCTTTAAGTGACCCTCCCGAGAGGGGGGAGTTGCCACGAACTTGCACAACCTCTGTTGAGGCTTCTATGCACGTGGCCCCTTCCAAGTCACTGCTTACAGACCTTCAAGCCTCAGTAGAGCTTGCAACTTCCCCACTCTTCTCTTCGTTTACATATGTAAGGATTGTTCACTCCAATAGCCCCCAGGCCACTTTGTTAATTTGCTGCAAGGTCTTCAGCTTCCCGGTTACCTGACACAAAAGCACAGCAGAACTTGTCAAGTGGCAAAGCCCAGGCTGGAGGATTCACATTGTAGGCAGTAAATTGTCCACCCCCAGGGACCTCTTTCAATACTTTGTGCCCTTGAAACTCCACGTATTTACATTTCTGAATGGTACCATATTGCAGGAAATGCTATATTATGATTTGATTGGCAATAGCCCTCATGAGGAAGAGTTATTCAACTCATGATAGATTTGTAGATGTGAAAGATGAAAAGGAAAGGCTTATTTAAGTATATACGCTATCATGATCTCATCATGTTTTTTTTTAACTATTAATAGGGAGAATATGGCCTTCAAAGCATTAAAACATTGAGTTATCCTGGCATTCACGAAATTAAATCCATATGGTCGTGATCTATTACTAAATTCCATCTGCGGTTATTTTATTAGGATTTTCGAATCATTGTTTGCGAGATTAATCTCTTCTTTTCCTGCTGTCCTATTCAAGATACTTTTTTTTCTCATTTCTGTTTAATTGATGATTATTACTTTATGGGGAAAAAATAGAAAGCTTTTTTCTTTAAATCACAGAAGCAAAGACTGAAACAAAGATCCTCTGCAACCTATTTATTGAGAGATTTCTTCCAGAAGAAACCAGTGAGGCAGGGATGGAAGCAGGATAGGGCAGATGAAGAAATCATGCCACAGCCTCTATCTAATCCCACAGGGAGCTCCAGCATGTAAATGGTGCCACAGAACTGGGCCACCTTGAGGCAGGGGGACTAGGGTTGGTCCCTTCACCATAGGGCATCATTTGCTGTGGGATCCTCCAGCGAAATGAGCAGAACCTCTCAGGTATTTCTGGGTGAGGTGCCTCCCAGAGGCAGGGGCAGTTCTCCTGGGCAGAGTGCGAGTGTGAGCCATTAGCAGTCAACAGTCAACCAGCTCAAAAATGGATACTCTGGACTATGAAAAGAGATCAAGGTGGGATGCCAAAAGTATCTACTAAGTTTCCTTATTTTTCTGTGCTCTGGAATATTTAAGATATACTCCAAATAATCCATCACTTAAGGGACTGAAGAATTTATTAATGGACAGAGTATGAGATGGGTATTTACTGAGTGGAAAATTCTTTGACCACATCCCCAGTTGTGTCCTTGACAACTGGTCTTCTTAGATTTTCTTTTTCTTCCAAAGTCAGCTTTAATTATTTGTATTTTCTTTTCTTTTTTTTTTTTTTAATTATGTTCAAGTAGCCAACATATAGTACATCATTAGTTTTTGATGTAGTGTTCAATGATTCATTAGTTTAGATAACCATTACTTCACCCAGATTTTTAAACTGTTTATAATAAAGTTGCACGATGTAAATTACCATAATTCTTTTGATTTGTTTTAGTTGGGCCAGTCCTCAAGTTATGGTGGCTGCAGTATGGCACCTTTCCTTCTGGTAATTTCTGTCCACAAAATTGAGAGATTGCTCCCTTTGGGGATAATCTTTTGATCCTGAAAGAAGTGTCTACCTGATTCCACTTCTGGAATTCATTTCCAAGTCCTATTTTTTTTCCTTTGCCAATTCTACTATATTCATTCTGCGGTAAAGTGAGCAGAAAAGAAATGCCCTCTCCCTGAGGCTTGATTAGCAGTGATGCTTCCATGTCAATGTGTAACAAAATGGACTGAATCCATTGTTCCAGTGTTTACTATAATTCTCTCTTTCCCGAGGCCTCAATTAGGCTGGAACTGGAGTCAATTAACAGCCTTCTTACTGTGCTCAGAAGCCTCCTAGGGCTTTATTAAAAGAGGCAATGGCTTGATGCTGTGTCAATTTATCTAAACCCGAACAACATTTCCCAAAATTCCCTGCCTATGTGGTTCTAGGTTAGGATTGGCCACAGAGAAATTTCATTGAGATTTGAGAAGTGGAACTGTATCCATAGCAATTTTGTTAAGCTCTTGAAAGTAGGTGTGCGGCCGGCCGCTGATGCCGCTCATACACATTGTCATTGGTCTCCTGGCTGACTTGGTGGTGAGGGGCAGCAGCTGGGCTTGCAGCTCATTCAGGTTCTACCAGATCTCCTTCAGCTTCTCTCTACACCTGGACCAGGTGTGTTTTCAGCTCCATGGGGAGGGGCACCAGCATCTTCTGCAGGCCACCCTCTTCATTGGAATTATATGAAGTGAGGTAGAGACATGGATATCAGCTCATCCTTGCAGGTTTCATTCTGCCCTTGGTCTCCGCCACTACATTCGATCTTCCCTTCCCAGCTGTCTGTCTAAGACCAGACACAAAGGCACCAGCCTTCCATGGACACTTAATAGGCTCCAGGACTGTTTAAGGTCTAATCCTATATAATTTAGAGTAGGTTTTTTTCTTCTGCTTGATCTCTAACTGATACAAATGATCAAGCTCATTAGGCCTGGCTCCTTCTTAGTATAAGATAAATTTTTGTCTAGAAGCTACCTTAGAGCCCCTAAAAATCTACTTTTTTAGGGAGAATCTATAAATTTGTCAGATGCTGAGCCCCACAGCAGACCCACTCTAGGTTTAAGCTGAGATCTCCTTGCTATGTACATTGTTTCAACTAAAAATCGTAACATTGTGGGGCGCTTGGGTGGCTCAGTCGGTTAAGCGTCTGACTTAGGCTCAGGTCATGATCTCCGGGTCCTGGGATTGAGCCCCATGTGAGGCTCCCCACTCAGTGGGAGTCTGCTTGTCCCTCTCCCTCTCCTTCTGCCCCTACCCCTTTGCTTGTGTGCGTGCTGTCTCTCTCTCTCAAATAACTAAATAAAATCTTTAAAATAAATAAATAAAAATAAAATTCATGACATTGCAATGCAGATATTATTTTTCAACTTTATAAATATAAAAAAAACAAAGCTCAGAGATATGTATTTGGCTTAAAGTGACACAGTTGATAGGTTACAGAGTAGGTCCATTTAAATCTAGGCAGGGGCTGTATCTTCCATGTTATGTTCCAAATCAGTCAAGACAGCCAGGACAAGGCAATCAAAGACAACAGTCCAAAAGTCCACTGGCCATAGAGATTCCCGTCTTCGGTTTACTTCTTTGAAGCTTCAGCCTCCTCTATCCTGCCTTTCCTCCCAACTCCTAACATCTCCCTTTCGGGGGTGTGAGCCTTAAAAATACCTTAAATGTGCAGGCAACCAGGGTTTGGGAAATGTGGCCTGCTAGTTTTAGACACCTCCTTGCCTGAAAGAGTGCTAACTGGAAGTTCTAACTACCATCTTTCAACTCCACGCAGGCTCCAATTGGTTCCTTGGTCCTTGTTCGTGTATTTTAAGTCCTACCTCCCTAACCTGTCTTTTGACTATTATACAGTTTTAGTACAGAAGGTGACCTTAGGGATAATTTTATATAAAAACCTCCTTTTACAGGTAAGAATACTGAACTCAGAGAAGGAAAGTGACTCTTTCAAGATTATACCTTATGATTTGCCATGAATATTGAAGGGAAACCCATTGTCTGATTATGATTAGAAGCTAAGGGAAGTGCCAAGGACCACAGCTACTCGACATGCGCTTAACACATGAAAAGCTAGCTTATCCTACTTACTCTTCTGAAAAGAAGAACATCAAGTACCTTCAGGCCTTTATATTGACTAAACAGAACATTTTGCTGTTGTCATACTTGGTTTAATCCCTCTGCCTCTAAAACCCACAAGAAGTCCATTTTTCCCAGTGTCACAGCTAGCTGTGCTCTAACATTGCAGCAAATTAAAAAGTAATTACCTCAATAATGGGTTAGTTGCTGAATTTAATCACTCTGAAAAAGTACTTGGCTTTTCCATTTATGGAATAATAAAATGTAGCATTTCTGTGTGGTCCATCATTTAGAGGTCCCTAAGAATTTTATGCTTTGGTGACATAGACTGACATTAACAACAGAAACAAGTGGATGGGTGGATGGAGCCAGAGTATCTATAAGAGCGAAAGAAAGCTGGTGACCTACAGTATCTAGGGAGCTAATTTTACACTTATCTAGGTAAGGGGTAGCAACAAACAAAAAAACAAATCTCACATCTTGGGGTTCTCCAATAGACAAAATCAAATGAATAGGATATAATCAGTATTTTTATAAATCATAGCCACATCCTCTCTCTTTCCATCTACTGGGTTTTATCCAATTTCTCCATTTCTGCTTAACTGTAGTGAAACTCCCGGCTAATTCAACTGAGTTTTACCTGAAGCAGAAAGTCAGGTTTTCCCTTTATGCCCCATTCTGCACAGGATTTCCAAGTCCCCTACCTTTTCTCCATAAGGTTTGCAAGTATCCAAAATCACTAAACATCAGGTCATTTGTTGGCAGGTGTTATCTGTTAACCATGGCCATAATAGTGTTATGAAACAAACAACCCCAAAAATCCATGCTTTAGAACAACAATGGTGTATTCTTATAGATCTGAGGGAACTGCAAAGTCACATGGCAGAGGACATGAATAAAGGTTGGGGTAAATAATTGGGACACAATCTATGATAGCAGGATTTTGAGCTTCCTATCCTAGAATCCCTTCCATTCTATTCTTTGCACTATAAGAGGGAGATTCTTCATTCTCACTCCCACTCTAATGACTCTTTTTTCTCTCCAGATCACTCTATTTTTAGTTCTATCCTTTCTCTCTCCCTTCTCCCAAAGCAGGTTCATCTAAAATTCCCACAGGGAAAAGCCAACTTCATGAGGCTGCCCCTGAAAATTCAAGTTGGAAGCATCTTGAGCCTTCATTTTTGATTCATTAGAAGAAATAGAGATGTGTCTAGTTTTAGGTCTGGGCTTTTTATCTCTCTCCATCTTATCAGCCCTGCTTCTCTCTCTGTGGCTTTATTCTTTACACAGCCTCCTTCCATGTAGCAGGCAAGAGGGCTGCCAGGAGCTACAAACTAACATTCTCCAAACCCAACACCCCTTCTTCCAAAGTGTATACATTAACACCAACTCTGTTTGGGTCACTTGCTTATGCTTGTATCAATCACTATAACTAAGACAAAAGAATAATCTTATTAGCCAATCCTGATCATGTTCTCACTCTTGCAAAGGGTGGTAGGGGGTTTTGCTATTATGACACCAATAGGACCACATGGCATGAGAGAGGGATTATTCAAATGAACCAAAAGGATATTAGAAAAGCAAGCTGGCCAGACAAAAACTTTAGCTAGTGTAGTACATTAAAACTAAAGATTACAGCACCTTTTTGGACCTATATAGTACTCACTCTAAATATAATGGATCTTGCAGGATGGCTACTATTAATGCAAGGAATACCCCCTCTCTTTCCCAGTTTCTGTATCCAATTATCTCCCATTTGCATGCATGAAAACTTTTTTTTTTTATATAACTGGGAGAAGATAGAGGAAACTATGAGAGAAGAAGAAGAAAAAAAATGATACATGAGATGGATTAATAGAAGTCTGTTCCCCACTAATTTCTTTTCATTGATTTTAGAGTCCCTTTGGTGAGAGAAGTCATTAAAAGGGAAGTGGATCAAAGAGGACTTTTGATATTCTGGGTCCAAAGAAAAGTTCTTTGGGGTCCAATTGATGTGGAACACCCTTAGAAAGAAGGTTCATTTACCTGCCTCTTTATGGAATAAAACACCATCTTTAGCATCCCAAGGACCAGAGGTAGTAGCATCCAGAGCCATTGCCATCCTCATTTTGCTGCTTTGGCAATGGACGTGTCTTGAAGCAGCTTATCAGGTCAGATGAGGCAAGGGGAAGCCCAAAGTAGGATCAAAAGATACTTCTGAGACTGCAGAAAATAATATCCAGGTTGAGGAATTATTCAAATACTAAACTAAGTCATTTAATGTTATTGAAATCTTTAAGTTAAAGGAATATTCAAAGTAGGATAACCAAAAGATTAGTGGTGGCACTTGTTATAAACTATTGTTCTTTCATTCATTTTTAAAACATTTTTATTAAGAAATAATTAACATACATCACAGTGTAAGTATAGGGCATACAGCATGATGGCTTGATTTACATATATTGTTTTTTTTTGTTGTTGTTGTTTGTTTTTTTAAAGATTTTATTTATTTATTTATTAGAGAGCGAGTGAGAGAGAAACAGCATGAGAGAGGAGAGGGTCAGAGGGAGAAGCAGGCTCCCCGCTGAGCCGGGAGCCCGATGTGGGACTCGATCCCAGGACCCTGGGATCATGACCTGAGCCGAAGGCAGTCACTTAACCGACTGAGCCACCCAGGCGCTCTAAATATATTGTGAAATGATTATTACAATAGATTTAGTTAACAACCATCTCATATGGATACAATAAAAAGCAAAAAAATTCTTCTTGTGATAAGAACTCATACGATTTACTCTCTTTATAACCTTCCTATATACCATGCAGCAATGTTCACTATAGTCAACGTGTTGTACCTTGTATCCCTAGTACTTATTTATCTTATAACTGGAAATTTGTACCTGTTGATCACCTTTCTCCAGTTTCCTCTTCCCCTACCCTCCATTTCTGCTCATCACAAGTCTGATCTCTTTTTCTATGAGTTTCTTTTTTGTTTTATTTATTTTTTTAGATTCCGCATGTGAGATCATACAGTATTTGTCTTTAGTTCATTTCTGACAATAGAAACAAAAGGATAAATAGAGAATGAAATTTAAGAACATTAACTGTAGGGGCACCTGGGTGGCTCAGTCGGTTAAGCATCTGACTCTTGATTTTGGCTCAGGTCCTGATCTCAGAGTTGTGAGATTGAGCCCCATGGGGGCTCCACACTGAGCATGGAGTCTGCTTAAGATTCTCTCTCCCTCTCCCTTTGCCTCTCCCCACTCTCCCTCTCTCCCACTCTAAAAAACAAAACAAAACAAAAGAACATTAACTGTATAATACAGGTAATCATTAACTGTATAATACTGGTAATCCCAAATATCTTATTTAAGGTCAGGTCATTACAAAACCAAAAAATACACATTTGAAAATGAAAAGAGCTTTTCTCTGCATATTTCTTCTGACATTCCTTGCTTAATATGACAGATTATATTTTCATACTATTTAATATATGTCTATTGCAAATAGTAAGATCAGATGTAAATATAGCCATAATAAAAGCAGCAAAGCTTTTGTTTCTTCCCAAAGTCCAACATAAAAACAGAGCACCTATATAGCAAAAGCCACAAACAACACCTACAACAAAACTAAGTGGCAAGGTCTCCCTCAAATACAGCCAGGAAAACAAAGAAAAACAAAGAAAAGAATGATGAGTCTGGTGACAAGGACTATCCCTGGCACCCAGGTTGTTGACCAGACCAAGAAATGTACGAGAGGAGCCTAGAAACTCCTACCATATAGTAAAGAAGATATCAAAGACCAATGGGTTCATGTGGAAACGCATTTGTGAGCCAAACTGAAGAAGCTCCCGATGGCCAAACTGGGTACAGACTGAGCTTCAGTAAAGATAAAAATTGCAAATTCGTCAGACGCATCAAACCGTGAATTAATAATGATATAAAAATTGGTTACTTTCAAAGGATTACAGAAAACAAATTCATTAAAAACTGGCAACTAAATAAAGTTGCCTTTCTTATGTGAACTGTACCACTGAGCGACCAAACAGTAAATGAAGGGAAATATCTCTTAATAAAATGATTCTAGATCATAAATGCAAATAAAATGCTAGACTTAGAATACCACTATTTTGCCACCCCCAAGTAGTTAATGGATCGAAGCATCAACTCCTGCTAAGATAGGTAACTATGTCCCTCCTGATAAAAGAACACAATACCTAGACTCTGGCCAAAGGGAATGAAGCTGAATCTGATAAAACTTCATTTCATTGTAAATTTACAGGAGATACAGAGGGACATAACTGAACTCCACCATCATTTTACAGTCCGTAAGACCCAGAATGTGCAAAACTCTACAGGTCAAATGGCCTAGGTCAGTTAGCAGATAAAATGTAAGGAAAAGAAAAGGATAAAAGAGGAATCCATAGATTTAAAAGGAGATTTTTTTTTTAATTTTTAAGTTATTAAACTTGGGCAAGTTTAAACTATTAAAGAATAAACCTTCGAGAGATGTAACCATCAATAAATGAAAGAAAATTATTATTCAGGAGTTAAGACGGTGCTTACTTTTGAAAAGAGGGAGGGCCTGCAGTTGGGAGAAGCACCTGGAAGCTTCCTGGGGTGCCAGCAACACTGTCTTTGTTGACCTGGCCGGTGATTTCATGGGTGTTCACTTGATAATATTTCACCAATTTGTCCATTTGTTTTCTGTGGTTGCCTTTATCTATATTTTCTTTTAAAATAAGAAGCACACATTACAAAACAATGAAGGGCAAAGAATAGAAATGGAAAATAATATAGAAAAGT
Organism: Mirounga leonina; assembly: GCF_011800145.1. Classification (NCBI taxonomy): domain Eukaryota; kingdom Metazoa; phylum Chordata; class Mammalia; order Carnivora; family Phocidae; genus Mirounga; species Mirounga leonina. The sequence goes on along the minus strand of NW_023270268.1, from coordinate 15,920,140 downwards.
TACCTTAAATTCAAGGCCATCTTTTAATTGGAACAGACCAGAGGCAATCATCTTGGGGCAGAAAAAAGGAGACAGACTGTCAGTCCCTGCCAGAGATGAGACCCTTGAGACAGCCAAGTGTCAGAGAAGAAGCTGCTTCAGGAATCTACAACTTCTACCAGGTAAAACACACTGACATTCCAAACCCCAGACAAACAGAGAAAGTAATCACAAAGATACTTTCAAAAATAAATTATCAATGAATGTAATCAAGGCAAGGGGTCGAGAGGATTTTACCCTCACTATAGAGATAATATTCATAAAATGGGAAATAGAATCCACTAAAGGCAAATGCACTTTGTTACCAACTTTTCTGGAACAGTTCTGTTGTGGGAGCTTTGGGCCGCATTTTGTCAGTCCTCTTACAGAAGCTATCAAACTTTGTCGTATACTTCTGAGCAATAGTGACTCCTTAGTGAGCCAATATAAACTGAGTAACCTAAACGGGCAATTCAACTGGTCTATCCTGTGACCCTCCAGGATAGAAGGCATTCATACATTACCCTTTTTTTTTAATTGAAATATATCTGACCTATAATATTGTGTCAATTTAAGGTATACAACATGTTGGTTTGATACATTTATGTATTGTAATAGGATAGCACCTCTAGCATGTGACGTAATTATCATTTCTTTCTTGTGGTGGGTTGCCCTTTTTTGAAGTAATTTATTCTTCATGTTAAGTCAGCCAAAAGGAATATAACTGGAGTTCTTGCCCCAGTGGGGCAAGCAGTTCTGTCCAGTCTTCCTACTTTGACACTTCCCAAAGCAGAAGACAAAAAGCTTAGACCAGGCTTAACTGGGACAGATTGAATTAGTGGCAACATTTCTTTACCCACCAGCATATCCACATCCTTTGCCAGGTAAATGAATAGTTCTTCCTCCCAGAGGCGTTCTCCCTACTTTCTCTCCCTCTCTTCATGTTGGTCTTGGCCAAGAGAAAGGCCAAGAATGGATGTGGACAGGAGTGGCAGTGTGCCAATTCCAAGCCTAGGCCTTAAAAGGCATCACCTGTTTCCTTTTTCCTTCTTGCACTTCTGCCATTAACATGAGAGTTTCCCCAGGTCACCTCTGCCTTCTTATCTCAGACCCCAGGATGGCTAGACACAAAGGAGACCTGCGCCCAGTATTCAGCGAGAAGCTAAGCCCAGCAACATCCACAACTTGCAACAGAGCTGCCACCAAGCTGGCTTGACCAGCTGACCAACAGACATGTGAATAAGAATAAATGCTTGCTGCTTTAAGCCCCAGAGTTTGGGGTGGTTTGGTACATAACAACAAGTAGCTGACACACCCACCATGCTGGTGACGTGTGTGATCATTCACGCCTTCCTTAGAATGTCAGCCTTCGTCAGACTTGTTCCATAACTAAAAAGCAAAAGTGTGCCATTTTCCATATTTTGTTCTCCTCTTATTTTGTCTTCTCCTTCAATTCTTGATTACACACTAAAAGAGAGGATAACGTGGGGCATCTGGGTGGCTCAGTCAATTAAGCGTCTGTCTTCGGCTCAGGTCATGATCCCGGGGTCCTGGGATCGAGCCCCACATTGGGCTCCCTGCTCAGCAGGGAGTCTGCTTCTTCCTCTGCCCCTCACTCACTCCACACTCATGCTCTCTCTCACTCTCTCTCTCGCTCTCAAATTAATAAATAAAATCTTTAAAAAGAGAGAGAGGGTAATGCAATCCAAGCTTCAGCAATACAATCCATGTATAAAATTCAATACTACGTATATATATTCATCGTAGCCTTCATCCCTGGCCTCACCCTTGCTTTCTTTGCTCTCCTCCCAATTGTGTGATTGTATGATCTGATCCCTCGCATGGCCTGCATGAGTGGAGTACACGTACTCCCTGCATTGTCTTTTGCCTCTATTCCTAGATCAGGGTTGGAAAGTGGGGTGGAGGGAAGAAAGCAAAGGGAGAGGAAAGCCTTGTTCCTGTTCATGTTCCATTTTAAACTGCATCCCACCTACAGCACATTTTGTCATTTTTGAACCATCACTCTTACCCATGATTCATTTGTGCATGTTTTGTCATTCCCAATTTTGCAATTTCAAGATGCTACAAAGAAATATGCCAGGCAGTAAAGAAGATTCTCAGAAGGAGAAAACCGATGCTGTCTTCCCCCACGAGACACATTACAAGGATGGAGTAAAATTTCCAACAATCCCCCTGGAGGCAAACAGTGCCACAAAAAGACATCCTCATAGGTCTCCCTTTCATGCTGTGAATCAGGAGGAAGTAACAGATGCCTCACATTCCTCCTGGGAGTGTGGGGCTATTCCCCAAAGAGCAGCCTCTGGCCAGACAGGGCTGGATGATGAGGCATCACCATGGAGAAAGAGAGTGACCATGACGGTTGGTGTCGCCTTCCCTGGAAGTTTCTCTCCTTCGGGCTGGGTTACAGCCTGGTAGCGGCCATGGCTGGCATTCACATTCCTGATGCTCCAGAGCACTGAACTTTTCTATGCGGAATATCCTAGACCTTGGACGCAGGGGATATTTTGGATGATCACCTTTTCACAAAACCTGAACAAAAAGTTGCATGACTATGTCAGCACAATGAGGAACTGCCAAAGAACACTTGTATGCCAATGTCTTCAAATCTGCTATTCAGTTACCCCAGAAATACCTACTAAGGGAATGAAGCTGAACACAGAATGTGCACTATTTGCCAAGTACTTTATATACCTTACGCTTTACTCAGTTCTCATAACATTCCTATAAAACATGTATTTTTAGTCCCATTCTACTGACAATGAGGGCCAAGGAGATTCAGTTACCTTACTTAAGGTTAGACAGTTGATAAAAGGTGAAACTACTCGTGGGAAAAACAGGACATCTCACCAATTTTGCAGAGTTGTTGTAAAAAGAAGATGCATTTTTATATGATGTCACATGGTACTTAGGTGTGCAAGAAAGGCTCATGTCCTCCTCCTTATCCCCCAATGCCCACTCAACATATAGGACTCTACTCATTCACCCATTCACTCATTCTTTCAACGAATTCATACCGAGTAACTTCTCTGTCGGAGACTGTGCCATGCACCGGGGTGTCCAGCCCTCAAAGATAGATACAGAGATTTTTAAAAATGGGGGTTTAGGGCACCTGGGTGGCTCAGTTGGTTAAGCGAATGCCTTCAGCTCAGGTCATGATCCTGGAGTCCCTGGATCGAGTCCCGCATCGGGCTCCCTGCTCAGCAGGGAGCCTGCTTCTACCTCTGACCCTCCCCCCTCTCATGTGATTTCTCTCTCTCATTCTGTCTCAAATAAATAAATAAATAAAATCTTTAAAAATGGGGGTTTATTCTCAGATTACATACTATATACTCAGTCCATTTTGCAGGAAACCTTTTGATTAATAGGCGCTTCACTCTTGTTAAAGTAACCCGATTAAGCCCAAGATGGAGTCACTCATGCTAAGTTCCAAACATCCTCAAACTAAACTTAACAAATTTCTAGGCTCAGATATCCCAGAAAAGAAGGGCCTATTTCATCCAATAGGTGCTTGCCGGCTGGCACAAGGTACCTCACCCAGCTGCAAGACTTCCTTTTGCTCCTTGTAAAGAAAGCAACCCTGCTTTAACCAATCAGCAAATGCAAAGTCTAACTTTCTTGTCCTTGCCCTCTGTGGTCTATCACCTTGCTTAGGCCTTCGGAGCTCCTTTCTTATCTGCTAGGTTGGATGCTGCCCGACTCATGAATTGCTGAATAAAAGCCTAGTAGATCAGTAAATTGTCTGTGGAGGATTTTCCTTGCACTCTAAATATGGCAGCATCATCTGCCAGACCATTCTACCACCCAGGATTCCTGATCACCCCCAATGTGGGGGCCAAGCCCTGCTTTGTTTCCTTAGGCCTCCAGAAACTGTTTTCTCCTGGGAGAAGGTTAATGTGTGTTTGGAAGAGGATAGATGGGCTCCAATCAAATCCCCACAGTCATCAGTTCATTATGTCATCTTGACTTGGAAACTTTCATTTAAATTCACCTCTCATCCACAATAATGATGATGGGATGCAATCAAGCCAGATATTAGCTCAAATCAGGGGCTTGTTAACTTCCTAATTAGCTCATTGTGGCTGCTGTGTATATAACAGGCAGACCCTAATGGCAACCATTTAAACTTCCCTTTGTCTTACTCACTCTTGAGTATTTGGGTCTTTCTGTTTTCACCTCCATAGCAAATCCTGCTGAAGCCCAGCATGGGCTCTGAACCAGAAGGCTGATTTCAACTACTCAGGTTATACTGCCCACATTCAGCACGGGGTTGCAACCATGCTCTTCTCTCTTTCAAAGCTCTGAGAGGCAACCTCTGCCCCAATGCACTCTGCCACAACCTCAGGCCCATAGCCACCTCTCATTCATTCAATCAGTCGATGAATGAGTCCTTCAGTGTATCCACTGGGTGTCAGCTCTGCGCTAGACTGTGAGTAGGAAGGATGCACCCCTGTCGTCAAGGAACAGGTAATATCGTTAGGGAGGCAAAGGTCACCAGGCACTTGCCATTCAATGTGACAGGAACCACAGTAGGGAGAGTAAGGTGCTGCAAGGACCTGCAGAAGAGGGACCTAACCCAGCGCAGGTAGAGCAGAGTAGGCTTTCTTGAGGAAGTGACATTCTACTCCTGAAGGAATTTCAGATTAAAAGGAGTGTTTTGGGGGGAAGAGGGACATGAGTGAAAATGGAGAATGGGGAGAATATTTCAGGCAAAGGAAGACGTGTATGCAAAAGCTTCAAAGGTGAAAAAGAATGATCCTCTGTAGAATTTTTTTTAAAAACTTCAATATTTTTTAATAGAAGTTCTATCACAGGAGGAGAGTGGACAAGATAACTTTAGGAGATAAGGACACTTATTCAGATCTCCTTGCTCCATGTGAAAGAATACAGACATAATTATGAGCCAGGATCCCCCCCATAGACCATGCTAGAATAACAATGATTATCTATATTCTACTTTTGGAAGCCTGGTTCATCGCCCTCTGTCCATATGTCCAAAGCCATTTCAAACAGGGGAGATTATTTCTAAAGATTTCAACTGAGGTCTTTATTAACCTCCTCTGGTAATATCATAACTGTTATCCCTGCCTTCATCCCCTCTATATTCTATTCCAGTGACGCCTCCACCCTCAAAGAGCTACCCACTCTAGCGAGGTAGATGAGATACATGTTCTCTGTAACCCTTATGAGCCCAGATACTTGTGTGGCCCAGTCTCAGGGTAATGCCATGATTAAAGAAACAGAGTGAAGCAATTAAAATAAACTTCAACACAAGTCAAAGTGCTTCTTGACTTAAATGTTACAACTAAAGTTTCTTAAATACTGAAAACAAGATCCAAAGACAAAGTATATGAAAAAACTTATTAAAATCCTCCCTTTCTTGACCGTCCACTTGATTTCATGTGCCATAGCTGATTCTCTCTTTAAACACCACCGTCCTGCTCCCCTTCCACCCATAGTTTCTAGTTTTCTTCTCTTCTCCAAGAAAAATACTTCTTCCAGATCTAGCCCACATGTCTATTGTCCTCTGTAACCTTTCCTCTTCTTCTCTCTCCCTGTTTTAGCTCCTTATCTATTTAGATGCTTTGGGCTGTGAGTAGCAGAAAACCCAACTAAAAATGGTTTAAACAATGGGATCCTTATTATCCATAACAGAGACCAGTAGGTTTATATCAAAAATTTCCCCTATTTTTGGCTCACAGCTAAACTATGTCTCTAGCCTCCCTGTGGTTAGATGGGGCTGTCTGTTAATTTTTAAGTTCTCTCCAACTGAATATAAGTGGTAGTAAGAGATCACTCTTCTGACTCTGGGCTCGTAAAACCTCCTTAACGTATATTTTTCCCATGCCCTTTCTCTTTCCAGTGGCTTAATACAAAGGAGAAGGCAGAGCAACAAGATGGAAGAAACCTGGGTCCCTGAATGACTATAAGGAAAATAATTATCCTCACTGGCTTGAATATCATTATATGAGCAATAAATCAATTGCCTTAAATTGTTGAATTTAGGGGGTTTGATTTTTTTATAGAAACTTCAACTACCCTAATAAATTATTTTACTATATGAAAGAGAAGAAAAGAGATAGAAGGAAAAGAAATAGGTTTGATTGGCATCTCAATGATAACATCAAGGACTCGGGCTCTTCCTACTTTCTCTCTTCTTCTCTGCTCTGCCCAGTGTGTTGGCAAAATCTCCCACCACAGCTGCAAGATATCTGCTGCTGCAAGCATCACACTCTCACCCAAATGGTCCAGAAGAAAAAAATGAAAGGATTTCTCATATATGTCTCTTTTATCAGGAAGTAAAATTTTCTCTAGAACCCCTCAGCAAACTTCCCTTTATTTCTCACTGGCCAGAACTGGGTCATACCCCTCAGTCATTAGCAAAGGAGTTGAGAACACCATGACTAGATAGAGCTAACTGATTCATCCCCTAAGACTGGAAAGGTTGGTTAGCTACATGCCTGATACCTGACCAAAATTGGGCTATGTTAGCAAAGAACAATGAACTGGTGTTGTATAGGAAACCAACAGGGTGGCCACTTGTCCCTTCCCAACCTCCAAATTCTACATTACTAAGCCCAATATATAGTCCATCAATGACAGAATCCTATCAGGAATTGGGAAATGTAGACGGGCAAAGTCAAAGTCTCTTTAGCGGAATGAGACAAAGGGTTGGGAACTTTTAAGAGTTTACAATGTCTGTTGATAAGCAAGATGGACAGTGTTGAGTGGTGTGCAAGAAACATGAATAAAGAACTGCAGGAAATTAGAAGCAGGAGAGAGAAACTACAATTGAAGAAACCGAATGAGCCATTCGGAACAGGCCTTCAGGGTTAACGATACTGGAGGAAAATATGGGGATTAAATTAAAATGAAAGGAAAAACATAATCAAGTGCACAGAAGAGAAAATTCTAGGAAGACAGGAGAGCAAAGTCACAGAGAGCTCTAATTTCACATGTACCAGGAAGGCAGGGAGAGTGAGCATACAGAGAGCACTAAGAGGGAGGTTTCTACTTTGCAGCATATATTCAAAGCTCCTCAGCCAGAATATTATGAATCTGTGACACCCGACTTTACCTCAACTCTTGAGACTTTACTAGACAGATGTCCCCTGACAACACCAAACAAACTGGCGTTCCAACCCTCTCTCAGACCTAAAGAAGGTTTGCTTCCCCCTCCCTTGCCACCTGGTATCTGCTATGATTCCTCTGCCAGGAAAGCCTCCCGACCCCTCACTTTGATTCTCTAATAAAAATGATGTGTGTTGTTTATAGATCTACTTTGCACTGAACCCCAACGCTACGTAGTATTGTGCCATGGTCTCTAGCTACCTTATTTCATTTTATCTCTTCCCAATCTTAGGAGAGAGATACTAATATCTCCATTTTACAGGTAATGAAATTTAGACTCCAGAAAGTTAAATAATTGGTCCATAATCACAGAGTTAGTGTGTAGTAGAGCCAGGACTCAAAGCCAGATGTGTCTCATTCCAAAGTTAATGATCTTTCCAGAACTCCGCGCTTCTTTGTTGAGACAATGACAGTGCTACATTTTGTCAAAAAGATTTTCTTTTTCTCTAACTTTATTCTAAATCTCCATGAAGATCATATAAACGTCAGATGTCCCAGCAGGCAGCAAGTCATAGGGACCTTTTAAAGCAGAGAAGAAACAAAAAAGAAAAAAAGGAGTTTGACAGTGTCTTAGGGAGGAGTTGTAAAGATACAAGGAACAGAAACCCATTTAAAGAAATTCATGAAAATGGAATTTTTATAAGGCTCCATAAGAATCTCATGGAATCAACTGCAAAAAAGTGCAGCTGGACTCTTAGGAACTGGACCGTCCCCAGATCATTAGTCTCTCCTTGTCACTTTTCTTGTGCCCTCACTATCTTTAGCTCCAGGCTCACATTGCCTATGTGCTTCATTCTTCTCTTCTCTTCTGCAGAAAAACATCTGTGCTCACTCATGAACATCCTAAGATGACAGAATCTTGGTGTCAGCCTGGCATTCAAAATCAACTCCTCAGAAATAACTGACTTTACTCATCCTTTTTCCAAAGTCTCCATAAAGAAAATCTTCGTGGCCCATCTTGGTTCGATACTCTCCCCTAGGCTGTTCACTGTGGCCTCATAAGTTTTAGGGCTGCCTTTCTGGAACTTCAGGCAATGTAGATTCTCTAAGAGGCAGGTATGGAGGTGGGTGTGTTAGGGTAGTAGGGACAAGTCATAGTGTGGGGAAAATTATTTTGATGCCTTAGACTCTCCAGAAGGCTGCCATAACCACAGACAAAGACAAAGGGCTCAGAAATCAACATGGAGAAAAAGCAAACTACTTCAAGTCATAACTATATAGGGTTAGCCACTATTTTTAAGTGAAAGAATACTTTTTATAATTTATGAAATATGTTTTAAATGTGTTTTAAAGGATTGGGTAATATATAGGAGCCCTGGGTGGCTCAGTCAGTTAAACGTCTAACTCTTGGTTTCGGTTCAAGTCATGATCTCAGGGTTGTGAGACTGAGCCCCACAGTACAGACTCTGCTTGGATTCTCTCTCTCCCTCTCCCTTTGCCCCTCCCCCCACTCTACACATGTGCTCTCTCTCTCTCTCTCTCTTTCTCAAATATCTAAATCTTTATAAAGGATTGGGTAATATAGAGCAGGGATCAGTTAACTAAGGCCCATGGCAGTCACTTGTTTTTGTAAATAAACTTGTTGGAACACAACTGTGTCCATTTGTTTAAGCATGGTCTGTGGCTGCTCTCCTGCTACAACAGCAGAATTGAGTAGTTGTCAAAGAGACCCTATGGCCCACAAAGCCTAAAACATTTACTATCTGACCCTTTAAGAGAAAGTGTGTCAACTCCTGATATAATTATGCTGCTCTGTATAGGATCACTATTTTCAGTAGGTAATTTACAAAGTCATTTTTAACTTTTGGAAGTACCACATAAAAGAGGCTTCCATTCCTGAACAACAAGATGAGTCTGTTAGAGTACCATAGGCCTTTTATACAAAATGGCCTTATCAGGGTTAGTGTTGGGGACCTAAGTTAGGTCTGGTCTCGGGAAAGATAGAATTCACTAACACATGCCAGCACCTCTTCTATTTTTCACAGTACCTGAGGAGATATTTTGTGGGTTGGAGATAGATGATAAAAGCCTTCCATTGAAATAAAATCTATTCCTCATTTTGTGTATGTGTGTGTGTGTGTGTGTGGTTATTATATCCATACAAGGTATCACTTAACAAATTATCATTTTAATTCCTGAAGTATCCATAAATACCTATATCCTGGGCTTGAAACCATGGTATTTAATGTTAGAGCCCTTGCTTATCCTCTTACAATCCTAAAGTGTATCAGAGTTTCCCTTCTGCAAAATGCAGGACATTTATTGGCATTAAGTGTGATAAAAAATGTGAAAGGGTTTCCTTTTAAGCAGCTAGGTGCAATATAAAATAAGATGTTCTTAGGGCTGCTTATTTAACATTCCAGCCAATCTTTAATAGAGCCCTGGACAGTGACAAAACCCATTCTTACCACACCACAAAGGGAGAGTATAAATGTTTATTGGGCAGCTCCTCTATGCTATTTCTGTTGAACACACTACCTCATGAAATCCTCATAACTACCTGATGAATAATCCACTCTGTGAAGTAGGTACAATTATTTCTATTTTACAGAAAAGGAGACAAAATTGAAATATGTTTCTCAGGGTCAGTGAGGGTGACCAACTTATCCTCATTTGTTTGAGACTTTCCTGATCTTAGCACTGAAAGTCCCACATCATGAGAAACCCCTTAGTCCCAGAAGAGCCGCAACACTGGGTCACCATAAGCACGAATAGAAGCCCCAGGCTTAAAACTCAGTTGCTAAGTGTCTATACTTAATGATCTTAATAGCTCACCTATCTATGCACTCACTTGTCCTCACTGAGTTTATCTTATTATACTGTCTATATTGGAGGTCTGTAGGCAATAACCGAGAACATGTTCACCCACATGATGGATTTCTAACCACTTCATAAAAATGGTCCTTTGTTCACAAATGCTAAACCACAACAGAGGAGGGTCCCAGACAGTGCAATCCCCCCTGTGTGTTTGCTGTTCATTATCACTGGTTCAAGTGGTAATAGGATTAGCCCTCCTACCACTCCTGTTATCCCTCAGCAAAGGCCTAGAGAGATCAGAAGGCAGCCAGAACACTGACCAGAAGTGGCCAGAAGACAGAAGGCTGGACAGCAGTGAGTTTGAAATAAGTCTGGTCGTCCTCTGTTCATTCCCTTCCTAGATGCGTTCATTCCCCTTCTTCCCAGCGACTTCATACTTTTCACTTTACCCTCCTGGAAACATGCTCCTAAATACGAAGCTAAAAGCAATCACTTTAAGGTAGAAAGAGAACTTGAAATCCTAAATATTACCTCTAGAATGAGTCTTAGCTGTTACATTCTAGTGCAAACCAATCGTATGAAAAATGAAAACACTAAGGACTATAGAGAACAATAGATTTTGCACTACAGTCATCTCTCGCACTTACATCTTCAGGCCAAATCTTTCCCCTGAACCCCAGACTCATATATCCAACTACTTAGCAGACATCTCTATTTGGATCTATAGTTAGTACCTCAGACTTCACATATCCCAAACCAAATTCTTGGTTTTCCCTCGTGTACTGTGTGATATGGGTCCCCAAGACCACCCTCAGGCTTAAGGATTCACTATACGGATTCACAGGAATTGGAAGAGCTGTTATACTCACAGTTATAGTTTATTACAGTGAAAGGATACAGATTAAAATCAGCAAGTGAGGAAAGGTACGTGGGATGTAGTTCAGAAGAAACCATATGTAAGCTTTTAGGAATCCCTCCCAATGGAGTCCTATGGGGGCACAATTAGTTCACTCAGGATGGGGGAATTGATGTATGACAACACATACACAGTATTGCCAACCAAGGAAGCTCACCCAAGTTTCGGTATTCGAGGATTTTGGAGGGGGGTTGTTAAACATGTAAACATTCAGTGACCACATGACTGACCTCAGTTACTCAGCCTCCAGCCCCTGAGAGTAAACAAACAGTCATTCACTGCAATAATAGTATTAGGATAATCTTATCTCTATTTTTGGTCTATTTTGGTCACATTGGTATAGCTGGTCCAACCAAACTTTTAGACATACAAAAGGGCTCTTATTAGGCAGAATATCCCAGGGACTCAGAGGTTATCTCGAAGGAGCTGGCCAAAGACCAATCCTGAAGACTAGCTTCTCTGCAGTGTGCAGGGTTTGAGCAACTCAGACTTGCTGGGTTAACCCTTTCCTGCACACCTTACTTCTCCCTGTCTTCTTTGTCTGTGCCAACAGAACCCCATTTTTCCGGATATCCAAGCCAAACCTGGAGTAAGTTTTGACTCATTAAATCCATTGGTAAATCTTCTTAGCTCTACCTACATTAAGTTATTCAGAATTTCAACCACTCCTCCCAACTTTGGTTCAAGCTACCATTATGTATCACCCAGGTTATTGCAATAGCCTCTGGCCTAATCTCTATACCTCCATCCTCACTGGACTACAATCCGTCCTCAGCACAGCAGCCAGAGTAGATCTTTTATGATGGAAGTCAGGTCAGGTTCCCCCTCTAATCAAACTCTCCACTGGCTTCCCATTTTAATGTCCTAGAGACCTCACACCTCCCATTCTCTTCTATGATTACTCCTCATCAAGCCATAGTGGTCATTTCATTGTTTTTTAAACATATATACCACACTCCTGCCTCAGGACCTTTTGGACTTGCTGTTTTGCTTGCCTAAAATACTCTCTCCTGATATCAACAAAGATGAGTCATTCTTTCAGGTTGGTGCTCAAATGTCAGTATATTGGTAAATTCTACCTTGACCATTATATGTAGAATGATAGTCCCATTATAACCTCATCACAGTAGCCCTTATCCTGTCTTAATTTTTTAATGTTACTTGTCGGGGCCAAGGGTGAGCTCCTTCAAAATGTGCCACTTTGGCATATTGATTATTTTATATAAAAGTTACTTAAGAAACAGCCAATGCAAAAAGAACACTTTAACCGCCCCCACCACTTTTGTCTCCAGAAAGCAAGAAATAAATCTGTCATGCGAAAAGCATTCTTCCTGTACCAGGAAGCAAAGAGATCCTTATGATCAGAGATAGGAAATTGAGAGCTGAGAAGGCTGTATAAACAATCCTTGTAACTTTTTACTAATTTACTGCTTCAGCCCAAGTTCTGCTTAGATTTCTTACTCATTGAAACTCTCAAAGTTAAGTTCTCTTTGTCCTGCCAATTCCTCACAGATATATTCTCTCTTTGCCTAAAAAAGTATAAAAACTGTCTGCCCTGGTCATTTCCTTAGGTCTTAATTTCATTATTGGGCCTCTCTGTGTACATAATAAAACTTTGGGTTTTTCTACTGGGAAAACCTTAGACAGAGGAAGAACCTTAGACAGAGGGAAATTTCTTCCTCCCCCACATACTTATCATGCTACATCTTTACGTTACTATATATTTACTTGTTTATTTGTTTACTGCCATCTCTTACAACTAGATACAAACCTTATGTGGACAAGAATTTTGTTTTGCTCACTACTATGAGCCATGTCTAGATAAATGCTGGATACATAGTTTAATAGAAATCCACAAAATAAATGAATGTGATCCCCAGACCAGCAGCAGCAGCATCACTAGGGAGTGAATAAGAAATGCAAATTATCAAACTCCACCCCAGGCCTACTAAATCAAACTCTGAGGGTGAAGGCTAGCAATCTATATTCCACCAGTCTTCCAGGAGATTCTAATGCAAAAAAATTTGAAAACCATGGCTCTTGTTAATACCTTACACACCTTATATACAGATAATGAAGTCTGGAAAGACAAAATTACTCCCTGGGGTGACACCCCTGGATTTTAACTGCGAGTGTGTCTGATTCCTGAGGCTGCCCACTTAATCACAATACTGTGATGGTTGCATATGAGATTACTTTCCTCTCAGAGAAGTTTTCACATTTCCCTCATTGGAGAGAGGCTACCTGCACTATTTCCTACTCTGAAGGCACAGTATGCTCTCCCAAACAGTTGCCAGAATGAGGCAAAGACTAAGACCATGTCAGAAGCTACCTCCCTGGAGGCACAATTATTTCTTGGAACTCCTGTCTGGCCCCAAGATGTGCTTTCCATTTTCAAACAGCCAACAGAAAGTCCCCACCTGCCAGTTCCTCCAGCACACTTATCTGGGCTGCTCTCATCACCAACCAAGCGCAACCACCACAGCCTCCTGGAAATTGGTTGTTAAGAGAAATGAATAAAAGGAGCTCTGTGAACTTGTGAAAGGCTTTGGTGATAAAGCAGACCCACGGCTTTAATGATCTCCTCCTGTCTCAGCTGTCAGGCAGAAATGCTAACTGCTGGTGCAGGGAGAAGTGGTTGCTGAGATTACCTGCAAAAGGAAAGCAAGAAACCTCTCCTGCAGTCTGTGGCCTCCCAACTGCCAGTGGTCGGCATGGCTCATCCCGTGCAGGTGCTTTCCGACAGTTTAATCCTCCTTGGCTCCCCACTGTCTTCCATCTCTCTGCCACCCTTCCACCTTCATCTCCAGCCATAGTCTCTATTCCTGGTGAAATTTAGTAAGAAGAGGCAGCCTAATGGGCATAGCCTCTCCCTGGTGATTCAAGAACCAGAAGGACATATAAAGTTCACGTTCTCACACAAGCCACTTGCTTCATTTCCTCCTTAAAGTCTCACTTGGAATGTTTTCTGTCACATCAGGCAATCTTCGAAGGTTTCAAAATGCCAAGAGGAAATTGGCTACAGAGACCCAGGAACCTAATTCCTTTTATTTATCTAAATGCTAAGGACTGCAGCTCAGCAGATCAGGAGAGCAGGTGGGGGGTGCTGCTCGTTTCAACTATCGTCAGGCCCCAGCTAAAAGTGGCAAAGGTGTCTACTCTTCAGCCCCGAGCATCATGGCTGTCAACTCAGCATCTGTTTCTGGGAGTGTGGCCACAAGGAAAACCTGTGACAAGAGCCAGGGAAGCCTCCACACCGTTAAATGTGCCATTTGGGGTCCTGGGGGCATATGTGAAATATCCATTGACCAAGGAACATGCATCCTACAACCACTGGGTTTCAACCAAAGCAGTACTATGACTGCCTTTTGCCATGGATCCTTTCTAGAAAATCAGCCACATAAGAAATGGAATGAAATGAAATGAAATGAAATGAAATGAAATGAAATGAAATGAAATGAAATGAAATGAAATGAAATGAAATAAAGTAAAATTAGTTAACATAAACAGTGTGCCAAATGCTTTAGATATATTAGCTCTTTATGTCATGCTCTTCAATTTCCTGAGAGGTGGAGACATGGAAGCAAATGAGCATTACCTTGGACACAAACAGATTTGCTTTCCAATGTTAGCTCCAAAACTTACTCTTGACTAAGTCGGTTACACTTAATGGACCTCCCCTTGCAGGTGGCCAAAGGGGCCTCTGTGAGCACTGGAATCCCCTGGGGAGCTCAGAACGTACCAAGGTCTTGCTCTGGGATGTAGCCTGGTCATTGGGACTTGTTGCCAACTTTCCCAGGGGATTCTCATGCACTGGAGTGGGAGTGCGGCGATTTTAAGACATAAATGAGATTATGGACGTCAGACCCTGCCAGCTGCTTACTTAATGCCTCCACCACCGTCTTCACTCCTCGTCATCACTGGCAGCAGAGAAAGAGCCCAGAAGGAGAGCAGAAACACTCTAACTGTCTGACCATCAGATGTGCGGTGTTGTCACATCTGGGCAGAAACATTATTTACATTTTTTCTAGGTCATCGGCCATACCCTGTGACAAGGCAACTGGCAGTAACTATCTTCAGCAGGAGAGCGTGTTATTGGACTTTGAGGTGATGTCAGTGAGAGAACCATAAAGGATGATATACATGGAAGGAATTGTTATTAGACCCCGTAAGGAATTGGGGATGTGGATTTCCCCCTCGTGGGAGCGCTGCAGATTCACGCCTCTAAAATTAGACATTGAATTAGCTCAAGAAATAAGAAGTTTAAATCCAGCCAGGATAACTCCTTACTTATCTCCCAGCTGATATCATCCAATTATAATATTCTTCAGGCTGGGATAACTGCTCCCTAATTATAGAATCCTAATAGGGTTTGAACTATTACTCCTGTTCTGAGAGCTGCCACCTGAAACTCTTCATTTTCTGTTGCAGCCTACGCCAATTCTCGATTCCTGGCTTCTCAGGCTTCCATCAAAGTTTATATTCATTTTGAAAAACAAAACAAACAAACAAACAAAAAAAGGTAACCTGAACATCACAGCATTGTGGTCACCTGGAGTCTTCCTAACTTGGTGGCTTTCAAACAGAGGGACAAATAAATTGGTAATGATGACTAGGAATAAGAAATAAGCTTAGTTTTCAAAACCCAGCTGTGAATAGGTTGAGCATAAGAAAGCATTAGTCATACGTTAATTTGAAAATGCATCATTTACACTGCACTTTGGTAATGTTCAATGTGTTTGTGATTTTTAATTGGATGAACTAATTTATGTTTGGTAATTGTAAGGAGATATGCATTTTAGTTCTCTATGACAGCATATCTGTGTGGACGATGCCCCCAGCTTTGTTCACTTCACGGATAATCCCCCAGGGCTCTGTGTGTCCAGTGATAACAGGCAAGGGAGGGAGGGCACGGAACAAATAAAGATAGAAGATGAGTCCTGCAGATGGGGGGACAAAAAGTTAAGAGCCCCTATGGTAGCTCCGTGAACCAGGATAATACAAAACATGTCTGTCTGAGAGCAGACCAGGAGAGAAAGCCTGGGAGGAACTAGATGGTAAATGAGAATTCAGCCAGGTCCATGGAGGTATTAATGAGCTGAAATGGACAATCATGTAGAGAAATCCTAAAGGAATACTAGTACTAAGGACACACACATACAAAAGCCCAAAATGAATTCTACCCAGTGCCTGCAGAATTAAGGAATGAATCATGTCTTTCCAATGGACATATACTGCTCTTCTTCCCTCTTCTGGTAATCCTAGTTCAGGAAGATTGGGAATGGAATGCCCTGGGATTTCAGCAGCAAGGGATTTATGAACACACATGACAGGATTAAATGGGACAGGTCAGAGCAGGTAGGCCTAGCCCCCAAAGGCAGGCCCATAAGAGTCAGTTGAGTTGTAATAAAGATAATATTCACAATAATAGGTGATATACATCAACTATGTGCTTAGTACTTTAAATGCTTTATTCTCATTTAGCTCTGCCAATAACTGTACTTATAAGTTAAGATTCTTTTGGCCAGGGGTACCTGTGTGGCTCAGTTGATTAAGCACCCAACCCTTGATATCAGCTCAAGTCAGATTTCAAGGTTGTGAGATCGAACCCAGTGTGGAACCTGCTTAAGATTCTCTTTCTCCATCTGTCCCACCCCCACTCTCTCTCTCTCTCTCTCTCTATAAATAAATAAACAAACAAACAAACAAACAAGGTTCTTTTGGCCAAAAGAAATAACACCTCTTACTCCAACTAACTTAACTGGGAAGTAAATCTATTCTCTCTGTAAGAAGATATCCAGTGGAGGGGCAGATTAGGTTGATCCAGCTTTTTAACCTTGTCATACAAGTACTAGGTATCTACTTGTGTCCATGCTTTTCCATCCTCAGTGTTGGTTGCATCCTCAGAGTGTAGCAAGATGGCTACAGCAGCTCTGGGTTGTCACATCCAATATCTAGCTGGAAAAGTAACTTTCCTCATGGCTCTCTCTTAAGAGTCAGGGAACTGGTCACCAGCAGATTTCCCCTCAATTCTCTGTGAACATTACTAGGACATGTGCCCATTCATGAAGCAAGGATGCAAAGTTCACTCTCCCTGAGGGTCTATGGAGGAAGGATGGAGACCCAGATGAAGCTGGAGTTCAGTTAGAAAGAAACAACGAAACTATGTCTACCACACAGAAACTGTTTTTATCCTCTGAAGGAGAAAATGAAGCCCAAGGAAAATTGAATAACTCTCCCAAGGTCACAAAGCTATCAAGGGAAAGAACCAGGAGATATTCTAGGGTGGTCTGACTTCAAAGCCCCAACTTCAGACTTTGAGCCACACTGCTGTGCGGATGAGACAGAAGAGGAAAGTTGAAGCCAAAAGAAACTACCCACAGATATCTAGCAGTAACACAGGAAAGCCAACACTTAATGCCATAGAGTTTCTCAGCATTTGGTCCCTTGTCATCTAGGATTCAAGCCAGTAGCTGGGTCAAAGGGAGCAAATCCAACCTCCTCAAAGAATTGGGCAAAAAGTAAGTTAGAGTATGAGGATTCCAGACATGAGCACAGGCTGAGACCCTGCAGGAGGGCACAGTGAGCACCCAGGAAGAGAACCCAACACCAAGGGCCCCATGACTGACTCCAGGCCCTACCGAAGGAAGCCCAAGGGGAGGTGAGACCTGACCCAAGGACCTGGGGTGCTAGAAGCTGACTGGGGAAGGCAGGGACTGACTCGAGGTTCTCAGCCCTAGTCCGCGTTAACACTAGCCACGTGGGGGAATCCACAGTCCCAAATGGACCTTGCAATTCTTTAACACTTGTTCAGTGCACAACAAGCAACAGTCAGCATCTCTCACCCGTGCCAGCCTCTAATCAGAGACAACCTAGTAAGCAGGAAAACACCTACAGTTGGAGGAGTAATGGAAACAGAAGTTAAGAAATAATAATAATGAGTTCAATGCAGGATTTTCTTTTCCTAGTAGAAAGGCTGATAATTGCTCAAACTCTATCCCATACCTCAATTAAAGATGCAAAGGTTTCCTTCAAGAATATACTGGAGACTAACAAGCATTGTCTTTGAAAACCCCAGACAATATATTTATTCCATCTAAGGCCTGTTGGCTTCTGAACGCTCTTTTTCTCACTGCTTTTCTTAGCCATGAAGGCCCTCCTCAAATTCTCTCTGTCCCTGGGTAGGAGATGCCTCAGTGACCAGCCTTAAAACAACTTCTGAAGAGACAAAGGCAAAGACCCAAAGCTGCTTTCCAAGAACACTATTCCTATAGAAAAGGTCTACACATTGCTTTTTTGGGGGTAAAATCATTTATATTCAAATCACGAAGCAACACCTGAAATGGGAAGCTGAGCAAGAATCTGGCTAACCTAAGGTAACAAGGCCCCAATTTCTCTTTAATTCTGTGGACCCTTGGCAAACATCAGGGATGGGTGGGAGGCGATCTAAATTCTCTACCTAGCGAGGTAAGAAGTTTTCAATTAACCTACGCAAGATTCTCCTGAGGTTCTGTTCACTGCTGTCCTGTCCCAGCGTGCACATGGCAACAAGGACTTCCTGTTCTATATGCTGCCCTCAAGGGAGGGTTGCCACAGAAAAAATGCAGAGAAAAAGAAGAGGTGCTGGCACAGCCTTGAATTTCAAAATGCATTTCTGAGGTCCTTGGCAAAGACAGCTGCTTTTAAAAGGAAAGGCTTTCTTTGTGAGAACCTGGCTATTTTGAGTAGCAAAAGAAAAAAATGCTTTATGATCAATAATAGATTTCAGGATGAAAAGCTGGCTACCCCCATTCCATTTTAGAGCATCTAGGGGTGGGGGTAGAATAGACCAGGAAGAGATTGGGGGGGTGGGGCAGAGGGCACATGGAGGGTTGTGTGGAGAAGCTGGAAGGGACCATGTAACCAGGAACAGAGTTAGTGTCACAAGATTCCTCAGCATCTGCCTGCATGAGGAGGTCAGGTGGTAGCACCAGGGAGCTCTCAGGAGTTGAGTCAATGTTTGGAGACCCTCTAGCATGTACCAGCTGTCCTTCTCAGGTCATCAATAAACAACATTCACCCACAGTGGTCAATGATGAGCCTGTGGGTCCTCCAGCAACAGTGGTCTCATTGGACCCCTCCCCAAATGTGCTCAGTCTACATGAGTGACAACATGAGTCAATTGACCCTTATCAATGATCCAGGGCAAATCAGGAGCCCCATGAGTCTGAGGATAGGGGACTGGATGCCTAGAAAGTTGCTGACGGCAAAGATGGAAAAGGCTATCCTGGGATAGAAGATGAGACTGGTTTGAGATATCCTTTCAAGCCCCACCAATGGTGTAAGTCCCTGCCTTCCCTTTCCAGCAGGGTTGGTTTATAGCATTGGCCTAGTGAGGTCAAGTTCACAATATCAGTTAGAAACCCAAAATGTATTAACAATCTCTCAGGAATGTCATAATAACTGCCTTCAGCTCACACAAGTGCTCCCAGGATTTGACCCGAAAGACTGAGAGTCCTTCTGTTCCAACACAAGTAGCAAGATGGAGACCCAATTTTCCAACTAAAGTCTCAATGCAGCTCAGCACACCACAGCCTAGGAAACTCCTTGTGAACTCTCAAGGCCTTGCCTGTCAGTGAAACAATGACTTCATCCCAGAGCCTCAGTTTCCCCTCTGTAAAACGAAAGGGATGGGCCAGATGGTCTCTACAATCCCAGATTCTATGATTTCCAGAGTCCTTGGCTGGGACTCCAACAGAAATCTTTCATTTTTATTTATTCTTGCCTCCAAGACTAAAAGCTGCAAAGCTAATGGGCTATCAACAACAACAACAAAACTCGAAAAATGCGGAGAGAAAGAAAACCACATCCATTCCAACTGCCTGATTCCTCATCTGTCACTATTAAAGAGGCTGCCAACAGCTGGAGTTCCACAGACATCGGCTTTCCTTAGCCTTGGAGACCCTGCTGCCATCCTCTACCTAATGGATGGGCCCTACGAGAAACAGAGAAAACAGGAATATAAACTAGAGAGGAACATTCTTTGCCAAGTTGTCACTGTAGGGTTGACAGATGAGTTTTCTTCTTGAATGTAGGCTATGCCTTAAATGTGAGATGAGCTCTTACTTCTGACTCTCCTTGGCTTGGGGCTCGTCTATGATTCCTTAGTGACTCTAGCAAATGATGTGACATCCCAAGGGTTTCTAAAACCAGAGGTCATAAACAGACTACCTAAGGACATGCTTTACATCCTGAACAGCCCACCCGGAGCCTTAATATACTTTTTTAATTAATTGCCAAAGTTTGCGAAAGAGAGTAGGACCTGGCAAGTTCGCTGGAGCCCAGTAGTAGCTGCCCCCTTTGGGGACATGTGGCTGCATTCTCCTCAGTCCCCGCCCTGCTCAGTTGCTGCCTGCCCCTTTAGGCATTTGAGTTCGTACACCCTGGTGTGAAATCACAGCCACAGAACAAAACCCACCTCCACCAGAGTCCTGGAGAATTCTAGACACTCGCAAAATATGGTTAATCAAATTTCTGGAAAGTTCGGCAGCTTCTGCATGACCGAGATGAAATTCCATTTAAGTGGTAGGTGAAGCTCTTTTGCACAAGAACAGGTGCCAGCTTGTCTTAGATTCTTCAGAATATTTGGGAAAAAAAAAAATGAGCTCAGTGCAGAGGGAAGCAAAGATTCCAAAGTGAGACTTTCCTGCAAAGACTTTACAGTGTCAGGGCGCCTGGGTGGCTCAGTCGTTAAGTGTCTGCCTTCGGCTCAGGTCATGGTCCCAGGGTCATGGGATCCAGCCCCGCATCGGGCTCCTTGCTCCACAGGAAGCCTGCTTCTCCCTCTCCCACTCCCCCTGCTTGTGTTCTCTCTCTGTCAAATAAATAAAATCTTTAAAAAAAAAAAAAAAAAAGACTTTACAGTGTCTCCAACCTCTTGTGACCTCTCACCCCACTTTCTCCACAACGCCTCCCTCCAACATGTTTTATACATCCACAGATTGTAGCTCTGATTATACTGTATTCTAATGATTTGATTAAAAATCAATCAACTCTGGGGGCGCCTGGGTGGCTCAGTCGGTTTAGTGTCTGCCTTCGGCTCAGGTCATGATCCCGGGGTCCTGGGATCGAGCCCCACATCGGGCTGCCTGCTCCATGGGGGGCCTGCTTCTCTCTTCCCCCTCCCCACCCCGCTAGTGCTATCTCTCTCTCAAATAAAAAAATAAACAAAATCTTAAAAAAAAAAAAATCATTCAACTTTGCTAACCCAGGGACTTCAGAGGAAGAAAACACTGCATCCTAAATACTTAGCCTAGTGCTTGGCACATAACAAGTGTTCAGGAATTGGGTCCTCAGACCATCTGCGAGCTGTTTGGGCATCTACCATACTCAGTGCCAAACCCTGAGGCGTGTCCAGGGACAGAGCCCTGATCCACACTGCGACACGTACGCGTGTATCCGAGCCTTTGTGCGCGCGGTCGCAACTGGTCGTGTTCCTTGTCTCTGAGGTGGTAAGTCATTAGAAATGAAAGAAAGCACAGTCAGATTAGAAGCTGGTGCCTCCTGAGGAGCTCCCCTCCCAGTTGGCACCTTCCAAAGTTAGAATGTCAATGGCAGCCCCAACTCAACATCCCAGTTCCCGAGGACCGACCGCTCAGTCTTGTCGCCCTCAGACTTAGCCTCTGTGGTCAACACGTCACCCATGAGATAGTTCAAATTGCTTGGCAGACATCCGAGAACCCTCACAATCTCGCTCCAGCTGTCTAAACTCCTGCCACCCATCCAGCTCATTTCTACTCTATTTGCTGCTCTTAGGAATCCTCCTCGAAGCTCCAGCACACCCAGGCGCCATGGCACATTGCCCAGAAGGGCCACGTTTCCGCACCACCAAATCTTTGGTCCTGCTGTCTCCTCTGCCAGGAAGGCGCTCTCCCTGTTTCACCATCTGGCTGCAGCCGCACATCGACCTCGGGCCCGGCCCTCCGGCACGGCGGCGGGCTCATGCGAGCAGGGCTTGAACAGGTGGGCTTGGGTGCAGAGAACCACATGCCACCACTTCTGCAGGCAATGAAGAAGTAATCAAGACTGTTCTGAGAGTGGTGGACAGGGATGGTTCCAACACACAGGATCATATGGCAGCAACAGGACCAGTGACAGCCAAATGACAGGCCTGCTCGGTCCCGACCAGACTCTCCAATTTCTTCTGCCTGGAGCTTGAAATCAATAGTGCCCACACTGGACACAAATACTCCGCAAAGTTCTAGGAAATGCTGCAAGTGAAGTGGGAAGAGCTTACATAAGGATGTACTGTTTCTTACTCTGATGGATCAGGAAGAGCTCAAGTGAGAAATGTGTGAAATATACTCTATGGAGCTAGATCTGTGGCCCACCATGATGAAGCAGGTAGAGCCCCTCATGTGAATGTTCTCTCAACAGGAAGCATACCTGCTCCTTGCCTCTTCCTGGGAAGAATGACATGGGACTCAGCAAACACTCAAGCCAGACTGGAGATGCCCTATGGGGTGCAGACGGGGAGAATCCATGAAATAATGAAGTTTGCATTTTAGAGCATTTGTTATATGCTCGGCAGTTTGCTAAGAACATTATGGGCATGATCCCACTTAAAACTCACAACACAGCATAAAGCATGCCCGTTCTTAAAGAGGTTGGAGAGACACTTGGGTATCTGTGACCTGCAGAACTTTGTCTGGGTCGGGCAAAGCCAGGACCAGTGCTAAGTCCCCGCTGATACAGCTCTATGAAAAGGACTGCTTTCTCTTTTTTTGGCCAGTCCAAGCCTCTCCCAGAGGGAGAGAGAAGAGAAGGTCTTGATAGTGCAGTCATCTTGCTGCTTCCCATTCAAAATTTGAAACCAAAGCCTCCAGGCAAGGCCACTGTGCCCGGGCTTGGGGTAGTATTTTCGTTGAAGGGAAGAGTCAGAAGGAGAGAACATGGAGTCATAAGGCCTTCCTAAAAGGAATCAGGGCCCATTCAGGACATTCCCTCTGTGATGTGGGCCTGCCTGCTCTACCCAGAAACATACAGCCTTGGGTCTCTGTGTCTGCTCATGTTAGCCCGGCAGCTTTGCAATCTCTAAAATGGAGGAAGGGCAGCAGGAAGGAAGAAAGCCCACGTTTCTTGCACATACCATGTGCCAGGCACACCAGGAGGCATTGTCATGTGGGTTGTTTTGCTCAATGTCACAACTCTGTTAGGAGTTCATTGGACACTCAGGTAGTCAGGGCCACGGTCCCCAGTAAGAAAGCAAAACAGCCAGGCCAACTAAAACAAAACCACACTAACATCATGTTTTACAGCTTAGATAAGACCCCAATAGCAAACTGTCTAGCAGCCTCTGCAGGAGTGATTTTTGCAAAATATCTTGAAACAGAACAATTAACCATAAAACATTGGTCACTATCACAAGTTGAGGCAATTAGTCTCCCGATGTCAGCCCAAAAGACCATCAACACATGAACAATATCCCAGTGGGTAGACAGGTGCATGATCAAAGCCCTGATTGCACACCTTCGAAGCCAATCCGCAGGGGGTCCACAGTCAGGATGCTCAAGATAGTTCTGCAAAGAGCTTATTTAAAAACCCTAGATTTAAACACCAAAAAGGCAACCCTCTCAGGTCCCCTCCCTCTCCAGGAGCTTTATACTATTGCTCAATAAACTTTGCTTTGCTGCCCACCACTCTTCATCTGGCCTACCTCTTCATTCTTCCAAGTGGCATGACCAAGAACAGGGGGTGCTAAGGGAACACAGATCCTATAACAATTCTACCAGGGACAGAGTGTTCTGCCCATTTTACAGATGAGCAGACTGTAATTCAAAGAGAGCTTCTGTCCTTCCGCTGCTTTAGGACTTTCAGAAGCTTGGCTCAGGGGAGTGGGGGGTACCTCCCTCTGTTTCTCACTCTGCTCCCAAAACTAGTCGACCAAGGAGAGGGAATTAGGAAAAGGGCAGTTCCATGTGACTAGTTCAAAGTAAGATGTGCCATAAATGTCAAATTCACACCAGATGGGGAACACTTCGTTTTCTCAGTGACAAACAAAACAAAGCAAGCAAACAAAACACAGTAAAAAAAAGCTTCTTAATAATTTTTATATTGAAGACATGTTGAAATGATCATATTTGGGGAACACCTTGGATCCAATAAAAGATATTATTAAAATTAGTTTTTTAAACTTTTTCATAGGACTACTAGAACTTAAAGTTACATAGGTAGCCCACATGATATTTCTGTTGGGTAGCACTGTTTTGGATGAATGATCTGGCTTCACTGGAGGACTGGTCTCATAGTCTCTTAGCCTGTCCGGCACAGATGGTCTTGCAACTCAGCTGAGAGGGAGCAGGATATGACTTCCATTGTACTGTTCTAGGCCTTTGGGGGGCCTAGAGATGCATTTTACATATGCATTTCTCTGGCGAGCCCTGCAGCAGCTTTCACCAGATTCTTTAGGAGTCTGTCAGGCTGTCTCTCAAAAAAAAAAGTTAAGAATTCTTATTTAGTATATTTCTAATATATTCCAGGGACTAATGCGTCATCGAGCATTGAAACCAGGAAATAAGAGAAACACAGCAGATCCTTGGTCAGCAAGGCCAGTGTAAATCCCAAGAGCTTTAAGACATGCAAATAAAGCATTGCCTGAGGTCCATATATGGTCCCCCAGGACTGGGACTCTATTTTTTCCTCTCATTCTGTATATTTCAGAGTCTACTATCTTCCGGTTCTAGGTTTCATTTCTTTTTTTTATTATACTTTGTTGCATTTTTCCCTCACTAAAATGGTAACAGAGCTACAAATCCAAAAGAGAGACAAACAGAGAAGAAGAAAAGAGGGGGGAAAATAGCATTATTCTGGCCCTTGGAGTTAAAAAACCTGGGTTCATTTTGGGGATCTTCCTCTTGGTTTCTATGTAAATTTGAGTGGAACGTTTGATCTCTCTGAGCCCTTTTTCCACATCTCTGAAATGTAGAAAACCATGCTACATTGGAGAATGTTTTTGAGAATTAGAAAAAATAATAAATTGGAAGAACTTCCAAGATGTTGTTTTCCTCATTTTGATCTCAACCAAACACATACACTGGTGATATTTTTGTGTATTTCCCTCCAAATAATTTTTCAATAAACAAAAATTTGACAGTAATGAACAGAATCCAGATTGACTTTCTGGCATGCTTTCTAAATTTCTAATTTGAAATATCTTTAGACCTACAAGAAATTGCAAAAATTGTAGAGTCCCTGTATACCATGCCTCGAGATTTCCCTATTGTCAACATCTTACATAATCATAGCACATAAACTAATATTTGCACAAGACTGAGCAAAACTACAGATTTTATTTGGATTTCGCTAGGCTTTTTTTTTTTAAGATTTTATTTATTTATGTGTGAGAGAGAATGAGATAGAGAGAGAGAGAGAGAGAGAGAGAGAGCATGAGAGGGGGGAGGGTCAGAGCTCAGAGAAGCAGACTCCCCGCCAAGCAGGTGAACTGGATGCAGGACTCGATCCCAGGACTCCAGGATCATGACCTGAGCAGAAGGCAGTCGCTTAACCAACTGAGCCACCCAGGCGCCCCTCGCTAGGCTTTTAACTAATGTCCTTTTTGCTTGTTTATTTCAGGATCCAGCTCAGAATCCCACACTGCAATTTGTTATCATGTTTCCTTAGTCTCCTTCAAATTGGTAACAGTTTTCAGTCCTTCCTTGTCTGTCATAAATTTGACACTTTTGAAGAACACCAAAATATCCTTCAATTGGGGTCTGCAGGGTGCTTTCTCATTAGTAGACTGAAGTTATGCATTTAGGGCAAGAATATCACATAGGTGATGTGCCCTTCTCACTGGATCAATATGTCTCCTTACTGACAAAGTTACTACTATTTACTTTGCAATTGATACATGTCTCCAGGCAGATACTTTGAGATTATGCGAATATTCCATCTCTCCTCAATCTTTTTTCATTCATTCTAACAACCATCAATGGATTTTTCTTGCCTGCCACAATCATTACTAAGATGTTCTAATGGTGATTATCTATTTTCTTCATTATTTCTACATTTCTTTATTGGAATTATTCTGTAAAGGGGAGAGATGCCTTTTCCCCCATATTGATTCATTCAGTATTATTATATCACTATGGACTCATGGATCTTCTGTTAATTATATATCCTTGTTAATTATTTTATTGTTCAAATTGTTTCAGCTTTGGATACTGGGAGTTCAGTTTGACTCTTGTGACCTTTTAACATATCCTCATCCTTTTTTGAACATTTTCTTACTCCTGGGCACTACAACAGGCTCCCGGCTCACATTGTAGTCCTCCTCCTTCCCCTCCCCCAGGGCTTAAGGTATTTTATTTTAGGGCACCTGGGTGGCTTAGATGGTTAAGCGTCTGCTTTCGGCTCAGGTCATGATCCCAGGGTCCTGGGATCGAGCCCCACATCAGGCTCCTGGCTCAACGGGGAGCCTGCTTCTCCCTCTCCCTCTGCCTCTCTCCCTGCTTATGCTCTCTCTCTCCCTCTCTGTATCTCTGTGTCTCAAGTGAATAAATAAAATCTTTAAAAAAAAAAAAAAAGGTATTTTATTTTAGTTTGTTTTCTATTCCCTTGCCCCAGCTACAGGGCTTTTGCCAGTGCCCCAGGGCAGTGATTTCTGTTCCTCTCCCTCCAGACTGAGGATTTTATTCCTTGGTAGAAATAGGAAGAGAGCAGGGTCTTACAGGAGTCTTATGCCTCTCCTACAGCAACTGCTTTTAGTCTCCCCTGGGTCTGCACCAGGCGGAGGTTTTCTTGGGAACCTTCCCGGTCTTCCCTGTGAGCACATGATAGGTTTAGAGAAAAGCCTACAAGAGCTCCCTGTTTTTATAGGATTTGTGTCCCCTTAATGCCTGTGATTCTTGGTCACGCCGCTTGGAAGAATGAAGAGGTAGACCAAAGAGTGGTGGGCAGCAAAGCAAAGTTTACTGAGCAAGAGTACAAAGCTCCTGGAGAGAGAGGGGGGCCCGAGAGGGTTGCCCCCGGAGTTTCTAAGTGTAGGGGTTTTAATGAGCTCTTTTGGGGAACAATCTTAAGCAATCAGGATGTGCTGAGTTGGGCCAATCAGGGCTTTGGTCACGTATCTGTCTACCTATTAGGTTAATGTCCACATGCTAATGGTCTTTTTTTTTTTTTTTCTGACATCTGGGGGCTTCAGTCTGAACTGCCCCTTGGCCGTGATATAGACAAATGCTTTTGTGGTTAATTGTCTCATTTTAGGACATTTTGCAGAAGTCATTTCTGCAAAGGCTGCAAAGCAGAATGCTAGTGCAGTCTTGTCTAAGCTGCAAAACAGGATATTAGCTGTTTTCTTAGTGTCCTGACTCCATACTTTGTTGTTGAGGACCCTGACCCTGACTACTTCACTGTCCAACTGACTCCTAACGCTGTGTCTGCAGCCCCCAAGAGCTTCATTCTATTCCACCAGGCCAGACTTGCTTTCCACTATTTTGTCAACTATTCCAGATGATTCTTGCAGGTGCTTGTCTCACCTCAGATGTTAGGTAAATTGGTTCCTCTTTGACAGGTTCCAGAAAAGCCAGGGCCTTGCATTCTATGTGCCTGCATTCTTGTTGTAGGGGTGGAAGGGAGGCTCTTCCTGACTCCATGCCTAGTGGAACCTAGAGACCCAGCCTGACTAGGAGCTTACACCTGTTCTTGTTAGCAAGTTCCCTTCCTCCCTGGGTCAGGGACCCATCTTCATGAGCCTAACCTTCCTGGTTAGTAATCATCACACAAACATGCACAGCCCCCCAAGTGCTATTAGGTCAAACTTTTTGTAATTACAAATTTGCTTAGCCTTTGGACCCCCCTGTGATTCTTCAGTAACTGCTTCTTGTTATGCCAGTTGAAGTAGAGGGAATCTTAGCATAATGTTGCTAGCTCTCAGAGAAAGTGCTTGTGCAAATGGGAGCGGGAAGGAAAGTGCTGACGCATCCATCATGCCAGGATAGAGCTAGAAGCTGAGAAGGGTAAGTCGATCCAAAATAGTTGAGCTCAATAAATACTGGGGGCCTGCTATGTGCAGGGGCACACTGAGCAAGGAGGCCACATGGATTAGAATGACACGGATCTTGCCTCCTCCACCTCACAGTCTAACACATAAACAAATAATTGCACTAAATTGTGATAAATGCTGCACCAAAGGGATGTACAAATGTTATAGGAAAATAGGTAGGAAAGCAGCATTCCACCCCCCCAGCCCCCCACCCCCCCCCCGCCGGAGAGTTCTCAGAAAGCCAGAGGGGAAGGAATGCAGGACCTAAGATAAGGATGTGAAGGTAAGTAATTTTGGAGGTGAATCCGAGAACCGCAGGTGGAGAAGTGGGAGGAGAGTGAGGAAAGGGGAAGCAACAAGGGGCATTTTATCAAGATCCGTTCTGCCGGAGAACCTGGGAGCCCCCAGGTAATGCGCACCTGGAGTCCTTCTGCCCCACCAGCAATCCTGCTGGTTACTGGGGAGAGCTGCTGGGTCCGGGGACGGGGACGGGGGCGCTGAGTTAGTTCTCCTGTGCTAGCAGCCAGTCTGGCCCACAGGCAGGATGTGGCCAGAGACAGCTCTCAGGCAGAGTCACGGCAGCCGGACGTTGGAAGTCAGGTTGACACGCACAAAAAAAAAGGTGCTGAGGGGACGTGGGTGGGCTGCTGGCAGCATTGGCTGCAAGACATGGCATTTGCGCTGAACCTTGAAGGGATGAGTGGCTCTGGGGCCGGCGGGGGAGGGGAGGTGGATGCCGCGTCAGGGAGATGGAATGGCAGCCACAGAGCGTGAGGGACAAGCATGTTACAATGTGCTCAAGAAAATAGTTTAGAGGGGGTAGGATCAATGGAAACCAGGTGGGAAAAGCCAGCGTGTGGAGGACTTGGGATTTACTCTGTAGGCAGCAAGAACCAGCAGGAAAGAGCAGGTCGGGGAGAGATGGGAGAGCTGAGGAAAGGGGGGCATGATCAGGGTATGTGGTGATGTTCTCCCCCCAACCCCCTCTTTCTCTCTCTGTCTCCCCCAGATCTACTCCCACATACATTTTCAGATCACCTCTGTGTTGTGTCTGGCCCCATGCCAGGGCTTGGATTTCAAAGGAAGGTAGGCAAGGTCCGGTCCTCGAGGAGCTGACACCACTGAGCTTTTCCGCTCCTCCCAACTTGGAAGAAGAAAGTGATTGCTCGTCCCTTCTTCCCTCCCAGAGAGCCTGCAGCACACCGGGCTCAGAGTAGACCCTCCATATCTATTTGTGAGGGAATGAATTAAAGTGGGTCATCACCCCTCAGCAAGCCAGAAAGAAAGAGCACCAGGGCCCAAATTTCAGGCCTAACTCTGGCATCCACTAGTTACAGGGAAATAATTAATGGTAAGAAGAACAGCTAACAGTCATGGTTTTAGTGTGTATAAGGAACTGCTTTGAACATCTCATAAACGTTAAAGGAATTAAAACTTAAAACGCCCCTGTGAGTAACCCATTGCTATTCTTATCCTACAGACTTGGAAACTGAGACACAGACAGGTTAAGTGGCTTGCTTCAGTGACAGAGTTGAGATTTGAGCCCAAGTAGACCGGATCCGGCACCCACACATTTGACCGCTGTTTCTACTGCCTTTCTAACGCACGAGAGGATGCCTGTGATTATGAGTTTCCCTGAGGCAAACCGTAAAACAAACCCACCCTACAGTCCAGCCGGTGATTCCCACGAGGCCCCTCCCACTCAGCTGTCTTCTCTCCATGACAGCCCAGGTCCTCATCCTAGACCTTGACCAACCAGTCAAAACAGATCGACCTTATTTGCCATTCCCTTAAGATGCTGTTTTTTTAAATAAGGGTAGCGAATTTAATAAACCACCCGTGCTTTCTCTCTGCCAGTTAATACCCCTGTTCAGACATTCGTCATGGATCTTTCCACCTAGAAAGAACCTTAGAGGCCACACAGAATACAACTTGTATTTTACAAACGAGGACACTAGGCTTAGAAAAGTTGAGCACTTTGCCAAATGTCACACAACAAGGAGGCAGTTGCTGGAAACTTTTTTTTCCCCCTGATTCAGTTTTCTCAGTTCAGAATGTTCTTGCCCACCTCCTCTACCTATCTGGATCCTACTTCTTTTCGATGTCAAGCTCAAATCCTACTGCCTCTTTGATGCCTTCTCGAATGCCTCATCAGAATTAACCTCCCTCTCTTGGGGCTCCCACATTGCGTCATTCCCACAGCATGGCCGTTGGTAAGCGCCTGTGTGAATGATGGATGCTGGCTGGGGACTCTTGGGGTCGGTGGGTGGGCGCTGGTAACAGGGGGGTCCAGGAAGACTCACTCGTGATGCGATGCTTAAAAGAGGTGAGGAAGCGAGCTGCGACCCTAGGAGAGAAGCATTCCAGGCAGGAGACCTGCAAGGGCAGATGACAGAGGTGGAATCTAGTGTGGCGTGTTCAAGGCAGGCTGAGGAGGCCAGTGTGGATGAAGTGGAGTAAGCCAGGCAGGAGAGATGCAGGAGATATGGAGAGGGAGAAGGAGTTCTGGTCAGGTAGGGCCTTGTAAAGATTTCGGCCTTTACTCTGAAAAAGATGAAAACCTTTGGGGAATTTTGAGCAGACAAGTGACATGATCCAATTGATGTTTTATAAAGATCACTGTGACCACCTTGTGGACACTCTGGCGGGGGGTAGCAGTGGGAGGTGAAAGCAGATGACCAGTGGAAGCTGTTGCAATAATCCAAGTGAGAGATGGCAGTGGCTTGAGCCAGGACAGTAAAGGTGGACGTGATGCTATAACATCCGATTCTGGATATATTTTGAAAGTGCAGCCAGCGGGATTTGGTGAAGGGGGTCAGATATGGGATGTGAGAGAAAGAAAAGAGTGAAAGATTACTAAAAAAGTTTTAGTTTGGGAAGCCAAAAGAATGGAGGTGATGGGAAAGACTTTGGGAGGAGGAAGCGTGAGAGGCAGAAAAGCAAGATAACAGTATGGGACATGGAATATTTGAGGCACAGAGTAAATATTGGCATGGAGCTTATCAGTTGTATACAGGAGCTTCAAGCTCAGAGGAGAGGCTCAGGCTGGATGCAAATTTGGGAGTCAACAATATACAGGCTTATAGGTGGTATTTAAAGCAGGATGTGGGTGTAGACAGACCAGAGAAGTGCTTGGAGCCCCAGGCACTCCAACATTCAGAGATCAGGGGAGCAAGGAAGAACCAGCTAATGAGATGGGGAAAGAGTGAACAAAGCAGTTAGAAAGAAAATCAGAAGACCATGAAATTCCAGAATCCAAGTGAACAGAATGCTTCAGGCATGACAGAGTGATCCACACGAAAGAGTCATTGCATTTAGCAGCATGGAAGTCACTGGTGGCCTTGACAAGAACAGTTTTGTCGGTGTAATAGAGATGAGAGCCTGAGGGGAATGCGTTTAAGAAAGAATGGGAGGAGAGAAAATAGAGACAGTGACTATGGACAACTTTCTCAAGAATTTTTGCCATGCATGAGAGGAACACGAATGATTTGGTAGCTGGAGGATGAGTACAAGTAAAGGGCATTTTTTAATAGTTTTTTTGAAATGGAAGAAATCATAGCATGTTTATATGCATGGAATGATCCAGAAGAAAAGAAAAGCAAATGATAGAGAGGAGAGAGAAGAGAGTTTCCTGGAACAGTGTCTTTGAACACGTGCAAGGAGATGGATGTAGTGGGTAAGGAAGGGGTTGGATTTGAGAACAAGGGTAGTTTAAACCTGGGAGGCGGAGGGAAGGTGGATTGAGAGGCATGGAGGCTAGAGTTGGGGTAGATAACATAGTGTGAGCAAGTGAAAGAGCTTCTAGCTGCCTAGTGGAAGACTAAGCAAGGTCATCAGTCAGAGCAAAGATGGCGGAGGAGGTGCTGAAAGTTTGAAAGGGTAAAAATAAACGATAATAAGAGTGAACTAAGTAAAAACAGTAGCAACAGGAGTTAGTGAGAGCAGAGGCCCTAGAACAAGATGGTAGGACTGCTGAGCGGCTCTGAGGGTCCAGCTAGCAGGACTGGGTGCTCTATCAGTGTCCTTTGTGGAAATGTGTTGTGGGATGACAGTTTCATGTGATCAGGGAAGGAGTTTGCCAGGTAATAAAGTTGATCATGAGTTCAAGGAAGCAACTGTAACAATGAACCATAGAATCTCTACTGGATAGGGAGGGAAATAAGGATGTGAGGAACATAAAGGATGGTAACAATGTGGCAGGATCAATTGATTGTAGGACCAGTGAGGTCAAAGAAATGTTGAAAATGGGATGAGTTTCAGAGCACCCCAAAATTCAGTGGCTTCAAACAACAATAATTATTCTCACCCATTTGGCTGAGGTTGGCTGGGCCTGCCTCCAGGTTACAGACTGAGCCAGATTGGCTTCCTATGTTGCTCATTCTCCTCGGACGGGAAGGCTGGTCAAGGCATGTTTTTCTTACAGAAATGGCAAAAGCAACAAGAGCTGGGTCCCAACACACAAGTAGTCTGCTTGCCACAAGTATGGTTAGTATCCACGACCAAGATAAGTCATGTGATGGGGCCAATAGCAATGAGGCGAGGGAACCACAAGTAAAGAGCTTGACCCAATGATATCTCACATCCAACAAACCGGGAGGCTTAGGAAGTTACACATTATTTTTGCACAGGCTTAACTTGTCCTTAGGATGATTGTCGAAGAAGAAAACATTCCCTTTGAAACTAGACTGAGCTTGAGAGCACCCAGATACTTTTCCTGTCTCTGCTTTGTACGTAACATAGTAACTCTGCTGCCCAGTAAGAAACACTAGACGGACAGCTGTGCCTTCTCTAAGAATAAGGTTTGTGAAGAGAGGGAGGAAAACGCAACAGGGCCCTGGAAACCCAAATCCAGAATATGGTGTCACGGTCAGCAAAGCAGCAGCATACAGTCACACAGGTTACGCACTGCACACGCCCACTCACGGGGATGACTATATGCGTGGAGCCTCTGACAGTGAGGATGCGTTCATGGTGGCCTTGAATCGGAGTGGGTTATAAAATGGGAGGTGTGGAGAATCCTGCCAGATTTTCACCAACCCTATGGAAGATCAATTGTAGTTTTTACATAAACTTTTCAGTCCATTACTGCATTTGCTCCTTATGACAACCCATTTTAGTGGTGACAAAAACAGACTTCAGGGAAGGGAGGCAGAGAAACAAAGCAAGTAAGTGGCAGCATTGGGGTATAACCCAGGCCTGTCTGTTTCTAAAGCCCAGACACTTATCAATATGCCATAGTTTCTTCAACAACCTCTCCATATTTCAATGGAAAGTCACCCACAAACAATAACAGCTCAACGAGCAAGCAAACAGACCAAATGCCCCGGACAAGCTCCAGTCTCGGGAGCCCACAGCAGTGAGCCTCAGACCTGGAGTAGCCAGGACAGCTTTCCTATCTGCCTGCTCACTCACCATCTCTCCTGGGGAGTGGACTCAGACAAGCAACGATATTTGTAGAAGCAACTGTAGGGTCAACGTGGGGACAGCTGCTATACGGCATCCCAAATTCCTCATAGCTCAACATTCTTAACGGACAATCTGTTTGCAAGAATTCAAGGAGAAGCATTTAAGTCCTTTGGGCAAGCAAAGCCCTTTTTTTATAAAAGCAAAAAAATAAATGATTTCTCAAGCAATTCCTAATGAAGTAGGACTTGTCTCTGTCTGTATTTGGTAAAAAAAAAAAAAAAAGAAAGAAAGAAAAGAAAAAAGGTTCTCTCCAGTCTAAATAAACCTTCACAGCTTCCCAGAAGCAACCTCAGCCTGTTGAATAAACAGAGAACATTTGAGTTAACATTTCTTAGCTCCCTTAGCAGACAATAGTTGTTTTTTTTTTTAACTAAGAATGAAAAACAATTTTAATTTAATGATGTAATCCTTGGCTTCAGCAGCCCATGTTTCTTTATTCTCTCAACTGGATTGTGGAAGGAAATTCAAGGAAGTAAGGAGCAGGGCTGAGGTTGATCTGAAACTGTACTTTTCAAACTTCAGTGTGCATAAGAATTACCTGGAGATCTTGTTAAAATGCAGATTATGATTCCATAGGTCTGGATTATGGCATGAAACTCTGCATTTCTAACAAACTCAGATGACGCCATTGCTGCTGGTCCACAGACCACAGTTTGAGTAAAAATGGGCTAACATTTAGACTCTCAAGGATTCAGCATGGCCTCAGATGAGCCCTGGGTTTTGCCTTTTCTCTCTCACTTCACTGCCATTGAATAAGTTCATGCATATAGGTAGTGTCTACCCTATCAATGCACTGATAATTCCAAAGTCTCAGTGTCCACTCCAAAATTTGGACTCCCTCCATGTATGTCTCTCAGTTTGGCATGCGATTTCTCCCTACCACTTCCT
Organism: Mirounga leonina; assembly: GCF_011800145.1. Lineage (NCBI taxonomy): Eukaryota > Metazoa > Chordata > Mammalia > Carnivora > Phocidae > Mirounga > Mirounga leonina. The sequence goes on along the minus strand of NW_023270268.1, from coordinate 15,885,926 downwards.
ACGTTTGTTCCTCTCCCTTACTATCTCCTCATGGTCAATGACAACACCACTCAACTATTCAAGCCAGACACTCATGAGTCCAGATTCTTTCCTTCCACTTCTTTCTTTATGACTTACATATCTTGTTTTTTTTATTAATCAACTTTACTAAGGTGTAACTTACATATAATAAAATGCACCTACTCTATTCTTTAAATACAGTCCAATAAATTTTGACAAATTATACAATTATGTTGCCACCATCACAATCAAAACATAGATGTTCATCCCTTCAGAGAGTTATCCTGTGTCTCTTTGCAATTAATGGAACCCTACCCCAAACCCCTGATAACCACTGATCTATTTTCTATTACTATAGTATTGCCTTTTCTAGAATTTCATATAAATGGAATCATTATAGTTTGTGCTCTTCTCTGCCTGGCTTTTTTCACTTAACATAATGTTTTTGAGATCCATCCATGTTGTTGTGTGTATCAGTAGTTTGGTCATTATTATAGCTGCACAGAATTTCATTGTATGACTCTAGCCATACTGGTAGCCACTGGATGGCAGAGAGTTATCTCTTTATTTCTGTTGGCTCAGAAAAGAAAGCAAGCAATGGAGCTGCTTGCCCCACGATTAACCGCAGTGCAAGGTTGTCCCACACATAGCAAAAAATCACATACAAAATCAAATCAATTTTTTTTGAGTGAGATCTTCCACATTAATATCAGGTGTGTGTGTGTGTACAGCTGTGTGTAAGTGTATGTGAACACACATGCTTTTAGAGCCATAGGAAGAGACTGACAAATGAAGTGACAGGGGAAATACCCCCCATAATTTTCTGCTCTCTACCTTAGTCTCCTCCCTGCATCCTAGGGAAAGATGATGGACACCATCCATGAGATGCCCAGCATACATCAGGTTACAAGTGGGGGTTCTAAGGAACTCAGGGCTTAGACCCAATTCTGGGCAGAAGCATAGACACCACTTCAGGCCCTGGCTAAAGTGGACCTAAAACAGAGATAACCTGACAGGCCAGACTCCAACCATGACAGCTCCATCACCCCAGGAGAGGCATCTCTAGATGCTCGCCCTTGGAGACATGACACAAACCACCTAAGCAAACTGCATCATTATCTCTGGGCTGCCTCCACAAGCTGGCTATTTATATGATGACTGCAGTCTCAGTCAAGCTGGAGGACAAAACCACAGGCACAGAAAAGGGAGGGATCATCCCTCAGTCCCTGTGTCCAGCAATTCCTAGGGCTGTGAATTTAGAGCTCAGTAATGGAGTGTGTCCCACTACCAAGCCCCACAAGGTGGCTTGTGTGGTTTTTTAATTCTCTTGCTTTCTGAGTATAGCTTTGTAGATAATAAGCAAGAGAAACTGTGGAAAGAGCTACATCTCCAATTCAGCTGTTACCTCATTAAGAAAAACTCCTCTATCTAGAAATGGAGAAAATAAGACAATGGTTACCAAAATACCTTAAAAGGGAAAGATTACAAAATCCTTTAACCTAGTAAATTCCAGTCCTCAGCGAGTTTCCTAATGGAATGCAAAAAAAAAAAAAAAAGGCAAATATGAGCATATCCAGCCCAGTGTTGAGCATAACGGGAAACAACCTAAATGTTGTTTAAAATAGGAAACAACATGCGCCTCGACAGAAACTGGTTAAATAAATAATGATATGATGATGAAATGAAATGTTGCTCAAATATTAAAAAGTGGTGGTGTAGATCAGGAGTCAGGCAGGTCTTTCTGTAAAGGGCCAATAGTAAATATTTTAGGCTTCGTGGGCCAGCTTGTTCTTCTTGCAAATACTCAGCTCTGTCACTGTAGCTCACAAGCAGCCAGAGACAATGCATAAATGAATGAGCATGGCTGTGTTCCCATTAAATTTTACTTACAAACTCAGGCAGTGGGCAGGATCTGGCTGTCAGGCAACAGCTTGCTAAAACCCGGTGTAGATGAGGATTTGCTCGACATGCAAATGTGCCCACTTATATTGATAAGTGAAAAAAGTCTCTCGTTAGAAAATGTACAGTATCTTTAAAGAATAGTAACAACAATGTATAACACTTTGAAAAAAAAGCTCTGAGTGGCAGGATTATAAGTGTTTTACTTCTTTCTTTGTGCGTACTTTTTGTGTTCCTTTTCTTCTGGGGGAAGGAGATGTGAATCAGAAAAGGATGTTCTAACCTAAAAAAAAAAAAAAAGATAAAATCTTAGAGAGACACTGTCTTAATATATAGATAACAATGGTACTCTTAAAATCTTCCAGTTTTTGGCCACTGTCATCCAAATCAGAAGCTGAAAATGTCACACTGTAACCAGACACATCACCAAGCTAGCATGCATTAATGGAACAAGCCCAACCCAAGCCATTTGTAATTCAAGTATGGCTTTTTCAATACATGCTTCCAAATTCAGCCAGAGGGCTCTCCCCAGACTGTCTTCTTCCATGAGTTTGAGGTGGTGTGACATTGAACAAGTTTTATAACCTGCAGAGCAGAGCCCTCGCATGCTTCTCTCCAGGTTCTTCCTGTAATAAAAGTCCACGATTCAGTGACTATGTTGAGGGACCGTTAGCTGTTCAAAGGGTGTAGTTCCAAGTCCTTGGATGCCCCTTAAATCTACAATGGTTATAACAGCTAAGACATTGAAACTTTGAGGTCAGACGTTGCCTCCTCAAAAAGCTGATGAATGTCTTAGGTTGTCTTCTAAAACCTGCTGAATGGTGGTCATGAGATGTGTACATTTTCCATTCATGACCTTCTGATTTGGATGAGCTCAAGTTCATGGCAGGTTAAACTGAAATGGTACACCAGCTGAATGGGAACTTGAATTTAATCCACTTGTTATTAAAGTTAGAAAGAGAGTCCATTCTGGAGAGAAGAGATGAAATTTAATTTGTTGTGGATTTGGGTTTAGGAGGATAGGCAAAGTTCTTTAAGGTGATGCTTGTAGGAAACTTACAATTAAATTTTACTTTAAAAAATATGTCCCCAACTCAACATATCTGAGGAATCAGAGCTCTGCATAATTCCTGTCTGGGGTTATAATGTCTGTTGTCTACAGGAATACAGCAAAGGGAAGCACTTGGCTGGCAGGCAGGGAGGTAACTAATATGTGAGCATTCCTCATTTCCAGCAAGTTTCAGTTAGGAGCAAAGGGTTCATTCTGTGGAGAGCCAGAATTCAGAGGTAGGAATGACAACCCTAATGCTTCCACTAGCCAGCCACCTTATCCCCTCTCCAACACCAGCTTCCTCTCTAGGCCTCTTGGGGACCTCTAAGGAGCTCTTCATGAGGCAAGATCATCCAAGATCCACAGAGAATGGCCTCCCAACTGACCTCTGTGAAATGGCTTACCTTTTACCTACTATGTTCCTCCTTCACAGAGCAAACCTCTCCACAAACTATGCTGTGAACTGAAAAATGAACTTTCTGAGGGTACAAAAGAGTGTTTGCTTTGTCCAGCTAATCTGCATTGGTAAAGACATCAAGCCAAAAATCAGTGAAACAGGAAGAAAATAATAGGGATGAAGTGGGGATAGGGAGGCCTCGTCTCTTATGGGATATCTTGGGCACTTTCCATTTCTACCTGGCTTGAGCTTTGGTAAGGTTGTTGGTAATCTAGACATGCCATGCCATGAGTAGTCTTGGTGTCCAGTAGAGTTGGGGGATGTAGGGGTTACTGGTTACAAAAAAATCACCAATAATTAGGCATTGTGTGTGTGTGTGTGTGTGTGTGTGTGTGAATATAAAGCCATGCTTACACAGAGCATATTGGAAAACTGTGAGTATGGTTCAAAAACAACAGGAAACAGGCTTTAAAAGTAAAATAACTGAAATGCTAATCAGAAGTTGGCTCTGCCTCGCTTAGTAAGAGACAGGGGAAATGCATCAAAGATCATAAGGATGGGGCGCCTGGGTGGCTCAGATGGTTAAGCGTCTGCCTTCGGCTCAGGTCATGATCCCGGAGTCCTGGGATCGAGTCCCGCTTCGGGCTCCCCGCTCTGCGGGAAGTCTGCTTCTCCCTCTGCCTCTCTCTCTCTCTCATGAATAAGTAAATAAAATCTTTAAAAAAAATAAATAAATAAAAAGGTCATAAGGATGGATAAAGGGGCAACACACCAGAAAAGCCTCAGATGGCAAAGGCTTTAGCCTTTGACCCAATAACCATCACTTACAAATAACTTGCCAACATCATGCCTCTCTTTTCTATCTAAACTAAAACTTTTGTTCAAAACTTTCCTTCAGGTTTTCATTCATTTAACATTCAACAAATGCTTACTGAGTTTCTATATTCCTTATTACTGAAACTGCTATTCATGAGATGTCAGCAGGTGTATCATCTAGAAGCTTCTTAAAAATACAGAAGCCCAGGCCCCACCACAGCCCTACTGAATCAGAACCTACATTTTAATAAGTCCTATAGGTAATTAGTATGCATGTTAGCGTTTTAAAAGCCCTGGATTATGTGATGAACATTTGTTGTATGAATAAATAAAGGGGTGAATGAGCACTTGGCTCATGAAATGTTCTCAGTCAGGATGACCCAGCTTTGCTGTGTTTACACAGGGAGAATTCCCCCAGTGCCATAAGTCACATGAACAGGCTTGGCACCAAAGCACATTGGAGAATTTGGTGCCGGTACAGAATTGGAATGGGTAAACAGGATAAGTTGGCCCTCTGCAAGCTGAGGGAGTAAAGGATGCTACCTAAATATCATCATCCAGTGGACATCGACAACTTGGGCTTAATGTGAGTGTCATTATCCAAGGTGAGCAGCAGGCTCTGTTTTGGGTTTCAGGTGCTCAGTTTGTTCGGGATTCAGCCAAATGGATTGGGGTGGAAGGCCAGGCCAGGGCCTGGGTTACAGTCAGGCAGATAACTCCTAAAAGAGGGTCTGATGACAAGGCTGACGGAGGGTGCGAAGGGCGCTAGCTGACACAACTGGCAGGCCAGCAAGAACAACGCAAGATCCCAACCGTTGTGGGTTGGGGAAGAGGTTTTGTGCGACTCTAAGCTCGCTAGTCACATAACTGGCTGCCCAGGGCTTGGAAGGCCCAGCCTTACAGGTTAACAATCAGCGGTGCAGGCTGAGGAGTAGAGTTGGGGAAAGGCTGAGGCATAATCCTGCCCCAAGGAGGAGAGGGCTGGAGACCGACAGGGGCAGCATCACTGCACAGAATCCAACACACTCCCTTGGGCAGCAAAAGAGCTGGCTATTGCAGAGGGGAAATCACAGGTATGACAATAACGGAGCTAGAAACTCACCACAGGGAAGGAGGCAGCTATTCCTCCAGCTTGCTCGTGGTTACTCCTTTGTCTACCATTACCCAGTGGGCTTTCTGACAAAGGAAACACAAGAGCGAGGCAGACAGTTGCTCCCCCAGGCTTCCTGATTCACTTCGATTAGACTTCTTCCCTGCTAAAATCTTCTACTTAAGAGATGGTTTAGCTAAGCACCTGGAAGCAAACTGAGATGGCAGAGTAGTGAGGCAGGAAAAGTTTGGCCAGACATCTCGGTCAATGGTCAGATGCAAATGCTTCCTGGCAAGACAAAGCCAAGTTCATAAACATGTACTTTTTGTCTTCCAAAAGTCCAGTTCCTCTTAGATTCCTCCTTTCCAGCCTCGAATCATGGCGTTCCCTGGGAGCCTCTCCCGGGGTCTCCAGGAACAGACGTCTCATTTCCCCGGACACAGTGATTGGCTCAAGGGCAGCACGTGACCCAGGCCAAAGCCAATCAGCATATCCCACCATCCTCTCTTCTCTCAGCCTAAGAGGAGAACCTGTTGCCCAGCTTGGTCTACTGAGACTTAGCTCTGTAATTTCTGTCAACGTGGTAAGGGCATCTTTCCAATGGACTAGAAACTGGAAGTTTGTAATTCTAGTGTTCCTGGGAACCACTGTGGGAAGAGGCCCTGCGTGGAAGCAAATCCATGACGGAGGAGAGCAAAATTCAGAAATGAGTGTCCAAGAAAGAGAGACAGAGGGTCTTGCTGATACCTTCTGAGCCCTTGAATTTAGCAATGCCTCAAACTTTCCCATCCTGAAGATTTCAATTAAATGAGCCAATAAATTCCCTTTTAGTCTTTGGACCAGTTGGTATTCGATCTCTTGTACTCCGGAGTTGAACAGCATGCTGAGGTATCAGCAGACCCATCTGGCACTGTTTTGCTGGAACCGGCATCTTCCGGGTTGGACATCCTCAAGGAGGCAGTGCTGGCTGGGGCATTTTAAAAATGAGAAAACTTAAATGAGTCAGCAAGGCTGTCCTTTCACCTCTGGGAAACCGCAACTTAGTCAAGCTGGTATTTATTTAGTGTACCCTTGATCCATACACTGAACCATTTCTCATATGTTAGCACCTTTAATCCTGACGGTAGTACAGAGAGAAAAGCCCTATTATCTCTGAAAACTGAGGCTCGCAGTGGTTAAGTCATTCACCTTGGGTCACACAGCCAAAATATCTCTTTCACTTTGTCTTTGAAAGGAAAACTCCAGTCTGTTGTCTTTTTTTTTTTTTTTTTTCCATTGACTTCTATAGACTAAATGCTGGATTGATTTTTGAGCCATTTAATTAGCAAGTATTACTTGCAAACTTACAACATATCAAGAGGTTATATGAGCAGGGTCATCAAAGCACTTTATAGAAAGTTGGGTCCTACTGAAAACATTAAAATGTGGGTTGGATTGTGAGTATTCTGGCATGGCTCATGCTCCAGCAGTAAACAATTCCTGAAATGCTAGAGTGGTCTGCATTTGTGCCTTTGGAAAGAATGAAGAGAGCATTGTTGTCCTGTAACTATTATTTAAGGCATTCCTAAGCGATACCTACAAAGCAGACGCTAGGACCTAGAGGCAAGATGATACCGTTAAGTAAGACATAAAGAGAATTTTTTAAGTCCCATAAATTGAGTAATCTTATCTTGATGATATAAACTAAGGGTTTTACTTGGTGAGACTAAAAAGAGCATAGGTATTAGAGGTGTTCAGAATCTTGGTTTTCTTCTGGGGTTCTGCGTTTTCTTGTTTTGTTTTTTACCACTAACTATTGGCTTCTTAACGTCCCTGAACCTTGTTTTGTTTGTTTCATTTCTGCAATACTGTTAGTTCTGACCTCTTGCACAGTGGCTGTTATGATGAATAGACATCTAGAAAGTGCTTTGCACAGTGCCTGCCATGCAGTAACCACTCAACACACCTCTCCTTCCCCAGGACAAAGGACAGACTGAATTTTGAGGTGAGAATTTTAGAAATTAGTCTCATAAACTTACTGCTCTAGGTAAATCTAGCACTTCTTTAAATTGATCTGATTACTGTGAAGTGGACGAAAGACTTCCTGATTCAAATATTATCAGTCAACTTCTTATTTGTTTGTGTGTTTGTGTTTTGATCCATGTAACTCAGTAAAACTTTTAAAAATAGAAATGCTAGGTAAAGATGAGGTCAGAATTTCATTTCAAAGTTAGCGATTCACCTCTATGGTTTCTGATGGAAAAACAAAAACAAAAATCTATGGTGCTATAAACGCTCTGGAGGCTGTTATGGAGTCTACAGGATAAAGTAGGAAAACAGAGAATATTTCCACGATATTTCATATCCCTTAAAGTATAAAATGCACATTAAAAATACTTCAAAATTTAGGAGAAAGTGAAAAAGGAGACAAGCTTTAATATTAAATAATATAAATAGTATTGTCTCTTGAAGTCATTGTGTTAGGTAGGGTGAGATATTTTCCTATTAGACACAGAGTTTAAACAAGGTTAACATATAAACCAACACATTCCAAATCTAGAATAAGAAAAAAGGAACAAACTGAGGTTGTTAGAGGGGAGGGGGGTGGGGGGATGGGTTAGCCTGGTGATGGGTATTAAAGAGGGCACACACTGCATGGAGCACTGGGTGTTATACACAAACAATGAATCATGGAACACTACATCAAAAACTAATGATGTATTGTATGGTAACTAACATAACATAACATAATAAATAAAATAAAATAAAATAAATAAAATAAAATAAAATAAAATAAAATAAAATAAAATATTTTTATTTAAAAAAGAAAGAAAGAAAAAAGGGAAAACTAATGAAAGAGTTGAGTAGATGATTGGAAATGTGGCCAACATAAAGCTTCGTGCCATCTCAACTGACCAAGGAAAATGCTAACCAATAGGAAAAGGTTTGGAAGATTCTGTCCACCTTCTTGAAAGAGGTGGGGGGGAGGGTGTGCGCGTGGGCACGCATGCGCACAGGCAGGAGGTGGGGAAGGATGGTGTAGGGAGTAGAAGGGGCCAGGAAAGTGTTCTAGTGGCAGTTCTACTGAATCCTTCAGGAGCAAAGACTATGGCCAGGAGTGAGTGCTTTTCTTCCTCGTATCTGGCACTCTCTAGGCAAGCCGACTGTGAAGGACCAAGTACCTCACTACCGCTTCCTGCCTTTCTGCACTGCTGACTTTGGAATACCCTTTCCAAACTGGAGCACCTGTTACCGAAATGCTAAGGTCACTGCTGGTAAGGCCTGACCAGGCAAGTGACCAGAGGAACAAAACAGGACATGACAACCTTCGGGGATTGTCCTCACAATTTTTTTCCAATGAAGATACTGTAACTGAGCAGAGATGCTGATAAGCATTTCAATAGAGTAGTCACTTGTTATGTAATTCATGCTGAAAGGTACATGTTTGTCATAAGAAATAATTTTTTGGAAAGGAGGCAGATATGATCATCTAAAAGGTTCACAGTGGGATTAATAAGCAGAACTCAAAAGCATTTAAAAAATAAATTAGCAGACACCAAGATGCTCTTTTAGTTGTGGTTATTCGAAAAAAAGAAAAAATTCTCAAAGGAGAATTGGTGAAGGACAAATGAGAAAACCATTCCATCTCTCTCAGACACCAAATGAGAGCCAGCTAGCCTTTCCTTGTAGACGGCAGGGAATTTTCCCTCGAGCTGAGTTAACTCTCTGTGTCGTGAATGGAGGTGCAGGAAGACCACTTCCTCCCCAACGGTTCTACTTCCTGGGAATTCTTTTCCTGAAATTCTGACCTCATTTGATCTAAAGTATAAGAATAGAACCGCAGGGGCAGGGTGGCAGGTGCAGCTGATTGCCTAGGAATGGGAAGGAATGCCTCCAAATCTTTTAGGAGGCAAGGAAGGTGCCACAGCCCTGTTCATCTAGCCTTCCTTTATGCTGCTAGTCTCTGTTACCCCACTGGCAGCCGGAGGACCCCATGGCCCTGAGTAGGGAGAGGAGGCCAGGGGAGTGCCGTCACTGTGCCTAGTTTCATTCCTGCTTAATGGGGACTCTATACCATGACTGTGACACCAATCATATCCTTGGCACGTGTACCATTAAGAGATTGTCAATCCACGCTCCTCATCACAAAAAGTTTAAGTGCATTTTAATTTGGCCATTTATATTTTGCCAGTGCCTTGCGTGGTCTTCCCTAGAAGCAGATCAGGTCTGGGCTCAGGATTCATCAGGAAGTGCTGCCGGGAAAACCGATTGGTGAGTGGGGAAGTAAGGCAGGGACCGGAAGGAAGCCAGGCTAGGACACATTACCAGACACAGTTCCACGGAGTGTGACTGACTCTGTTCTCCAAGGGAACTGTGAAACAGTGACGGGCATACCTCAGAGCTGTCGCAGTCCGGGGTGAGGGTGCTGGAGGATTCGCTCCCCTGAACATCTCTGTAAGTCGTTAAGGGCTACCTCTGGAGAGTGAAGTTTCACCAGTGCCAGCAGACAAAACCAGTTCCTGCAACCCGAGGACAGTTCTCACCAAAGAGACCTGGATGCAGGCTGTCGGGAGAGAAAGAGTACAGGAGGCCTGGGGCACAGAAATAGTGCAGGGTCTGTGGACCTGGGCGGGTACAGGCTGACACTGCCCTGAGTGCCTTCCCTCTACCATGATATTTAATTCTTACATCAAGCCTGGGTTCAGGAAGCTTTGAAAGTGGAATCCACTAGTGTCTACCTTCTACAGATGAGGAAGCTAAGCCCTAGAGAGGTTAGGTCCCTGCTCTGAAGTCATCCAAATAGAAACTCCTGGAGCTAGCATTCACACCCAAGTCTGTGTGAGCCAAAAGCCCAGATCCTTAATCGTGTTTACCTCTTGCTTCGTGTGCAAATAAATTTAGGGAATTTTAGACTTTAAGTGATTTGTTTCTTGATCCTTGAACAATTCACAATATGTGTACCTATATCCTCATTATGAAAATTACAACTGCTTTTCTGGGTTAAATAAACAATCTTTTTGCACATACCAAAGATGGTTAAAACATCTGTGGCAACATTGCATGGCTCAAGAGATAAAACCAGTACATGAGCAAAATTAATTCATGCCATTTTAGTCTTCATATATAGTATGGCAGCAAATTAAATTTGCACAATAGGGACAGCTTCATATAAAGCTCGTATATAGAGCAAAATGAATATGAAATTATGTGCTCAATCTTGAGAAGAGGGACAGAATCTTTATATTTGGGTGCCATCTTCCTTTACTCATTGCTTATGATGTATTTTTTTTTCTTTTGATGTATTTTTTTAAGGTTGCAGTTTTAAGGTTGTAGAGTATAGATAGCTATAGCTAATAATTCACTTATTTAATTCCTGTTCTCTGCTGTACAAACATAATCACTGAGAATAATCAATTTGTTCTCATTTGATAAAGAACTAAAATAGGGTGCCTGGGTGGCTCAGTTGGTTAAGCGACTGCCTTCGGCTCAGGTCATGATCCTGGAGTCCTGGGATCGAGTCCCGCATCGGGCTCCCAGCTCGGCAGGGAGTCTGCTTCTCCCTCTGACCCTCCCCCTCTCATGTGCTCTCTCTCTCTCTCATTCTCTCTCTCAAATAAATAAATTAAAAAAAAAAAAACTAAAATAAGACAAAGCAGATTACCCCTCACGGAGTTTGAAGAATGTGGTTCTCCTGAAAGCTTCCCTGGCTTCTAGAAGAACAACAATTTCCATTCCTGCTTCTCATGCCAGTGACTGAGGACTGTGGGTCTGTTGGCTGGGTTAGATTTGGTTTTCAGACAGCCTCCTGGAGACATCTAACTGAGCCCTAGGATGGGGACTAGAAATGTTCCGGAATTCAGGTCCCGTGGTCTGAAGTCATTTTTATGAGGCTACTTCACACAATTCTTCCTTCTCCAGGTGTGTTGATATTGTGATGTTTCATATTTTGGGGTTTCATATATTGTTTCAATTTCATATATTGTGATATTTCATATTTCTCAGATCTCCTGATTCCTGTGCCCTTTAGTGTTACATTCTGTGGCAGACATACCCTAAAGTGACCTCAGTGACTCATTTCCTTGTATAATCCCCTCCCTTTGAGTACAGGCTGCACCTGTGACTTGTTTATAACAACTAGAACATGATGAAGGTGACAGGATGTCACTCCCCTGATTTGGTTGTGTTCTAAAACTCTCTTCCTCAACAACGAGGAGGGAAAGAGATCAGCTCTCCTTCTGGTCTTGAAGAAGCAAGCTGCCTTGATGTGAACTGTCTATGGGCAGGGCCATACGGCAGGGGATTACAGGTGGCATCTAGTTGCTGAGGGCTGCAGTCCTACAGACAAGGAACTGAAGTTTGCCAATAATCACACCATCTTGGAAGAGGATTCCAAGGCTCGGATGAGACCCCAGCCCCCCTCCTATACTTTGATTCCAGCCTATGAGAGGACCCTTTAAAACATGCTCAAACTTCTGACCTACAGAAATTTCGAGATAAAGAATTTGTGTCGTTTCTAACTGCTAAGTTTATAGCCATTTGTTACACAGCGATAAAAACCTGATCTACCTTCCCACATTCACGTGAGATTTAACCATGGGATCTGCTTTGGCTAATGGGAATTGGGAAAACCTGATGGCAAGTAGAAGCTTGACAAGGGAGTCCTGGGTTTCTGCACTGGCTCTTGCTGCCACCACAAAACACATCTGGGCTAGGTTGCCGGAAGGGTGTAAGAGACACATGGGGGAGGGCTGACCTGTCCCATCTGAGTCCGTGTAGACCATCCAGAACCAGGCAGCCTGTCAACTGACCAGAGGCACATGAGGGAGCCCAGCTCAGATCAGCAGAACACCCAGCTGACCTACAGACTCATGAGAAATAATAGATGCTTGTCATTTTAAGTCATTAAGTTTTGAAGTACTCGTTATACAACATTGGTGGCAGTAGATAGTTGCCACCAATTAGAGCTGCGGGACATATTTGAGCATAAACATATATATGATCACCTTTCGGAGCTTTGGTTTTTTTTTTTTTTAATCAAAGACTCATAAGCCTAAAGGAGAGATTGAGAGAGCTGGTCAGAGAAAAGCGACGACCGTTTGCTATAAACTCTTGACAAAAGAGAGATTCTTTTCCAATAAGATTGAAAATACATTTTTAATTTTCTTTAGCATTTTACAGAGCATATTTAAGCGATAGCAAAAATAAAGGCCACGTGCATCTTTTATATAAATCTTTCATAGAGGCATTGCCCTTCTCTTCTCTCCCAGGGCCTCAGACCTCGCCACCTTGGAGCCTCAGTGTGCTCACAGCAGGAACATTTCGGAGGTTTGGGGAGGACAGACTCATGTGCAGAGCAAGAGGTCCCTCGTCCCTCTGCCTTCCATACCGCCTGCGTCACAGAGCTCCCCACTTTCCCTCTGACCACGCAGGGCTCCCCACAGGAAGCCTCGTAGCCGTGCGCTCCTCCGGTAAGAATGGGCAGCCGGGGTGTGCGCCAAATAGAAGAGAGGCCTGCAGATGGGACTGGAACAGAGACAGGTATGCGCCTGCAAGCTAAGGGAGAAGAAGCAAATTGAAGGTACTTTTCCATTCTGTGGGCACAGTGGGCCTGTGGCGGTCCAGAACACAGAAGCTCTGGGCCATATGAGATGGGACAAGGGGGGGAGGCTGCACTTTTTTTCCCCCCCAGAGGACAGCTCTGTTCTTTTTGATCTTCCCAAACTCACCACTGGGAACAACAGAATACAGGAAGCATCCCAATTCAGTTTTGATCCACTAAATGTCAGTACACAAAATTCACTCAAAAGATTTTCCTTTGAAGTGATTTTTGTTTGCCATTTTGGAAGAGCAAAATGACGGCATCCTTCCGTAGCCTGATTATCAACTGGTTTACTCACAGACAACTGAAATACATGGAAATGCTTCTTTTTGAATCTAGCCAAGGGTAAATGTATTCAGATCTGCCCACATTTATCTATTTAATGTCCACATATATGTCTTGCAAAATTTGTTTTGTCAGACAAAACAGGCCCGAGGCCATGGATAAAAGAGGGGGAAGCAAACATGGTGTCAGCGGCAGACACACATTCACTGAATGGCAGACACAACCGTGTCCTTGAGAGGAGTCTAACGTCTTTGGAATGCTTCACAGGGACCCAGTCCTAAGGATTGGACCAACACAATACTAGGGCGCTTCAGGGGTCCATCTGCTACTCTTCTGGGAGTTCAGCTCACTGGTGACAGTGCAGAGAGACCAGTCCATCAGTAACTGCACGTTGGGGAGAGACCCGACCCGCTGCTGCCAGGAGACCCAGCAGCAGGAATCATTCAAGCATCAGGAACTGCCTGGCCCCTTGCCAATCACCTGCCACCCTGGGACTGGCCTGTGGGAGATGCCAGGCTCCGGGACACCACTTGCCTTCTGTTTGCCCTCTGACTTCTCAGTTTTTGTTTGCAGACTGTCCTATTCCCTTGACAGAATCATCTTTTATCTCTAACAAGCTGGGGTTTCACTTCTGAGTACTTAGATTTATTCGCCTCCCTCAATGTCATGTGGAGTTCATACAAATCTTCATGCATTCCTTCTTGATATAAGGTATCCCTAAACCAGCCCCATTTCCTTCCAAACTCACTGAAGTATGAGGTAAACATACTTGTATGAAGGGCAAGGAAAGCTAAAATTTAATAACCACTCATAAGCATTATATTCCTTTCCAGAATTTTGACTCAACTGGTGCTTGAAATGTAGAACTAAATCATGGATTAAGGATATTATTTTATAAGTGGCCTTTGTGGTCTGACTTGCAGGTGCTAAAGCCTTAAGCTGTGTTCCTCTGGGTTTGTTATTCTAGTTCAAACCTCTCTCTGCTCGTTTTATGGGATCAGTTCATCACACATTTGCAAAACCTTCAGCTAATTTTTCACTTGTGAGCTCAACACATCAATTCCAAGCATCAACCACACTTGCTGATTGATTACCTATCAAAGTGACACTGGTTTTCTGTAAACAATGAAACTTCTATCTTTGTTCTGAGGAAACAAAGGTAAGCTACTTCCAAATGACAGCCTTTACACAGTCCTGTATTTGCTGTAATGAATGCACTTCTGTTACCTCTAAAGACAGTTCCTGGGTACAGTGTAAAGCTTCATGGTACAAAATGGAAAAAAAAAAAAGGCATCTTGCTACAGTTTGAGGAATAATATTCAGTCTTCGGTTGAGAATAGAGTTCACTTTTATGATAAGATCAATAAGCTTTTAAAAATGTTAAAAACTGGTTCTTTACTGCATGTATGTATTAAAAAAAAAAAAAATCTAACATACCTCACAGACCAAGAACACTGCTATGCTTCTAGGGTGCGTGATCTTCATTTTTAAAATAACTATTGCTTGTGGACCCAGAAGACATGTAAATTTGCAATATCCATCAGTCACTCCATCAAAATCATAAAATCCTTCCTATCCCTCTTACAAATCTCAAAGCAACATCACAGCAGGGATGTAATCAGCCATAACAGTTATATTTACAATATGCAATTTAACCGCAATGACACACATAAGAATTTCTTTCTTTATCACAAAGTTGTTTCCCTGAGACATTTGTGTCTTCCTATCAACGTGAAAAATGGCATCCAAGGGTAAGCATACTGTTAGCAGCACATTTCAATGGAAAAGATAATCTACCCAAAATTCTGTCAATTTCCATCAAAGGACATGATCTGGAAGATCTAAAGTTACATAAAATATACTTATTATCACATTTGGTTGTTGAACATGAAGAATTTCATGTTTAGACGGAATTTTACCCCAAGAGTCAAGGTCAACATAGGGAAGCACTGAGCTTCCTTGCTCACCAACCCTTCATAGCTGCATCTCAGGTTGCCGAGGAGCTGGTTCAGCCTGGTTCATCTGCATTGCCTCTCCAGCTGATGTCTGTGTTCATGAATACGCACCATAGAAAAAGTAAAAGGCAAGCAATAAAAGTACCTTACAAAGAAGTTTTTCCTGCCTTCAAATAGTAGCTGAAGCCATTTCTACAGGAATCCAGCGTATTTGCTGTACACAGTTCCAAAAAAGAGAGAGAGAGAGCGATAAAAATAGTTTGCAATTCAGCAAATCAAATAGAGGGATGCGGATACTATGCATATTAATACTGATACAACTGTCTAAACAATATTCTTGCCTTCCACATCTTAAATATGAGTGGCGATTAACTGATGATATTGCTGGAATTACATGTAATCAACCGGTCCTGTATTTGTTGTTGATTATCAAAATTCGTAGTATTTAATAAGTCCTAGATGGTACCTGTAAGAAGACCTTACCTCCTGATCAGTTCTATCATTTGGGTAGACTGCATAACAGTGTTTCTTTAATTAGGTTCTGCTTTAGAATGCCCAGAGCGTGCACACAGCCCAGTGCTATACAAGTGTCCACATTAAACTCAAGCAGCGTTTCTCCAGCAAGATCCTGAAATTCACCCAGGAGCCCTGGGTCTAGTGTCCACGTTACTATTCCCTGGAGACCTCTAATTAAATATCAAACATCTGGAAGA
Source organism: Mirounga leonina (assembly GCF_011800145.1). Lineage (NCBI taxonomy): Eukaryota > Metazoa > Chordata > Mammalia > Carnivora > Phocidae > Mirounga > Mirounga leonina. The sequence goes on along the minus strand of NW_023270268.1, from coordinate 15,870,141 downwards.
ATATAAGGTTAACAACCAGCAAGCACATATGCCTGCGGCAGTCACTTCCCTGAAAATGGATCATTTTGCTCTTAAAAAGCAAATTAAGGTTTCAAGTACACATATTCAGACAGAGTTGGTAGATCAAAACATAATTAACTGAAGCATTGGGTATCCAAAGTGATTTGAAAAGACTGATTCATGTTCTGTCCCATACAAATATTCAGTGACTGAGAATGAGATGAATTCACAGGGATTTCAATGCACAACAAATAACAATTATACAAGAGAAAGAGAAAAAATTTAAAGGCAGTCAAGCAAAGATTATGAGCCTACTACACTCAAGTAAAAACTTTGCACTAGAGGGCAGTTTGGAGAGTGAAAACAAGATGATCATTCTTGTTCTCTTTGTGAGGGCAGTGGGCTTCTTGTCGGAAAGTCAGAAAGTGAGGGCTTTTGAAAAGGCAACGTCGCTGTGGGGATGAGACTCCATGTACAAGAGGGATCCCTTACCAGTGCCTAACTCTTAGAGGCCTGCTCTTGAGCTGGGAGAATGTGGATCCAGTGACTGGTAGTCCCCTATGAAGGGGATCAAATAGAATACATTCATGACTTTGGCAAAAGAATGCATCTGTCAGCAAGATTTGACAGGCCTAAAGCTTTTGACATCCATTTGTTTATCTTTGTTAATTCGTCCGGGCTTCTAGCATAATAAATGCCACGTCTATGGTCTAAAAGAAGTAGTTTGATGGAAATATTTTGTTCCCTTTCTGGTCAATAAGGTCAACTGTATGCATTCGAAAACACCTTCAAAGAAATCATTTCTCTCTCACTCTCTCTCTCTTTTTTACCAAGGTGTAACCTCTGAATACTATTCTTTTCTACACTTTGTTGACAATATATTATCATTTGAGAAAGAACTTTATTGTTCAAACTTTCATCCCAACAGCTTGGTTTATTTCTAGGTATTGGCTTCTATCACAATTAAAATTTATGCCCCTGTAGGCCTCTGCCTCTTACACAACGAGGAAATGTGTCCATTCCATACATGAAAAGATATACAAAATAATAGTGCAAGTTCAAATTCAGTTGGGCTAGGAATAAAATTTTACCTGGGTAAATCAACAAAATCATAGCATTTTGATCTTACATGTAAATTTAACATATGAATGGAATTGGTTTGAAAGCTGAAACTGACATTTTTCATTACTGTAATTGCATCTGTTATTTTAAATTACAGTGTATTTGTAATCATTAATTTGGCTTAAAGACAAAGATTCATTGGCAATTTTCACAGGCATTAGTTAAAGGAATTGGATATCCTTTAAGTGTTGAACATACAAATCGTAAAAGTGGTATGGGTTCACATTAGGAGCTTTTCTGTACTACACAAAAGGTTATTATTTTTCAACCCCTGTAAATATATTGAGCTAAATCCTGTTCGAACATACTAAAAATATATCAATGTAAATAAAGATAACAGAACTCAGTGAGAAGTAAATAAAAAGCATAATTTCAGCTTTCATATTACTAGTTATATAGAATTAAAGTGTTCTTTAAGCAGTTAGAAGTGCAGTCTGACTTGGCAATAAGGGCATTTCTGGATATTACACCAATTATAAGCCAGTTGAAGAGATGTTAGCCCAATAAGAATCTAGAAAACTTTCATCATAAAGTCTCCCTACGTAGGAATGGAACACTATTTGGCATTCTGATTTCTTGTTTTTTTAGGGATGTCTCAATGAATAAAGAAGGGACTTATATTTTATTATATAACTTGTTTTCATTTTAAATTCCCAAACAATAAAAATTTCAAAACGATGTAGGTAATTTTAGTGAGAAGGGACTTAGAACAAGGAATATTGCATCTCTTTCATAGATTCTATGAACTCTTCAAAGTGCTCTAAAAACACTCTAAGTTTGATTAGCAGCAAAGCATTAGCCTAATCAAAACCTCTCCTCCCTCCCCCATATATATGTCTATATACACACACACCATACAGCAATATATTCGACTAGTCTAGCTTACATCCGACAATTTGACAGTTACTCCCAGAGGCTGTGCAAAGGTTACAAATACTGTCTACTGTCTTCAGGCCACTAGCACCCACTGGTTAAGAGAGAACCAATCCTTTCCTTAAAACAACAACAACAACAAAATTCAATCACCTATTTTGAATTTCCTTTAAAACTAAAAAAAAAAAAATGGGGGAATACAGTGAATTGTCCAATATATTATTACTCTGGGGCCTGTAATTTTCTCAATCTAAAACTATTTTTATACACGGAAGGCTAGATGCCTTTAAACATAGTTTCTGCAATCCTAAATATAAAACATTCTGTTGAAAAATATGACTTTTTTTGTTTGTTTTTTGTTGTTGTTGTTGTTGTTGTTTCTTTTTTAACTTGGAGGAAAGTTCTGTGAGGTGCAAGTTTTCTCCCCACAGATGAATTTTGCAGCTTTCTTCTCCCAGAAGCACACCGAGAGCCCTGTCATCCTGTGTCTACCACATCCAGGGAGCAGAGCCTTCCCACGCTGCCGTGGCCACAGAACCTAGCACAGGACCTCCAGAGAGAGGCCCTGGAGGGGCCAAGGCATCTTGGTCTTTTCTTTTCCACACCCTTCCAGCAGCTCCCAATCCTTGGGCATCTGGTGGAGCTGAAGTCCAGAACTTGAACTTCACTAGGAAAACAAAGTCTGTTCAAAATGCAGGGTTTTCATCTTTTGGTTGGGTGATTCTTGGTCCCCCACGGATAGGAGTGATATCTAGAAGATTCAGAAGTGGGAAGAGTTCTCTATAGTCACATATATTTGACTTCACACATTCAACTTCAAAAGCAGTAGCTCAGGGATATATGTAAATAAATCCCAGTGAAGAAAAGATGATTCTAAACATAATAGGATGGGACATTTTTAGAAAGCCACATTTTGCTAACATTTGCCACAGTGGTGCTAACAGGGTCTTTCTCAAATTATAAACTCCACTGGAAATGATAACCCTTTATAGAAGAAAAATAAACACCCATTCAAAGTAGCTTGTAAACATCTAATTTACATGTTATCAGTTAATTGGGGGAAAAAGCAATGCCAACTGTAGATTTCTTTTTTCTCTTGCAAATTTTACTTCTCAACGCAGATTTCATTGTTAAAAATGTTAATGTGTACCCCTAAGTATATAAGGAGGATATGCCTGATGTCTATTCACCCACAGGATTCAGTTTGACTCTCACAAACAACAATGATAAAATTAAGGCATGCTAGGCTGTCTCCTTCTGGTAAGGAAGCTAAATGTTTATGAGTGTAAAATATAATTTAATCATACATTCCTGCAAACGATCAAGAATAGAGCGTGCTTTGGGCTGGCCAAGTCTGTTTTGAACTTGTTTCATTGTCTTTACACTACTTTCTTCCTCTCAACTCATTCTACCTCCCCTTCCCGGAAGCCCAGAAATGAGGGATCCCCAATTTTGCTTAGGGCTCCTTGCTGCTATTTCTGTTTCTGTTACTATTTCCTTTTCTTAATGCAGCATTTTGTGCCCAAGACGATCTTCCTAACCAACAGTCCAAGCAGTCTCCCCATTATTTAAACAGTTGCAGGAACTGTCCCTGAAGATAGCTAATGGATAACGGCTTTATCCCGAGACTTTCAGTTTGATGATGGCATCTCTCTATCACTAACAAAATATTCACTCTGGGACCTAAGCTAAAAATGTGTCATGTCTTGCCTTCATGCTTTGGCTGCTGTCTGGGTGTTTGGTAGATGCATGTAAATTTGAACTGACTGTCTGAAGTGGTGAACTTCAGTAATACAGAAATTATGTATGCAATTCTCTGTGTGACCAACATCACTAACATTTTGCGATGACGATGACAATGACAATAAAGATGATGACAAAGACAATAAGAACAACAGCAGATCTGGGCAGATGCTGGTGGCTGGTGGGGGAGTTAAAACTATGTTTCCCATTTCTAACCACAGTCCTAGGGCAGCTTTCTGAATTTGTGTTGCATGTGAAAGATTGAAGAAATACTGGGGTAAACAAGGTTAACAGATTTCTTACAGCACATCTCAGACTCTGTAATATGGTAATGTGTGTCAACATCCTCTAAAAATGGAAAACTGTACTTTCAGAGTTTCCCAAATATATTTGATCACAAAGTTTTATTTTTCAGGGGAACATCTATTAGCATCTTTGATAATATTGGCTATTCTATGGAACCTATTAAGAAAAATACATTCTACTCATTCTAAATCCTTGTTCATGTCCAGTGATATTTAGCATCCTCTATCTTTTTGACTATGGAAAAATCATCACTGACTAGCTGATTTGATTCATATTTGAAATTATGTGTATTTCCAGCTTCTGAACTTTTAGGTGCTTCTAAGTGGAGGCTGACTTATTTCTTAGTAATTCATTTGGAACACCAGTAAACAACTACTTTAAGCACAACCAAGGGTTATTTTTACTAGTAAACTGTGGAGAGTCTTCTCTCAAGATAGTCTATCATTGTTATAAGAAGATGAAAAGGGAATATCATGGATATAAGAATTTTTTTGTGAGTGATTCATTTTAATTTGGAGCATTTTAAGAAAATTTTATGTATGTCATATCCAAAGTATTTTTCTTGAACTTGATCATTTAAATCATGTCTCCATATTCTATTCACAATTCTGAATATACCTATAAATAACTTTTTGTCCTCATTATTAGGCATCTTATTATCTATTCGTTAGAATAAGAAAATTTGCAATGTCTTTTAATATAAAGTGCAGCTTTGGAAGTAGAAATAATGTTTGAATTTTTTAAAACTTAGGAATAGAACTGAAAAGGGATAAAAGTAAATTTAAAAATAAGACTAAAATTATTTTTAAGGAAAAATAAGAACTCTTGTAAGAGCTTCCCTCACTTCCTTACACACCTGGTTTTTCACTGATATTTACTGTTGTTTCTGCAAAAATATGAAGCCATTCATTGCCCACGATCCTGAGTCTCTGAAAATATGTAGATAAATTATGACAAAAGTGACCTTTGTCCCCACTCCAAGCCAAAGGCACTTGAAATAATAGGGAGCTAAGAGTCAAGAACAAAGACACTCATCCTATCCATGGAAAGCTGGATGTACTCAGCCCAAGAATAGAAAATGAAAATTCAAAGTCTCTCCAGGGAAGGTGGGAGGAGAGCGATTATGAAGACGGTGATTTCTATTAATAATATACCTTTGGAAAATGAGAATTATTCATCATTTCTCTGTAGTTATAAATCACAACAGAACTAAATCTACAAAGGTAGTATTTTGGAAATATATTATCCAGCCAAAAGAGCAAGCAGTTGAATAATCTTATGTGTGATCCATACAAACAACTTGTTGAAATAAGAGAAGTAAAAAAAAAAAAAAAAGTTGGAGACTGAACTAACCTCAAAAAAAGAATCTAATTTCCATATAATAACCTAACAGGACGCTCTTGAGGCCTCTTTCTCTTACCATGGCTAATACCTTTGGAGACACCCTCTAGGATGACTGAAATAGCGGTCACAAAATAGCTTCAGCAGCAGGAAAGGAAAGCAGTTCCTCCAGGCATTAAAGGCCACTTTGAGAGAACAAACTAAAGCAACGTGGAGCCACACAGAATGTGGATGTGGCTGCTTATGACCAGTTTGATGATTCAGTTATGAGGGGCCCCTCAGAAAAGTCAAGAGACAACTTGTGTGTAGACACTGTCAGTGCCCACATCCCCTCATCCACATGCCTTCACAGCCTGCTGGCCTGCTTTCCAACCACCAGCACCTGCATTTCTCTCCCTGAGGATTTCTCTGGCCTCTGGAATCTGTTCTGCCCACCCTTACAGAAGGCCAGAAATGTGGGGGAAAGGCCGCAAGCAATGACCCACGGAAACAGGAGGACAAATACCCCAGCTCCCTCAGCCCTTGAGTGGGATACCTCAGCTACGTGTTCTGTACTGGCTCTCAGATTTCCCCAATGGGGTCTAGCCCCAGTCAGCCACAATGGTTACTTGCTTGAAAATGAAACCTTGATTGAATTATTTCTTCACTCTCCTACGAGTGTTTCCCAGAATTGCCTCTCAAGTAAACTAACTACTCAGATCTTTGTGGCCAACACTGTGCCCAACGGTAAAACACAGCAATCAGAACTGGACAGAAGTGATAAAACACTATATTTTTAGAGCACAAATAGTTCTTACGTAACCCCAGTAAGCTGAGGTTCCTTACTTAGGGTAAGCAAATAGCAATACATAACAACAAATCCTTTCCCATGAACATATCTTAAATTCACCAGAAGCGATTCTTTGTTTAGGTGCATTTCCCCCTGCATTCTATACAAATAATGGGTAGATTTCAGTGATGGAAATTTGAGTTTACAGCTCTACTAGAAGGGAACAAATGCTTAATTAAAAAAAAAAAAAAAAACCACAACCCTAGAAATGCTTTTCAATTTCATTATGTTTCTTATTTTTTCTGGGAGTAAATTACCACTAAGCTATCGCCCTTTCTTTTTCAAAAGAGAACCAGCAGCTGCATCCATACAAAAGATAGGCAACACACATTCTACCCATGGTTGTATCTAGTCTTAGCCAAGATATTTTACAAAAGTATTTAAAATAAAAGTAGGAAAAAAAAATCTCTGGAATCCAGGATAATCAGATCTAACATCCAATGATCTCAATTGACCTTTCACATTTAAAAGAAAACTCTAGATCTCACCTGTTAGATGTAAAGTTGTAATAACCACTTTCCTCTAGGACTTCTTCAATCACAGTCTGAAGTAGAAAAAAAAAAGAAATTCAGGTTAATACTGAATTAAAAGCAACAAAATAAAATTGTTCAAGGCATTGCAAAAACCTCACCTGCATCTGCTCATATGTTATTCCCTCCTCCAAATCAGAGCTGGTATGTAAACCTGAAATAGATAGGTTATGGCAAGTGTGACCTTTGGTTCACATTTTCTTAGTGGGACTTTGTTGACAATTACAACTCAGCGGTAGTGAAAACAGGGTCAATTGAGTCATGATGAAGAGGAGTACTTCTAAGCACATTCCAAATGATCTTGCTTTGAATATTCAAACTCTGTTTCTCTTCCTTTAATAACTGGCTGCTTTTGGGGTGGCCATCACAAAATAATACACAAAGATTTGGGGGCATTTCTCAGGGTATAAATTGGGCAATTAAGTTAGAGAGGCATGTGTGAGCACGCACACATGTGCGCCCATGTCTGTGAACACTAAGGACAGGTGAGGAGTATTCCCAGCACAAATGACCTGATGTTTTCTGATTAAAACACTCTCCTTAAGCTACAAGCAAAACCAGTAAATATGTGCTAGAAAGAAAATGAACTCTTAGAGGGAGGCAGAAATAGACAAGGAAAGACAATGAAGACCTGGTCCTTTCATGTGACTGCTAAAGGGAAATAAAGTGCACTTAGTGCCAGGAGGCAATACTTTCTTGGATGGGTGTTTGAAGGATGATAGACTAGCACCTCACCCAACCGAGTGCCGCCCAAAGCAATGTTGGCCAGCTTCCACTGCACTCAATCAACACTGGTGCATGCAGCGAGGCCCAGGAGCCCCCTTCACTTAGGAGAGACAAGAGGGAATGGGTTGAAGTGGAGGGGAGGCATGAGGCTGATGAGTCCTGGCAGCTCCTCTTCAAAGCGCTGGGCCAAGGTGTTCCCCAAAGTGCCTGCAGACTCTGCCGTGTGAGCCTGTGGCCAGCCTGCTGGGATGGGACTTGCCTGCTTCACCCCAGGATGCCCTGGATGTCTGTCTGCTCCCTCTCAGGCCGCTCTGAGATTTCCACCAGAGCTCTTGGTTTCATCAGAATCGCTACTGTAAGAAGTCTGGCCTACAGACTGACTGACCTGCCCTGGGGGTGCTTTTCAAAGCAAAACACTTTAGACTTAGATGGCAGTTCATCTTGATCTTATGGGTTTCTCAGAGACTATTTTAAAAGTAATTCTTCCTACAGGTTGGCTTTATCCCAGGAGTCCAAGACGTAGGGAAAGGTTGAGAATTAATACATGAAATGATTTACCTAAACTGAGTGAGGGGATGGCGAGTCTCCCTTTAACCATCATTTCTATCCATGCCACTGAGTGATGTAACTATAGTTTATAGGGATTTGGAAATTATTTAGGATCTCTGAAACCTCACAGTAGCTTGAAAACCTCTTCTGAGAGTTCAGTTATCATGAGAAGAGTTACAATATGCGGAACCCCTACTAATGGTCAAGCACTTTTTGTATGTTTACACTGTCCTCATTATAACCCTATGGAGCAAGTGCCACGTTTACCCCCATTTTATAGGCAAGGAAACTGGGGTTCAAGAGGTCAAATAATCTGCCCAAGGTCAACTACTAAATGCTGGAGCTGAGATTCAAGTTTAGGCATCCAGGTTTTGTGAATCTGCACCTTTAATCCCTATGCTACATAGCCTCCCTACGTGAGATTTAAGCAAAAAAGAAAAACAAATTAAATATGTCTGATGTGGATTCTTCAGGTAAGTTTCAAATGTTCTCCATTTTCAATATTCAAACTCTTCATTTCTGCTTTTTATCTCCCTGGATGCTTTGGGGCATTTGATTTCCCATCATCAGATAAGAAGAAATAAAAGGAAATATAATTCACCCACACAGAGTCTGCTGTTTGTTTATGGCATTAATAAATGATCAAAGAAGCTGCCACAACAGGGTACGATGAATCTCGTAGGGAATTTCTATATTCGTACTGTATATCCCTTCCAACTATTGCCATAGATAATCAAAATAAGCTCTATTTTTCTTTTAAATTGAAGATAATCTTTTAAGGATAGCTGTTGATCCAAACAATATATTTCTTTGTGAAAGCCAGACTTTCTGTGGTGAAGACCATTACCTGTCGGGTCATCTGGGGACAGGCTGTTTCCAGCTGATAAATGACATAATGAATGGTAATCTGCTGTGAAAAAGTTGGGCTCAATCGGTTCTGGAGATCCCTGAGATAACTGGAACAGAAAAGGCAAAGCCACATGTTATTCTATAGTCAGAAGCAAATGACAGGAGACCTCTTTCCCTCTGTCTCGGCATGGAGAATTTAGTCCTTGTGGTTTTCAATCTCTTGTAAATAGGAAAGGCACATCTTCTTTTCAAAAGAACTTCTAAATTGGAGGCAGGCAAATTATAGTGAAAGCAAGGTAGACAATACCCTGGTCACACGAAAAAACAAAAACAACTCTGCACTTTATGGCTTTATGAGAGCAAGATAAAAATGGATAGAAAAATAACAGCATGGGCTTGGGACATCAAAATGTTCTTTGTATCAGGCATATGAGGAATAAACCTAATTATTCAACAGAACAATATGCTTAGCCCACATCATCATTGTTTTTTGTGTATCTCCTTTAAACAATGCCTTCTTGTTTGACCGAGGCAAACAAGTTTCTTAATATATTTTTCTAAATTACTATTCTTAATTTTAATCTCCAAACATTAATCCCCAACACTCTAAAGGAGAGAGTAATTCACTAAATGAAAGACTATTAAGGTTCCAACTGTTTGATGCTCTCCCACAAAGCTGAATTTTTTAAGTGGAATTTTAGGCTATAAACATTTTTCAACCTTTTTTTACCTGTAATTTCAAACAGCACTTGGGCTGGTCAAGTTTTCATGCCTATGTTAATATAACATACTTCTAAAGTGCCAATTCTTATTAATAAATCAAAAACAAATGGCACAGTTTTGACTATGCACTGGCAGTTACCTTGGATTCACATACTCTGCTCATGAATTAAAATACACCATTGTTCAATCACTTGAGAAAACTGGCAGTATTCATTAAGATTCAACAACATATGTCTACCGTATGACCTTGTAATCCCACTCTAAGGTATACACACAAGAGAAATGAGGACTTCTGACCCCAAACTGGAGAAAACCCAAATGTCTACAGACAGAAGAATAGATAGATTGTGGTGTGCTTATCCAATGGGATTCTGCAAAGCACAAAAAACAGCAACATGAATGAATGAATGTTGAGCAAAAGAAGCCAAAAACACTAAAGAAGATGCAACATATACCTTCACATATAGGCACTTTCACAAGCAGACAAAACTAACCAATGGCGATGAAGATTAAGATAATGATTATGTTGTGGCAGGGGGTGGGATCTGACTAGGAAAAGACAGGCAGGAGCCTTCTTCAGTACTGGAAATGTTCTACCTAGTGATGTGGGTGGTGGTCATCCAGGGGAATATGTACATAGAAGTCCACGGAGCTGTACAGGGACCTCACTGGATGCATTCTGCATTTTATACCTTAATAAGAACATTTTCTATAAGCAATTGATCATTATTCCATCTGTGTACTTTGGACACTACTAATACAAATTATTTCTGTGTTTTCCAGTCTCCATGTTGCCAACGAAAACTACACTCTAGGAAAAAACTATGGTTCCATCCTTTTTTGTTCTTGAAAATTTATTTTCCTTACTTTAATGACAACTGATAAAACTAATATCCCATCTGTAAAATGACAAGATTGTAAGATCGCAACACATTGCAGCGCAGGAGGATCTGATAGTCACACGCCTTAATAACATTCTCATCAGTGCTATTAGGATGCCACAGAGGTAGGCCTAAGCACTCTGTATTTCTCACAGCCAAGCTAGTAGGTTGCTCCAACTAGGTTTCTTAATATGCCTTGTAATGCTGAAAATGATTTCCTGGCATTGCCTTCCAAATGACTTCAGATGGGATTGTTTTTCATGTGGTTGAGCATAGGAGTAATTTGGCTGCCTGAAATGCTCCTCCTAATTATAGAAAGCTTAGTTAAGTCAACTTAATTATTAAGTAAACACCTTGGAATCCTAACTCATTCACAGACAGGAAGGTGTTTAAAGCTGCACAGTGAAGTGTGTGAATTGTGAGCTAGAGAGGTCAAGATAGCCATTTTACGAAGACAAGGACAAGTCGTCATTGATTCACACCTTGAAGAGAAGAGTGGTTGAGGATGCCAGTGCTTCTTACATTACAGTCTCCTTCAGCCTAAGAACTGCAAATCCTCAGAGGGATGGGCGCATGGATGAAGGCAAGGACTAAAATTCATTGGTCTTGTGTTTGAATCCCAGATACATTTATTTTTATTCCAGAAACTTCTCAGAACTTCTTCTTGCAGTTCCATTTTTTGACATACATATTCTTTCAGCACATTTTTTTTGCCCCTTAGCCTGTGTCATGCTCTGAGCAGGTTTTGCAAAACAGATGAAAACTACTGAATCACATATACCAATGATCTATCCAGCTTATCAGCAGCATGCTGGGCACCAGGGAGGACACAGCAATGATGTGGCTTGCTATTTGCCTGGGAAAATAGGCTAATGTGCATGAACAAGAGGGAGAATAAACACTGAAGTGTAAAATGAGGTGGGGAGTTCTAAGCTTCCAAAAATAAGCATGCTTCACGAAGACTAGCATGATTTTCAGAAGCTCTGTAGCAGAAACACTGGAGCTGAGCCTTGAAGGGTGGATTTGGGTGGATACAAGGAAGCGAAAGAGACATTGCAGGTGAGTGGAACTTGGGGGCAAAGCCCGGGCACTGCCTACCAGTAGCAAGGTGATGAAAGGGATATGATATAAGTCCATGTTATAGAGGTGTGGGGATCTAGATTGAGAGGAAGACAAATGCTGTTCATTAATTCAGCTGGGATTTTTTTATCAACCTTTGTGTGCCAAACACAGATCTAAACAATAAAAACAACCAATGGTGGCCAAAAATTGTACTCTTGGAGCTTACTGCCTAATTAAGGAGGAATATAGCTGTGAAATATCAACCTGAATATATGTGAAATTGCAACTGTGCTGAATGCATTGAAGGATGGGCCTGTGGTTCTAGGAGGTAACGGGCAGGTTTAACTTAGACAGGAATGGCTTTCCTGAAAAAATGACACTTAACGCTGAGAGCTGAAAGAATGAGTCAAGGATGGAGAGGGAAGATCTTGAAAAGCAGGAACACAAGCATTTGCAAAGACTCAGGAGGAGGCTGTATGGTGGACCGACAGTACCTGTGGCTAGTATGAGACCACAAAGAACAAGAGAGGTATGAGAGGTGGGCCGGGCTTGGACCAAAAGGGACTGGGAATACTGTGGGGACGATATAGCAGTTTATACTTCGAGCCCCTGAACAGCTTTCTGTGTGTCTGTGTGGGTGCGTGTGTGACACAGTCAGATTCCCGTTTTGAAAGATCACTCCGACAACAGTCTGCGTGGGGCTGGGGATGTCAGGGTGGATGCAGACCAGAGGAGGCTCCTGTGAATAATGCGGGCCTAGAAAGCTGGATGTCAGGGTTTAAACTGTGAGGCAGGAAACTAGAGGCTTCTAAGGTTTTTTGGTATGCTAAAAAAAAAAAAAAAAAAAAAAGCTGGTGTTTAGAAACTCGGTCCGGCAAGATGGATTGGAGAATTGGAGAACAGGGAGGTCAGCAAAGCAGCTATGACACTAACCTCAGAGAGAAGTTCTAAGACCTTGGACTAGGTGGTAGCCAAGAGGAAGATTGAGTACCCTCCCCTAATAACACCAGGAGCTCCTACAGCCACGTATTGCGTACTTAAACATTCTAGACACATTGGATGTTCTGTTTGGTTCCTATAACTACCTCTAAGGTAAGCATTATCTCAGGTTTACAGATGGGGACACTGAAAAGGGATTTGCTCAAGGATCATAGCTAGTAAGTGGCAGAACCAGGGCTGTAACCCAGGGCTGTAACATCAAAGGGCAAGCAAAACCGCCTACATGAAGAAGATGCGCAGGTGTTAATGACTTATGGGACAAAAGAAATAACGTGGAGCAGCGGAACATGACTGCAAGGTTTAAAGACTGAGCAGACAGAAAACGTGCCTGCCATGATAGTGATGCAGACATAGGAAGGAAGAAGAAGGTGGTGAGTCCAACTCTGGACACACCAGATAGGCAAGAAAAGGCTCAGCCCGTAGGGGGAATATGGATGCTACCACAGAACGGTTCAGAGCAGCAATCCCTGTGGTGGGCCAGTGCCTTGTGGGCCCTCTCCTGCCTCGCAAACATTCAGCTTAGAGGGGTACTCCCATCTTTGGCATATATGTTCTCTTTGGAAGAATGCTTAAGACCCTCCTTCTGAACTGACATCAAAGGGCTCCCCTGCTCTGAATAAACATCTACAGTTCTAAAGAGCAAATGACTGTACACACTTTTGAACTAAAGCCAAGCAAATATTAAAGAGAACAGACTGCATCACTGTTACTACCCCTCTCCCCCAAAACTCACTGATTTTGAGCAAGTATTGAGGAATCTTAGCACTTCATCGTTCAACTGAGAATCTAGTACTTTTTAGGCCAAACCTAAATGAGAAATAAAAACTGTAATCTTCATTAAATTCCCCAAACTGTATCTTCTCTTCCATGTCATAAAATAAGGCTATCTTTGCTGCAGAACAACTACACCAATTGTTTGCAATCTAATCAGTTGAGGTAGAAAAGAAATGAAACAGCGTAAATGAAATTAGGTGCCAGAAGTGAGAAAATTTTTAACGTGCCACATCACACCAGTCCTCTGATCTTTTTTCCTTTAGATTTTCCTGTCCTGTTCGACTGAGTTCTAACACATTAAGACATAATATATTGTCTTATTTTTCATCTTTTCTAACCTCGAGCTCCTTTCTTTTTTATTAGGTTTTTATAGGCCACTTTGTTAACAGACATGTCCAGTATTTATACTCACTTTTCTCCGATACGTAAGCACCCACACACGTATGCATGGGCACCTTCACAGGGATGGTCCATCATCCATGTCCATGTGATGCACATCGCATCCCCACTTTCACCCCTACTTCCCCCAGAAGCAGCCTTGCTGCTGAGCCGTTTACATTTCCACCAAAGACCGTCTTTCTAACAAAGAATTCCAAAACTCAACATCGGCTGGAAAACCACTGTTGTATGCTATTTACAACCACAAGCTCATCCTCCCAGGACCTCCGTTCAGACACTGAAGGTGGTATCCAGGGAGAAGATGAATAGTAGTGGCCTGACCCTGCTGGGCAGGACAGCCCTGCTCTAGGTACTTCTCCACTCGGTCCAAACAGGTTGGTGCTGGGCACTGCTGATTTATGATGCCTCCATGGGGCCCTAACAAGGGCTAGGCAAATATAAGGCGTAATTATGATGTGCATCAAAAGACATTAATGAAAGCATGAGGAGAGGAGCAATCTGCTAACTGGAAAAGAGCCCGAAACCTGGAGTTAGGAATTAAAGAGACTGCCAGCTCCTGAATAAGGTAAGCTTGACCTTGCCAAGCTGAGTTGAAGGATAGAGATTAGGAACCGAAGAGAAGTGCTCACCTTTCCTTGTAATTTCTTTATTTAAGAATGTGTCATTTTTCCTATAGAATTCCCCAGTCTGGATTGCCTGCTTATCCCCATGGGGTCATTGCACATGTTCTCTCGACCCATGTATCTGCTACAGGTGCGTAGCTAGAGGTAGAGCAGGGTTGGTAAACTTCTTCGGTAAAGGGTCAGATAGGAAATACTGAGAGATTTACAGGCCGTGTTGTCTCTGTCACGGCCACTCAACTGTGCCTAGAAGGTGAATGCGACCATAGGCAATACTGTGAGTGAAGGCAAGTGGTTGTGTTCCAGTAACTTTATTTCCAAAAACCACAGTCTGCCCACTTCCAATATAGAGGCTTCCTCGGATGCAGATCCAAGCCTTTAGCGAATATACTTCATAGATGGTACTGCACGTCCATCAGGAGGCATGTAACGTCTGGCTGCCCCTCTTTTTGTGACATTAGCAAGCCCCTGGGGATGATGTCTAGATCCGTTATTAGAGGCTGCAGAATGGCGACGATTTTTATTCCTCTGGTTCTTATTAGCTGAAGGACTACTTTAATGAGAAACTTCCCCTCATCAATTTAGTTACCCTGGGATAGAATTCATAAGGCAATGGCAGAATAAATGTTTGATTCTTTCCTTTTGTAAATAATTTTCAAAATAATGAGTTGGTTACTTAGCATCCTCCAAAGGAAACCAATGAGGGATTTTTCTTTTTCTGTCATGAACTCTTAGATGTAAACTTTAGCTAATGCTTTCAATCCATTGCAGTTATTATTCTTATTGATGCTCTAATTATTCAATAGATAGCCAGTGGGAGCCTCTTTAAGTTGGTTCCTGAGGTCGTTTTTACACATCCTCAGCTATCCTTGATGGCATCCTCACTACACGACCTACTATGTCAAGACTTTCCACCTAATCTTTTAGTCCCTGCTCTCAGCTGTATCTCCGAGGCTCCACGGGTGCTCAGGGAGCTCACTGCTGCTTGCTTAGTTTCTAGACAACTTAGTGAAAATATTAGGAAATACGTGTATTTTTTAAAAAGATTTATCATGAATTCATACTCATTCATATTGGGATTTCCAATTCTAATTTGAATTAATATATTCCATCTTGTTTCTGTTTCTCCTTTCTCCCATGCCGAAAATCCTAGTTTCCCAAAACACTATACAATCACTCACATGTTTTATTCCCCTCGAATTTTTAGCCAAGGTTGAGCAGATTAGACCACAGATCAGCTTAGGTAAGTCATAAATAAAGAGCTTAGTTTCTTAGGAAACGGCTTTTCTATTATTTCACTCTTCTATATATCCTGCTGGGTCTCAGGCCATTCATCAGAAGGCACAATCATCCCATAATGATTCCTCAAACTGGAGACATGGAGTCCCTGGATTTCAGGACAAATTTCAGAGGGGAAGTGGAAATCAAATGCATTTTATGAACTATCACTGCTTGCTTCTTCCACGGCCCTGGGGTGGGTGACTGTGTTAGTCAAAAGCTAATAGGCCACTCCACCGAGATTATACAGGGGATGAAAAATTCATTTCTGAACAAAAATTGTCACAAACAAAAGATTAGACCAGAAAGGGAGGAAAAACAGAGGCCACAGACTCTTCTCATTTATGTTTAGATGAGGGCAGGAGGGCTTCTTTTTATATCCATATAAAAATATATAAATATAATATATGCCAATATATGTCATATAATATGTTATACACATCAATAAAGAATAGAACCGATATAGACTATATTATACAGAATATATTTATCAACATAGAATATATTTTATATTCAACAATCATACATTGAGCTCTATAATGTGCCAGGCACTGTGCAAGACTGTAGGTAATCAAAGATGAATATAACACACTCACTGCCTTTGGGGGAAACAGAAATGAAAGCTAGATAAAAAGCTATTTAAAACACAACAATGTGAGTGAAAAAGTGCCTGAAGCACAGAGAAAGGGGAGATTGATTCTGAACAGGGAAAATCGAGGGAAATTTTTATGGAGAAGCTGACCTCTCGGTTCAGTGGTGGAGAATAGGAGGCATGTTAATATTCCAGGCAGAAAATCTGTTCCGTGCGCAGGAGGGGAGGCCTGTGCCTCCCTCATGTGCCTGTAAACACCATGATGGTATGAACCACCACGAGCTTGTAATTATCAGAGAAGGGGAACATAGCATTTCTCACAGGAGAATTTAATCTGCCTCCAAACAACACTGAACAGAAGGCTAAGTCTATGCCCCCTTGAGTTCCCTCACCCAGGCTCCCCGAATGCCCTCTACCACGCCATTAATCCCTTTCCACTCCCCAGACCAAGGACAGCAGGTACGTGCCCCCAGAGGTGCTGCCACTGTACAGGGAAGGCCGACAAGGCAGGTGGGGCCATTCTAACAAAAGAGAATCTTTTTTCTATCAGGAGAGACAAGAAACACAGCAAGGAAGGGATGCAAACCAGTAAACCTCAGTAACAAAAGAGCAAGTGATCTGCTTTAAGGACATGCACGGTGGAAGATCAGCCTCAGGGGAAGAGTTGGAGGCCCCTCTGTGCATGGGACAGCTTGATGCGGGCACTTTCATCTCTTAAAGCTGGGGTTTCTGTCAAAATAAATTTGTGTACAAACTGGATTATTCCACATATCATTTTAATAAGAATATTAAAACCTAGCAATATGTAATATTTTCATGGGATATTTGAGCCTCTGTCTTCCTAAAACATATTTATTGGTACTCATGGTACAATATGTAAATATCATAAAACAAATATCCACAGTCTCATCCACTTGTTTTGAGCTCCTCGAGCTTTATTTCTTGGTCTGATTTGCCAACACAACCTGTGAAAGAAATTGTGCTCTTTCATCTCTGATGACGCAGGGTTTCTGTTTTGTTTACCTGCCGCTGTCTCTCTTTTCCCATCTCCTGTTTGTGTAGGTGCAGACATCACGGAGGTAAGGCAACAGAGCAAACACACTGTTTGCATTTCTTATCAAAGAGCCCATCATACTGCCTGGATAAGGAGTACATTTATGCTTAAGACTAGATCCATGAAAAGGAGAAAGAAACTTTAAAGAAAAAGTTCATTGGCCACATGACTGTTTCAAAGTTTAAGTGGATGATAAAATATAGATAGATAGATAGATAGATAGATAGATAGATAGATAGATAGATA
>NW_023270268.1:15814464-15852635 GCF_011800145.1 Mirounga leonina | reverse complement strand
ATAGATAGATAGATAGATAGATAGATAGATAGATAGATAGATAGATAGATGATAGATAAAAATGGGAGCAGGCCCAAACTGCTTGGGTCTCAGGTCTTTCAGGGACAGGAGAAGGGGAGCTTGTGACCACCTCCAAGGGCTTATGGAAATGGCTGCCGGCCAGGACAAAGGGATTTCCTATCATCAAGTGGTCCTAATTAGGGACAAATAATTTTCCTTCTGTCTGGTTGATTTAACTTCTTTGTGATTTAGTTTTTGTGTGTGTGAATAGAAATATTGACTAACACCTGAGGTCTAGGAGATTATAGAATGTCAAAGATGGAAAGAAGCTTAGAAATACAGTTGGCCCTTAAGCAGCACGGTTTTGAACTGCATGGGTCCACTTCTATGTGGATTTCTTACAGTACAGTACTATAAATGTATTTTCTCCTCATGATTTCCTCAGTATCTTCTTATTTCTAGCTCACTTTATTGTAAAGAATACAGTATGTAATATATAACATACAAAATGTGTGTTAATCCCCTAGTTAGGCTATTGGCAAGCCTTCTGATCAATAGTAAGCAGCTAGTAGTTAAGGTTTTGGGGAGTCAAAAGTTATACAAAGATTTTCAGGGCACCTGGTCGGCTCAGTCTGTTAAGTGTCTGACTCTTGGTTGTGGCTCAGGTCATGATCTCATGGGTCTTGAGACCAAGCCCTGAGGCTGGCTCCACCCTCAGCGGGGGTCTGCTTGAGATGCTCCTCCCTCAACCCGCGTGTGCTAATGCTCTCTCTCTCTCTCTAAAATGAATAAATAAATCTTTAAAAAAAAGATTTTCAGCTGTGCGGGAGCAGGGGATCAGTGCCCAATCCCCATGTTGTTCAACGGTCAACAGTGGTTCATTCCACCCTCGTAGGTAATCAAAATCACAGCTTCAGATGGTTAAACGACTTGTTCAGAGTGACACAGCTCAATTTAGAGGTTTGTTGGAGAACATTCTAATAAAATATTGGAGTATAATTCTCTTTAAAAATGCTAAAATATATTTTTTAATTAAAGATATTTAATAACATTTATTCTTAGGAAAACATGCGATCGTACCAAAAGAACTTTCTATTAATCTTCTGAGGTGATGGCCACAGAAATAAAGGTGAGAAAATCAGAGGCAAAGACATCCTCAATTTCGTATCATATGCAGTGCCATGGTCTGAATGTTTGCATCCCCTTAAATTCCTATGCTGAAACCTACCCCCCCAGGTGATGGTATTGGGAGGCAGGGTCATTGCAAGGTAATTAGGCCATAAGGACAGAGCTCTCATGGAAGTCCTCTTACAAAAAGTGCCCTTATACAGAGGCCCCAGACAGTTTCCTTGCCTCCTTTGCCATGTGACCACAGGAGAAGTCACAAGTCCGTAACCGGGAAGAGGGCTTGTACCAAACCTGACCATGCTGGCACCTTGATATTGGACTTCCAGCTTCCAGAACTGTGAGCAGTCTCTGCCATTTATAAATACCCCAGTTTATGGTGTCTTTTTTATAGCAGCTTGAAAGGACTAAAACAAACTAGGATAACATCCTTTAATAGAGGATAGAGCTTAAAGTACAAAGCGGAGAAGGTGTAAAATGTAACTCTTCTGATGTGTTTTTGTTAGCCAAAGAAGAATTCCTAGATGTCAAATACTGTACCTTTTTAATTTCAGATTTCAAATTGCAAGGGTTACTCTGCTGGCTGAAGAGGGATTTCTTGAATCTCTCTATTACCCTTCTTTTCAAATTGTGGTGCAAAGCTGGAGGAAGCTGCATAAAATAAGAAAACAATTATTATAAGCAAATTGTTATCACTGCACAGATGACTCCCAGGAAGCATTTACTGAGGGTCAGTGTAACAATATAATTCAACAGGACTAAATAAAAATATAAATTTTACTCCAAATAGCATGACGAGGTGTGATAATTTTTCATTCCACAATCCAGAAGAAATATATTACTCTTCTCTCTCTCAAAAGGCTGCTTACATTTATCCTATTGCTCTTTAATTTTATTGGTATTATTTTTCATATAACAACTAAATTACACATATAAATTGAATTTGGTAAAGAAGAGACTTCACAAGGAAGGATGTATTCTATCAGATGTTTAGGTGTTTACGTCATGCCCAGAATTTTGCTAAATACCCTAAGCAAGGCCCTTGTCTTGAAGGATCTGATACTTTAGAACAGGACTACCTAGTCAGATGTCTCTCTGTGAATGCTCCTGAATATTCACATGGAGAGAGATCAGATGGTAGGGACCAATTTTGTAAAGAAGAAAAGAATGAATGAGTATACACTGGGGCTGGGCCAGGATGAGTTGGGTTTAATAACTTAGTAGAAAGTCACTTTAAAATCTTAGAAAATATGGTGATTGGATGAAACCGAGGATTTAAAAAAATTGATTTTGTAGTGCTTTGCAGTTGAATTTATACAAGGACACCAAAGATTCTGAAAAGCACAGAGGGATGAAGTTAAGTTTGGGAGAGGGAGAAGAGAGCAAAGAAATAGCGCCAGAATGATAAGGGGCCTCAGAGTGCAAATAACATCTGGTTTGTTTAAAATATGAAGAGGACCTGGAAGGAGACGAAAAAGAACCAGTAAGAACAAAGATGGCTAAGTGGGAAGGAAAACGTGGTAGTAGGCGCTCTCAATATTAAAAGCAAAACCAAACAAATCAAACAAATAAAAAAAACAAGAATATAATTCAAAGTTCACATCAAAAGAAAGAACAATGTGGTAGTGACAATTATTGACCCATCCAACTCCATTTTTCTATGCTCTCTTATAGTTTAGGTTTGGTGCCATGTGACTACTTTGGGCCAATGAAAATGATAGATGTCACTCTGAGGACGAAGAGATGCAAAGCCAGTATGCTTCCTCCATCCCTGTCTACCCTGGGCAAGGAGCTTGGATTCCATCCACTCCAGATGGTACAGCCATAAGATGGAGGAGGGCCACCTGACCTGTCTAACTTCAGCTAAGTGAGACACGAACCTCTATTGTATCAAGCAAAGAGATTTCAGGACATATCTGTTAGTATGATATAACTTACCATATCCTGGCTAATACAAGAAATGTCTATTCATTCAAGCTTCATGAAGCAGGGGAATGTATAAAATAGGTACTAGAGTAATGAATAGGGTCAATGGAGGCTCACAACTGCTGATTTTATAGCCAAAGGAAAACTATTCATCAGTCTAAACACAATAGAATATGGGGTCCATTAATAAGCACTGTAATGCCATAAACAGAAAAACACCATAATTGAAATAAGTTTTAACAATGCATCTATAATCCTACTCAGTCCTTTGACTTTGTTTGAGTCAAAGCAGGCTTAATTGCAGAGGAACCAAGACTCTACTGGAAGGTCTGAAGCCCTTTAGTATACTCTCAAAGGTTCTGTAAGTTGACAGCACTGAATCTCTACTGAGCTCCTTTTATGTCAATACTATAGCATTCTTGTACCTTGCTCCAGATGTAATCACTCTCCCTATCCCAGCAAATAGTCATAATTATTGCTGTCCTTTTACATGGAATGAAAAGGGAAATAAAGAAATGTGGAGAGAGAGAGGGAGAGAAACAGAGAGAGACAGAGAGAGATTTCTTGGCATTCCTGAGCAAATAGTTGGAAGACAGATGAGAAGGAAAAAGAGCATACATGATATATGTGTGCATGAGAGATTAGCAAAAGTGGAATGAGTTTAACTTAAGAGGAAGACCAGACAATGAAGGGAAGGGTTATTTGCACACTTTCCTAGCAAGGGAATTGGTTAGAGAGGAGGAGGGATGGGAGAAGCGCCTGGAGATACCTTTTGGGATTTGGTAATTCCCTACTGTTAGACCCTGGAAGTTGCCACTTCCCTAAACCAAACACCAGAGGGCAGTGTTGGCCCAGGACCGTCTAGTTGCTGCCTTGCATGATTCTGATTGCCAAAGAGAAAGGCAGAAGCAAGCCTTCTCTGATACACCTAATTGCACAGCCAACTTTGAAGGCGTGAAGTACCAGTGGGTCCACAGGTTCCTTAAAAAGAGACTTACCCCAACACTGGCAGCTATCAGTATCAGATTACTAATTCAAATATTCTTTTTTTTAACATCATTTAGTAGATTTATTGTCAATATGCACAGTATTATTTAGTTGGGTTTTTTTATTTTATTTTATTATGTTATGTTAATCACCATACATTACATCATTAGTTTTTGATGTAGTGTTCCATGATTCATTGTTTGTGTATAACACCCAGTGCTCCATGCAGTATGTGCCCTCTTTAATACCCATCACGAGGCTAACCCATCCCCCGCCCCCTCCCCTCTAAAACCCTCAGTTTGTTTCTCAGAGTCCATAGTCTCTCATAGTTCGTCTCCCCCTCCGATTCCCCCCCTTCATTTTTCCCTTCCTACTATCTTCTTCTTCTTCTTTTTTGTTAACATATAATGTATTATTTGTTTCAGAGAGACAGGTCTGTGATTCATCAGTCTTACACAATTCATAGCGCTCAAATATTCTTAAAATTCTTGCTATTCATTCAACTTGATAAGCCTCTTGTTAACTTAGAATTGCTTTTATTGCTCCTGATTGCTTGAATTAATTCTCATAAAAGCTTTCTTGGATAAGTTAACAGTCAACTAAAGATTCATACACAGGGCAGTATTAGAAAACTATTTTATCTTCTTGGAAAAACTGTCACTATAGACAGCACCCACCTTTAAAATTTTCATGAAGAATTTAAAATTTTACACAGAATGATGATTCATGCATAGTTCAATTGCCGAAGATGTATGTTACTCTATTATATCTAAGGACTATAATACTGAGACTAGAATATTAATACCTGCGATTTGTATGTGCCAGTTACTATGATTACTCCTTTATGTGCATTATGTCACTTTTCTCCCCACAATAAACATATAAAGCAGGTACTATTTTATAGGTAAGGAAATCAGAGTTTAAAGACATTATGTAACATGCAAAGATATTTTCTGAGGTAGTGTGTCTTTTAACACAACCATTATCCTAGAGCAAACACCACTATAGCATTACTACAGTTTAGCACTTTATGAACACCTCACATACTTTATTTCCTTTAGCACAATAGCCCCATAAGCTACCCAAATATTACTGATAAAGGAACTGATTCTAGAAAAGGCGAGTCTCTCAACGCCACCCATCTAAGAGCTTATTTTTTTGTTTGTTTTTACTATACCAAAGCCACAACAGAAAAAAATGAAATCTGATCTCTATGTTCTATCTATCTAAAGACACACTCTCTAGTGTCTCCAAGAATATGTCAGCAGACCATCAGTAGTTGAGAGGATGCCATTTGAAGTGACTTAAATAATATCTTACTATAAAAACAAAATATTTTGATATATTACTGCTTAAAAGATTTCCCTAAATGCTAAATATATACTCAAAGATTATTATCAAAATAAATACACAAAATGTAAGCTTCTTTTAGAATTTGCAAACCCCAAAAACACGAGTGCACTTAGATACATGGCTATACCCTAAATTCTATTTAATCTGTCCCCCTTGCCATTAGGAACCAGGAGACCCAAATAAGAGAAAGTAAGGAGGGTTCTAGTTTCATCTATCACCACTGCTGAAAAAACCAGTATGTTTCACTGATGACAGTAGGTATTATAACTTCATCTGAGGCATAGCACATTGCTGTTCCCAGCCACATTTTTTTTGTTTTGTTGGCAATAGTTGAGGTTAAGATGGCAGTCCAAAGGAGATCCACATAAACTCCCTGTTCGTTTTCTAGGAGACAGATGTTTAATTTTTTTAAAGTTGCTATATGCTGATTTTCAAAGCATTTCTTTAACAAAGCAATCAAATCCTAAGTACAGAATTAAATCCAGAGTTTCAGTTGGCTGCGTGGGTCTTACCTAAGCAATCACACAAAAAGACTCGTACTAAAAGGTAACATATGTACAGTGGTCACCTTAGGTGCCCAAAGATCGATTTTGGTTTCCAGCAATGGAAATGAACCAGTGATTTCATTCTCAGCTGACTGTTTTAAGATTACAATCTCAGTTTTGATAAAAACAGAGGTCAAACCAATGAAGACAGCATAAGGATTTTAACATCCTGCCTTTTAAAATAGTTGCTTTTAGATGATTTCCAAGATCCGTCTCCATGGAAACTGGATAGGAAAGGCCACCACCGGCCAAAAGTAAGCAGTTTCCCCTGTAAGGTTATCTGCAGTTGTCAGGAGGGACCTGGCCCTGCGATTCAGGGCGGCTATCACAGCCTAAGTCTGCAAGGGAGTTTGACTTGGAAATAAACATGCAGACAAGAAGAGTTGTTCATTTGCCTGTTTGTTTGTTGATTCAGGTTTACTTGCAGCAATTTTCCTTTGTAATTAGCAGACACAGAAAACTGATCTAGGTCTTTAACCTATAGCAAATATGATCGTATTATGTTTAGACTTTTTTTTATCTCCTTTATTTGAAAGGCATTGACTTGGATTAGCATTGTAATTTAAAGTTCCCCAAAGGGGAAACATCCCTTACTATTTGCAATGTCATAAACTTTCAAGTATTCTGGAAATACATTTTAAAAACCACAATGGTTACGTCTGAGCTTGTAGCAAGGAATGCTATCTTGCCAAAAAATATGAAATCATTTGTTATGCTGGCAGTGTGAGAGCATAATAATAAGATATTTATAATCATTTCATTCTTGCTTTAACATACTTTGAAATCCAATAAGGAAATGGAATACAGCCATTAAAAAGTTTTTTATTATATAAAAATTAGCAAGACAGGCATATGGAAACTATATTTAAATTTCAGAGCCTATTTTCTCTCAATTTAGTAGTTAAGCATTGAGGTAACCAATAAGCTATTTAAAGTTATTTCCTTAACACTCAAGTTAAGAATGCTTCCCCATATTTCTAATTCAGCATTTAAATGGAAATGCATTTTTTTTAAAGATTTTATTTATTTGATAGAGAGAGACACAGTGAGAGAAGGAACACAAGCAGGGGGAGTGAGAGAGGGAGAAGCAGACTTCCCCCCGAGCAGGGAGGCGGATGCAGGGCTCTATCCCAGGACTCCGGGAGCATGACCTGAGCCGAAGGCAGACACTTAACGACTGAGCCACCCAGGCGCCCCTGGAAATGCATTTTTGAATATGTTTACTCAATAGAGGTATAGCAGATTATGTTTTGATTTATTAGCCAATTTTCCACATCCCCCTCATATTGCTGTGGACCCCTTCATCCTCTTTCATTTAATCAGTAGACAATTCTGTGGGATTGCCTAAGGGAAAGGCTGACAGCAGAAAATGGAGGAAAAAATAATCAATTTCAGACTCGAATCTCAGAAGGCTAGCCCTCAGGGTGATTGAAAAGAATGCCTGATTTGGGGGAAAATGTGATAGATAAGAGCCAGGCCTGGGAAAGGTCAAAGGGAAAGCTGTGAGAACTCAAGAGGTGGGCAGGTCCCAAAGGTGGAAGTCCCCCTCCCCAGGCTGTGTGCCAGCCTCCCACAAGTTGCCTCTCGGCTCCAGATTCACCCTTCAGCGCCCTGCATGTGATACTGGAATTTCTCCCTTGACAAGATGTTCAGCTCCATCAGGAGAGAGCACTGGAGGGATGCTGGAGGAGGATGGGGTTTGTTTTTCTGGTTCCAGGGATGCTCCTGCCTCGCCTCAGTCCCGCAGCACTGAGTGGTCAGCTGTAGTGGGGACCCCATGGGGTGCTCATCCCCAGGCAACTTCAGTGGGACCAAGCTTGCAGGCAGCTTCCCAGAATGTTCCATGGAGCAGCACCTACCAGTGAGCAGCCTCCTCTGGTCCCATGGAGGGCATTTCCCAGTCTAAGCCTCATGTGCTGATTTCCAGAAAGTTCCACAGCAAGACATCTCACCATGTATGACTTGCCCCAGTCCCCCAGAGGAAGAAGGCTTCCCTGCAGGTTTCTCTAGCACAGCATCTCAGTGGATTTCTCCGATCTTTCCAATGAGTTCTGGACCTCAGCCCAGAATGTGGTTTTCCTCTTCTATTTTGCTCCTTTCTTGGGTGCTCTGCGCCAGCCTTATAAGTAGCGACTTCCTTATCTGCTCTTCCTATATTCTTTAGATATTCTTTCCCCCTCCTTTTAAAATAATACCCTGTTATTATTAATAATTTTTAAACAATTCTTTATATTAAATCTTCCCTGTTGAAATTACCATGTGGTTTCTGTCTCCTAACTAGACCTTCACTGATACAGAGTGTTTCCAGGAAGGTCCCAGAAGAAGGACCCATACAGATGGGATTTGGGAATTGGTTTGATGGTGCCCTTGGAAGTGAGCCCAGTGCTGAGTTTTGCCATAGGACCTAGGATGCAGGTAACCCATGGCATGCAGTGGCATCACAATTAATCACGGTCTCACCGAGGTAAAGAGCCAACTGAAGCAAGTGCCCTGAAAGTTCCTGTGGCTGCCACACCTGGCTGCTAGGCAGTATGAAGACTACAAGGATTGAGTTAGGGGATGCATTCTTCAAAGTGCATCCGAGCACTTAGAAAAAAAATGACAAGCTTGGGTCCTTTAACTCTCAGTTCAAGTCATAGGCTAAGACCCAGAGAGATTCCATGATAGCCTTAAAAGAGCCTGTAATTTCTTGCTACCACAGCCTGATACAGCTGATAATCAAATACAAATATAATTGGGAGGGTTGTTAAATTACAATGTCAGTTAAATGCACACTGTGCCAAGTTTCTCATGTGAAAGTTAGGAAAAAGAATGGGATCCTAAGACTTGAAATAGGGACATTTTGCTGGATCCAGATAAAACTGACAATCTTGAAATTCAAGTCATCCAGAGCTAGTATTGCCAGCAAAAGAAGCTTGTCACTCTGTGTCTGAGATGTCAAGCCTTCTTTGGCTTGAAAACTCTACACCAACCTATCTGGGGCAGATGAAGAGTGATATCTTAAAAAGGAATGCTTATTCCTCGTAAGGCCCCCAACAATGAGGCTCAAGTCCATTACTAGGGTCATAACTCAATATGATTCTGGGGAACTGGTACACACTATGACTCAGGAGGAAAAAGCTTACCCATCAAAAGAATCGCAAGACTTTGCTATTATATATCAGCAGCAACCCAGAGAACATGCATGGTAGCTTCTAAGGGTTTTAGGCCAAGAACGGTGAAATACAGCACTAGATCAGGCTGAATTCATTCAAATGGGTGCTCTTACTAGAGAGTTCAGATTTCATGTGTTAGTCGTGCAGCTGAAGGTAACTGCTTAATTGGATGGTGTACTACAACTTGAACTCAATGGTGGCCTATGTCTAGTGGGGATAAAATGCCAGAGCTTCCTTGGTATGTGGAGGAGGGAATTCAAAGGCTCAGGGAGACAGGAATGCTGGGGTAGATTTACCATGTATGACCTGCAGACTCACTCCCCAATTATGTTCAGCAAGAACACTCAGAAGCTACTCCTGTCACTAAGGCATTGAGAAATACATTAGAGAGGGGAGAACCAGCATCCTTAAAAATGTCTGTGGTTGCTTTCCTTTGTAAACCAGGTACAACACTGGAAGTATAGGATTCCAGTGGGGATGATGTGATCCCATAAGAGCAAAAGCCAGTGACAGCACTTAACTAACAGTGACAAACTGGGAGTATTTACCATAAAGGGTGAGAAAGATGTACTGTTAATTAGGATGCCTTGGCCCACAGAGATCTTTGGTGGTGGTTAACTGACTAGGGTGTTCCTGGGAAGGAAATAGGTGGTCAGCTTACTAGAATATCCCTTCATCTAAATAACAGAAAAGAAACTCTAGGCCTGATAGAAAAACAAAACAAAACAAACAAACAAACAAACAAAACTGACCTGAGTTGCTGTTGCCACAGTGGAGAGTCACAGCCTCTCATACAGTTTCTAGACTTCAGTCAATTCAAAGACCCAAAGCCCTTGATTAGTGGGAAAGCTGGGATCCCTTTAAGAAGGGCCCAGAAACACTGCTGTAAGTATACACCATAAATTTTCCTCCAAGCCTTGCCCAAAGAGACCTGCAGCCATTTATTAGAGTGACATTTATTAGACATTATTATTATTAGAGTTCACTGGGGAGAAAGAAATACACAGGCTTCAGAGAAGACTGGACACTGGTTGTAAACTGGCACCAATTGCTAGTTTTATAATGCCACTGTGGTACACCAGTTGGCATGTATCTTTTGTTTATTTGCTTGCTTTTGGGGGGAGGTTAAGTGTATTAGCTCAGTATGACTTATAGTGGGCCCAGTTGGTCCACTGGCCTGGTGGTATTTCTCTTTAGTACTTGAAGGTATAATGGAATTGCCACAATTGGCAACTGACAGGATGGCCAGATTGGCTCTCTGGATCTTAGACTGAGGAAATGTTTATATGCTTTGCTCTTTGATATGTCTAAGTGCATAGAACAGTAGCACTTAATCGTAGGCACCTAATAATTGTATGTCAAACGAATGAATGAAAGAACTGCATAAGATGTGCAATCTTAAGCTCCAAAATACTCGTTACTTTCTTGTCCAAATGCTTACACTTCATCTACAAAAATTTCTTTTCTTATTAACAATAAGACTTCGGTCAGCTTTGGTAAATGAATATTCAAGTTGCTTATCATTAGACAGATTTCTGTATATAATTAATAGCCATTTTCTAACAGTGATTGCTTCCCTAGTAACAAGAGTCACTGAGATTTAGAAATAGGAAGTTTTAATAATCTCAGACCTTGTGTTTTCATTTCTTTTAGATGTTCTAGTTTTAACCCAGCATCCTCAGGATTAGTGAGTGGTCACTACTTTTCTTTCTTCTTTGTAGTGAAGCTGTGCAGAATCCAGCTCTGTCCCCACTTTCACCTCCACATTGAAGGGCCATTTGTGTTGAAGTTTATTTTTAGTGGGACACTGACAATGAAAGAATAGGTTAGGAATCACAGGGGAAACCTGCCATATTTGCTTTTTTTTGCCCAATGACCTTTCCAGCCCTGCTGCTAAGCCAAAATGTTCCCGAATATATGTAGTTGGAGAGGATAAAAATTAGCATTCATTCCAAGTGAAAGTTCCACAAAGTAGTATTTCAACAATATTAGCATCAAACTCGTACTTAAGATGAAAAGGAAATAAAAAGCTAGTACACTGACCTGTGTGATATAGATGATTTTGTGCAGCTGAATTAAGATCTGCTGAATAGGATCAGTGATCTGTCGTACTTTCCTCTGGGACACAGCAATCCCTGCAGATGCTGCGGATGATAAATTCTGCAGTTAGTCAAGATCCTGGTTTTCTCTTTCAAAAGTGATATTAGTGAAAAATGATGTAAAATTCTGAAGAAAAAAAAAATAAACTAAGATCCTTATCCTACCAATGAGATAATATGCAGAGACCCTGTAACACTTCAATATTTTACAATATGGGATGCAAAATTTTTCCCCTTTACTTATAAGACTTCTAAGTAAAATAACAATGTTACCTTTTATAACATCTAAAAGAATCTTGGAAATTTTGCCTGCAATTACATCAGGCTGCCAGCAGGAGTCAGTGGTGCTTTGGATACTGTAGTCTTTGAAAAGCTGGGCTTCAGATATGTGCAGTTAACAGAACTATAAGGCTTTTAAATTTTAAAGTCTTTATGCCCTTAATACCATATTTTTAAAACTAATTTTATTAAAACTACTAATGCAAATGCTGAATAGGCAATCTCACAGAGCAAAAAACAAAAACAAGAACAGAAACAAACAAAAGCCAAAAATCAAAAAAAAGTATAATTTGTAATAATCAAGGGTCTGAAAGTTATTGTAACCTTTGTTTATTACAAATTTTCACCTGGATTTTTCTCCAGGTCTAAATGAGACACATAACTTATCCTGAGTTCTTATCATTTAGCCACACCACTTTTCACAGTCTGAGGCTAGCTTGGTATCAAATTACATACGAGCTGCTTTCCCACCTTCACATGTCATAGCCACAAGTCGTCCATTCTTAAATTTGAGGAATATAAAACTCCTTAAAGAAGTGGCCTAAGCCTCTAGATTAGCCACTAGGCCACCTCTGACTCCTCTCACCCTCAGATCCACACTGGAGAAAATGGAGGAGAGACTTCAGATATGTGGATATATAGAATCCTCCCCACCTCCCCCAATTCCTCTGCTCTTGCTCTTGCCCTTCCTCCATGTGACCTATAGCATGATTTCTGCAAAAAGAAAAGTCCCTCTCTTCTTCCCTCCATGCCACCTTGAGCCTATATGAAGTTAAATGTGAATATAATCATAGCTTAGCAACAGCTAAAATTTTGAAAAATGATTCTTATATAAATGCTTTCTGAGGAAGCTTGCATATTTCACCATAAAAATTGTTTTCAAAACATTTAAAGAGAAAATTTAATGTGGCATTTAAAGGATTCAACCTATTTTATTATAAGTATGTGACAATTTATATTTAGGACACAAAAACACGAAAAAGAAAACAAATATAACATTTAAAGAAATATTTTTTCCTTATGGGCATCTTTACTTAGTTGAAAAATTCATATAAAAAATTATCCAGTTCCAGTTTATCTGTATTTAATATGTTGTTTAAATGTTTGAAATGTAAAGGATCTACCTTCCCTACGCACTGTGTCTAACTCCTTTGAAGCATCAATTACTTGACCATTAGGATGATGTTTAATAAATTACCCTTAGGGTAAAAATGTGAAGGTAAGTCAGAAAGAATTAACGTAGCTCTAAAATAGAAAACAGAATGCTGGAGTTATCTGCTGCAGTCCACAGAGATGGACATGTGTACATATGTCAAATGTTCTACAGTGGCATTTCCTATAGAAATGATTCTCAAAACGTAAGTATTATACTGAAAACTACAGACCGTGTAATGCAGCCAAGACACTGTTGCTACAGGAACAGTAACTTCACATTTTCTGAAGCCGGAGGGTTGGATTTTTTGGATCACCTTTATGTTAACTACTTTATGTTTTTGAATATGTGGACTTAACATTCATAGGTAACGAGTTAAAATCTCACAGCATGGCAGAATGTTCCTAGATTGTGATGACATTTTGAGTGGGATATCACACGGGTTTGACTCTACCTTGCCACAAGAATGTGCTCATCTGTGGCCCTAAACACAAAAACAGAGACAGTTAGCTAGATGCCTATCTTCTGAACTACTCAATTATGCAAAGCAACTTAAAATTTTCTTAAGACCTTTTGACCACGACTCTCTCAGTCCCACTAAATCTTTGCCTCTTAAAAATAGTTTTGATTGTTCATTCTCTAAAAAATCAATTTAAAAATGTTTAATTACACATGCCCATCATAAAACAAGCAAATGAACATAAAAACAAACCAGGTGTTACAGAAAGGGCTGGAGGGTCCCTGGAAACACCCCCTACCCCCCTTCAGCACCTCTGCAGAAGTAACCTTTGACATCAGCTTGGTGTGTTGCCTTCTGGTCCCTTTTCTATCCATTTACATACGAAACTGTGTACTTTCAGAACAGTATTTTTCAAACGGTGATTGAATCCTGAAAGCAGTTTAGTGGGTCATGACCAGCATTTTGATAAATGGAATGGAATGACATGGAATATGATAGAAAAATTTCAGAGTACATTGCATATAGTAAGGGTCCACTCAGTTGCGATATAAAATGTGTTCCTTGTTGAAGGTCATTTCCAAAAGACTTGAAAGCTACTATTGGAGAAAGTCTATAGTATTACCTCATGCTTTCTTTCTTTCTCTCTTTTTAAATAAATGGTGACACATCATAAGGTTGTGCTACAATTTTTTTTTTCTTCTTGACTCAGTCTGTCATGGAGATTCTTTTTTATCAACACACAAAGTTCTAACCCATTCTTTATAACCACTATTAAAGAGTGCTACATGTTCTGCCTGCATCATAGTTACTTCAGCCACTTCTATCTCAAAGGGAACTTAATTTGCTTTCAGTCTCTCATGATTATAAATGATGCTGCAGTGAGCACACATGAACATGCCTCATTGTGCATTAAGTACAAAAGGTCTCATGGGGAGATAAGGAGAAATCAAATAGCTGGCCCTCAGATATACATATTTCTTATTTTAACAAATACATATTTAAGTAGCTGAATCAATATGCACTCTGACTGGAAGAGAAGCCATTTTTCTACACCTTAATCAACACAATGTGTTATCAAACTTCAATTTTGCCAATCTGACTTTGTTTTATTTTGTGTTTACCTAAATGCTGGTGAGGCTATTGTACTTCTTTGGTGAATTTCCTGTTTGTGTCCCATGCTTCTTTTTCTTATTGATTTGTAAATGCTCTTTATATAGTCTAAATACTAATGACTTTACTGTATTTTATATATTAAGAGTATTTTTACCTAATCTGTTACTTCTTTTCAATTTAAAGGGTATTTCCCATCCCTATCACGTAGACTAAAGGTAATTTTTAGTCTTAGGTACTACCAGAACAGTCTCTCAGATACCCACTGCTGCTGTAAAATGGCAAGACAGGATCCCATGACCAGTTCAGCACTCCTGGGTCCTCTGGCAGGATTATTGAGATGTGAATAATCTCATGAGTTAAGAATGGAGGAAAAAAGGAAATGTGAGACTCAGAATGATAGTTCTATATACTGGCTGTACTATTTATAAACCCTCTTGATTTCCTAAACTACTTCAGCTAATCCTGGGTATGAGAACCATGAATCTCCCTCTTCTACCTGATCAAATGCTCAATTTTTTATATTTCCTTACATCAGAATGTATATTTATTTAGCCCTTAATAATTTTAGGAAAACAAAAGTGATAAAAATTCACATAGTACTGTTTTTAAAATTTTTATTGTGTATTTAAATATTGATAACTCAAGTTTGTGGTAAATGTTAGCCATACCATTCTGAGTTTTAAAGCATTCTCTCTCAATAAATCTTTCAGATCAGCAAACTAAAAATACTATGCTTCTTAACTTTTCACAAAAAAATGCAACACATATTTATGTTGATAATTTTGTCCTGAGTATTTTTATTAAAATAATTTTCTCTTTAAAAAAATCACAGAAGCTGATTATATTTCAATTCCAATCATATGTAGTATGCCTATGATTCATATCTATGTAGTTCCTACTGCAAAAGATAGACAATATTTGGTCCCATTAAAATTTACATCAAATCAAAGTTTAAAATTGACTCAATTTTAACTTCCTTTTCTAGTTTTATTATATTAGTGAATTTAATTAGTGGATTTAATTTTAAAACTTAAAAGGAAACTACAAAATTCCTTATAAAAAGTAATTTAGGGGTGCCTGGGTGGCTCAGTCATTAAGCGTCTGCCTTCGGCTCATGTCATGATCCCAGGGTCCTGGGATCGAGCCCCACATCGGGCTCCCTGCTTACCAGGAAGCCTGCTTCTCCCTCTCCCACTCCCCCTGCTTGTGTTCCCTCTTTGGCTGTCTCTCGCTCTGTCAAATAAATAAATAAAATATTAAAAAAAAAAAAGATGCCTTAAAAAAAAGTAATTTATTCAAAGGTATCAGAAATTTTTAAAAGTAATTTTAAAAGTAATATTTGTTATCTTACTCTGGCGAGCATGACCCTAAACAGCAATTTTTACCCCCCTCTGGGGTAGTAAGTAGGAGGATCTGGAGGAAGACCAGTGCTTTTTTAGCATGAACTTGGGGCAGACACTGGGAAGGGTTTTACATATTTAGTTTCATCTAATCCTTGAAAACTTCTGAAGGGTAGTTGTTCTTATTTCATCTTACAGATAAAGAGAGTAAGATTAAATGGGGCACCTAGGTGGCACAGTCAGTTGGGCTTCCAACTCTTAGTTTTGGCTCAGGTCATAATCTCAGGGTCATGAGATCAAGTCCAACATGGGGCTCCATGCTCAGAGCAGAGGCTGCTTGAGATTCTCTCTCTCCCTCTTCCTCTGTCTCTCCCTCACTCATGTTCTCTCTCTCTAAAATAAATAAATCTTTTTTTTAAAAAAAGAGTGTAAGATTAAGGAAACTGTCCAACAAGATCACAGAGCAGGTGATGGCTGGACCATGAAATGAGGTGGGTCCTAAAACACCAAGTGACTCAGTCTAGACAGGAGCTGAGGGGCTCCCACTTCTCCTGACTCATCACTAGGACAATTCCTCTGGTTACCTCAAACATAAAATAATATTTATGCTCCTTCCCAGGCCTCAAATACTATTTCTCTTCTTAAAAGTGTCACTATTTTTAACATGATGTTCTATCTAGGCCTTTGAACATTCAATGGATTAAAGATTTTTGGAAAGCATCTACATGTATTAAACTGGAAATAGGTCTTTGTAGTCTGTGCAGTATACTCTCTCTGCTTTTTTATCTCATGGCACATTACAATAGCCAAGTTAGGGTCCCCTTCCTGGTGCTTTGAGATTTGATTTATGCTATATATCCAGTCTAATGAAACTACCATTCACAACACAAGCCCTGAAACTGTTAATTACTACAATTTGAACAAAAGATGGATTACACTGTATTCTTCAAGTTGACCAAGATATAGTATAACCTCCTATTTTTCTGAATTCTCTCTGCTAAGAGTCAGGAAGTTTTGAACAACTGTAGAAAAGAACATTTTGGGCAGGAGCTCCCTGAAGAAGCAAAGACTATTTTTGCTCTATGAATGGGGCCAAAACATATATTGGCTTTTCTGTATTTGACCAAATACCCCATTGAAAGACAATGCAACCCTTTAAATTTTAGTATAGTAAACAGATTTACTCTCACCTCTTTCCTTAGCTTTTGTAAAATGAAATAAAGTAGCAGAATTGTAATTCAGATCTACAAATGTTCAACAATCTAACACTACGGCCAGCAGTGTAGAAGGTACCAGAAGTTCAACAAAGGATATTGCACTCACAGAGTGTTCATGAAAAGTTTACCCAGAGAACCACAAGAAGGGGGATAGAGAGTTGATGCAAAAGTTACATTTGAGAAGACCATGGAGAATTAGTAAGCCTTTAATAAGCATAGGACATGGATTTGGTGTGAGGGAAGGTATACTTGAGTGGCAGCTTCTGAGTAGAAGAAACAGTTTTCAGCAAAGGGCAGGAGTCAGCTAAGTGAAGGCCACATCTGGAGAACAGTAAGGTGTCTAGTTTATCTAGTGTGCCCTATAATAAAAAGGTACAATATTGAGTACAGCTAAAGAGGTAGTCAGGCACCATATATGATGGTGAGGGCCCATAAGGGAGACTGTGTTTCAGGAAAGGTGATCTCATGAAAAGAAGCCCATAGCTGAAGTCAGAAGGCCTGGTTTGGAATAGCATGTGGTGACCATTGGCCCATGAGGAGCAGGAGCCAAGGACACTGCTGAAGACTGGATCCCCATTACTGGGAGTATGACATCCCATGGAAAGTGAGAGGGAAGTAAGGGAGAGGATGACGACTAATAAGCTTAGGCATGGAATCCTTCCCAAGACTGACCAACACTTCCACAAGCAAGTAGAAATTATTAGGAAGAGACTTGAGAGTCTGCACCTAGTCACCCCCCTTCTGCCCCACCCCGCCCAACTTCCTCCCACTTCCCCTGGTGGCATTTCCGATAGGATGGCAGGAAGCTTCATCAAAGTCTCAGTTCCTTTTACTCACTGGGTGATTAGACTCTTTCACCCCCTTTCATTTGAATCTTCAGAATCAAGCCGTTTAAAGGTCAAAAAAGCAAGGCTGCTTTGAAGCCCTTCCTTCTTGAATTCTGGCTTAATCACTTTTACAATATGTATCTCACATCCTGTTCAGGTTTAATTTGTGCATGTGTGAGGATTAGGGTTTTCCCCACTTCCAAACTTGCTATCTCTTTAGTTACTTTCTCAAACTGTAAAATATAATCTCAGGATTTTTAAGGTCAAAGTTCCTGGAAGTGATTACATAATACACAAGGAGGATGCTGTGTGGAGAATTTTCTGCTGCATTATTTCCCACACTTATTTTTGACTTCATGAGCCTCCTATTGTCAAGTAGTGGAGTGTGAGGCTAGCATTGCCCAAGATGGGTGGCAGGAAGGAACCAAAGAACAGAGAGAGTACATTTCTGGGCTTTAAAAAGCAATAGTCTAAATAGAAGGCAGAGAGATTCAAAAGAATTGTTGCCAAGCAACCTCTCTCTCCCATCCACTGACCCCCCTGTCATAAGACAAAGCTTCTCTGAGGAGGGAGGACAGAAAGACCAGAAGAAAAGTAATCTCAGAAGAGACTCAAATCCTAGCTTACTTCACGCAGTCTGGGTGGGGGCAGGAGGAGGGGGGAGTTGGATGATGGAGCTCTCTTTAAGTTGGGGATTCAAGAGTGGTAGGGCTGTAGGTTTGGTCTCCATGGGGAACTCTGAGAGCCCTGGTCATAAGATGTTTGCTGTATCACAGCAAGGAGTGGGGTGAGATGGAGAGATACCTTCCCAGGGTATCAGAGGCAAAGAGGGCCTACTGAGTTCCCAAGTCTCCAGGCCCAGAGAGGTGGGGAAGAACTGGCCAACCCTCCCAGGCCCCTGAGATGGTGAGCTGACAGAATGAGAGAGCATGCACTATAGAAGTCTTGCTTTCATTCATGGCCACAGATGGAACCATAGACTGGGAACTGGAAGTCAGGTAGGGCTGTGCCACTACATTCTTTGGATGCCAATGTGGAAGGATAACCATATTCAATAATCAGATCGGATACCAGCACAGGTGGTCTCATGATGCCAAAAATACCACTCAGGGAAGAACAGAGAGAAGAGCAATCCTCAGTCTGTTTGATTTTAAGCTGACAAGGAAATCATCAACACATTGAAATTTACCTTTAAGGTAACTTACTATGTGTTCTGATATGTGGAATGGGGGCTCAATATAAAAATTCAGTTTAGGGGCGCCTGGGTGGCTCAGTTGGTTGAGCGTCTGCCTTCGGCTCAGGTCATGATCCCAGGGTCCTGGGATCGAGCCCCGCATCGGGCTCCCTGCTCCACGGGAGGCCTGTTTCTCCCTCTCCCACTCCCCCTGCTTGTGTTCCCTCTCTCGCTGTGTCTCTCTCTGTCAAATAAATGAATAAAATCTTAAAAAATTAAAAAAAAAATTCAGTTTAGTGCTGGGAAAAATATAAAAAGTTAGATTTCTGTTGCTGAATTTGTGGCCTAAAAATAGC
Source organism: Mirounga leonina (assembly GCF_011800145.1). Classification (NCBI taxonomy): domain Eukaryota; kingdom Metazoa; phylum Chordata; class Mammalia; order Carnivora; family Phocidae; genus Mirounga; species Mirounga leonina. The sequence goes on along the minus strand of NW_023270268.1, from coordinate 15,833,526 downwards.
ATATGCATTTGGTGTAGTCCGTACAGCCTGCCTTTGCTCCATTGACTTAGTTATTTCTTTCACTATGCTACAATGACTATGCAAGTCATGCTTGCTCCCTTTATTCCTCCTAGAGGGAACATTTTTTTAAAAAGTCAACTCTATTGATGTAACCCAGAATTCTCAAGAAGAAAATATTGTGGTGCGAAAACACACTATGTTCAGCACTATGGCTACAAAGACTAATCAATCAAACTAAAGAACAAAACAAAACAACACAGAAAGAAAAGATGGCATACCAAGCCCCATTCAATTACCTGAATAAGAAGAATTTATCCCAGTCATGGAGAATAGGCAAAATTATTATTGTTTGATTCTTGAACATCATGCTAGAGCATTTTCTGATAACTCCATTTGATCCCAGTCTAATACTATTGGGTAATGTCCCAGTATATCTAACCAATAATCCACACCAGTAAAGGTTACAGGCAGTTTCCAGCCTATAGTGATCCTGATTAACCTGCAGAAATTGATATATTGGTATGACTTTATAGACTGATCAAGAAGTTAATTACAAAAATGTAATAGTTTTATCTCATCAGTCTTATGCTCAATTTAACAATGTTATTTCAGCTTTTCTTTCTTGGCTAACTATGCAAATCCCCGTTCTTCAAATGCTCTTGGAACTAGCTCTTTTATTCTCCATCTGGTTCCATCAATAATGGGTTAAATAAAACTAGGACACTTGCTAAAGAATAACTTTAAGAAGAATTGTGCTTTTGCATTCCAATAAAGTAGAAAACAATAAATAGTTATACAAATTTTTAAAAAATTAATTAATACCCTCTCTAAAGTATCCCAAATAATCTATGGAATCCATAGTGAGGAATGTCAATTAAGAATGGGTGAGGTCTATGAGAAGCCTGGGTGGCTCAGTTGGTTAAGCAGCCTACTCTTGATTTCAGCTCAGATCATGATCTCAGGGTCCTGGAATTGGCATCAGGCTCCGTGCTCACTGGGGAGTCTGCTTCAGGATTCTCTCTCTCTCCCTCTGCACCTTCCCCCATGCTCACTCTCTCTCAAATTAATTAATTAATTAAGAAGAGGACAGGTGGTTGGATTGGCTAGAAGAAAGAGGTCTCTTGCCTCTTTCTCATTAATATTGGCTCACTCGTCACCATCCTCAATATTCATATTACTGTATGAAAATAATTCAAAGGGGATTGTAAACACTTGGAAACTATTTTTAAATTCCATTAAAAAGCATTAGTAATAGCAGTTTGGAATTTGAGAGCCTTGCCTTTCTCCATTGACTTGATTATTTTACACTGCTACAATCCATCCAAGCCAGTGATCTCCTCTTATTACTACCAGGGGTAGCTTCCTTCCCCTCCTTCTACTTACCCTTTCCCCCAGGGAAAAAACCCACAAGGCAGGGTTGTGGGCTACCATTTAACAGCTGATTTGCAATTTGCAAATTTCAGTCTTAGATTGGAACCATCAATAACTTCTGTGAGACTGAGTATCTCTTTGGAAAGACCTTATTCTACAAGAACTTGAAAAAAAATCTACATCTCCAGGCAGCATTCAACCTGGGACCTATCTCCTTTGGCAGGAAGAATTAGGAAGAAAATCACCACTGGTAAAAGAAATTTGTTGTCTCCCACCCCTTCCCCAGTCTTAAATCTAACATTAAAGTATCATTGTTCCCCATTTTTTAAGTCATCATAAGGTGATTGTTGCTCTCAATAGCAAGGATAAACAACAGTTTATACAGTGGTAGTCTACATCGGTTACTCAATAGGTAGTTTTCAAGGGCCTGACCTCAGAAAAGTACCCAAGATATATTTAAACTTTACTAAATACGCCTACAATTTGGTTGGGAAATCTAACCAATATATCCAAATCCCAACAAACAATATTAAAAAAGTATATAATTATATGCCAAATTTCATGGTATAGAGAAGTATTATAAGAATTTTTTTTTTTTTAAATCTGGTGAGCACTTTATTTGCTGAAAGAATTGCCATGAAATAAAACAAGACAAGGCATGTACTCCAAATCACTTTGGCAACTGTGAAATTTAGTATTAATTACTTTATGTCAATAACTAACTTGAAAGTAAGCTACTGAAGGTTGCTAATGACAAGGACCGGAATATTAAGCCGTGCTCTCTGGAATACTTGGATGAAACACTGACTACTTTATTTAGATCTGACCTTTATGAACAAAAGACAGGTACAAAAATAGCTTCTCAGTCATCTAGTAAGAAAGCATAATTAAGAGCCCAGAAATCATGAAGTGACAATTCCTATTCAAAATGCAGAGCATAAGAATTCCCATATATCAGTTCAGCACCTGGTTGTTCGCCGCTGGGAAATGGAAAAGTGAGCAAGGGAGAGGGAAATGTCAGTGTTAATCCAGTCAAATTAGGCCATAGTCTTTGTTGACATTACATGTGCACTTTAAATTTGGGTTTGATTGGTGCTCCCCCAAATTTACATTTGACCCATGCTAATGGCATCCACATTATTAAAATGTACTCTATGTACTTAACAAAGGATACATTTCTCATAATATGTTATGTTATGATTTAGTTTTCACAAATATATGACACCACGTCCCCTACTGCAAGAGGAAAGACCCATTTCTTTTTTAGACACAACACACCACATGCTTTCCCCCATTCAAAATATCCAGTTGTTAGATTGACACACAACAGAGCCAAACAATTATTTTTAAAGAACTGAGTCTCCTAAGGCATGGGGAACTTAATACAGCATAATCTTACATAATAAGTAGAACAGATACAAAACTTTTCCAATTTTATTTTCTATTGATTAGATTAAGGAGTAAGTTAGTATAGAACAAGTATGTCATCACCATTTCTCAAATAGTAACTAATGTTCTTTCATAACAAAGAAAGCAGACCTCAGGGTAAGCAGAAAACAGTATCTACTTAGGATTTAATAATATTGTTTTGCTTATACTTCATTTATTTTTACAATTGCCATCTATTTTTGGCCAGGGATTCTATACTGGTTTCCCATTTGTAGCAATAATATAAACTCTCCTTTAACTAAATTTAAGTTGAGAAAGTGAGTCAAATTAAAGAAACCTATATTAGGAAAAGAGTAATACACATGATACTCAGAAATGGTCAAATTTGTGCACTTAGGTAATCCATCAGTGACTAAAGTTAGGGAAATGGAGCTAAAATATTTAACATGTCAAAAATGTTTGTTCATTCATTCAGTCCATGTTAACTAGTGTTAATATTTTTATCCATGCAAGATAGAAATTCCTAAGTTTTCATTTCTGTTGGCAAAGAACTGCAAGTATCTGTATATGTATACATCATATGTTTAAAATATGTATAAAATAAATTCTTTACCAATCTAGTTGGTATTAAAAGACAGAACAGAAGGACTTTAATAAGTGTTAACTTAAAATGGTTCCATAGTTATTTGTTCTACAGAAGTCTGTGTCACCACAATATGAACCTAGAAGTTCACATTAGGAGTACCAGCTTGACAAAATCATATTATAATACAGCCACTTGGTACTCTAAAATCATAGCTCTCACCATTTGTTCTGCCGGAGCATATGGAAAATGATGTTTACATTCTAGATATGGTCCTGGGAGCACACCCAGGTTTTGACAAAATTCTTCCCTCCCTGACAATTTTTTCTGGAACATTTAGATAATGGGCTTTTGGTTATACATAATGTTCCTTTCATCCAAGCATGTTCCTTTCTATCCAAAAAAAGCTAAATCAAATGTTAAGTAAATAAAAATACATTAATATAGACTGCTTGTAAAAAAAATTATTCATCCACACATTTCAGTGCTTTACCCATTCTGAGTAACAAATATTTAAGATATAACTTACAACTGACCAGCCCAACAGTGTCTCAGGAAACCTTGGTCCAAACTTGTTTCCCTATTGTTGGAGAGCTCTATTAATGTCACCTTTTCATTTTCTTAGTTCGGCTAAAGACACAGAGGTAACAACTGGAATGGAGCATGATTTGCAGATGAGGTAAGCTAAGTGGATAGGGCTGGTACCAGTTGTTGGTGATTTAATAAAGCAACGATAACCCAAACTTAGCCACAACACTTTAAAAAGTATGACTTCTATATTAAGCAGAAAAGTAATTTTGCATTAAGATGGAGAAAAATCAAAGAATTTTTTTTACTTGAAATTAGAATAACCCATAGATACCAACCCAAATGTTCTCATATGCACTGATGTGTCTATAATATTAGTAGAAACATAGCTCCTGTATGGGTGAACTTTAGCATTCACTGACAACACTATAGTATATTCTACAATATCTGTCAGTATATTTTAAAAATTGGGTAGTCTAACAAACTATAAGTTTAGAAATAGAATATATTACATGTAAACTGTACTTTAATGCAGTTAGTTTGTTTAAAGGCCAAGAGATCTGACCAATTTCATGGATATAAAATAAGTCTTAAACTGGGCCAATTCAACATGCTCTTTAGGAAAAGGAATTCCTATTATGAATCACAGCAGAACTGTGAATTGCTTAAATAAATATATTTTTCTGCCCTTGCTATTATAAAATCAATCAACAACCATTTTAGCTTCATGATTATATTATGTTTGAACTTACCTTATACCAAACAGCATGGTCAGCATGATAGCTATGGACATCTTAATAACAAAACCATCTTTTTTTGCATCTATGCTGACGGTGTAAATGGCCCCAGACTGTCAATAACTCTTCCAGAGCAAATTTAATAAATGTGAAGACATGGACTAATGTTACAGTAAATCAATTCACATTGTTATGTTCACCATAGGTGTTAACTCTACAAAAGAATGTGAATTAAGGAAGCCAAAATGAAAACAGCATTGAGCAATATTCCAAATTAACCAAAATAGTAAAACAGAACTTTAATACTAAAGAGTCATATATGTATGAATATAAAGCACAAATCACCATACTTTTTCCCTGAATTGTCCAGGCTTAGCTAACAGTTTAACTATTACTGTTGTACTTTGGTCCTCTTTAATAGAAATCTGAAACATTAACTAAGACATTCTGTTTTTCCCCAAACCATTACCTTTATGTTTTAAGAATCCATAATATTTAAATTATTAGAAAAACAATGTTATATAACATTGTTTAATCAAATACAAATAGAAATAACCAAGACTATCTGTGTCAGAATAAAGGAGATAAACAAAGATAAACTTCACTCCCTCGTATCAAATAGGTGTAGAGCTTACAGAAATATGAATGTAGGGTGCCTGCATGGCTCAGTTGGTTAAGCGTTCAACTCTTGATTTTGGCTTATGTCATGATTTCAGGGCCATGAGACTGAGCCCCGCATCTGGCTCTGTGCTGGGTGTGGAGCCTGCTTAAGATTCTCTCTCTCTCTCTCCCTCTGCTCCTCCCCACCCCCTTTTCTCTCTCTCTCTCAAAAAGAAAAAAAAAAGGAAAAGAAAAGAATGTAAAACAATTACTAGTTTTTGTTAGTAGGTATGCATTTTAAGCACAAATAATTTAACTGGTTAACATCCCCACCAAAGAAGAAATGTAAATTTTAGAAAAACAGCCTATAATATCTCAATCAAATAAGTGAACACAGAAAACATTTTGATACTGTTAAATTGCCAAACTAATAATGGTGGACAAACAAAAAGAAATTCTCCTGCTGTTTGTATTAAAATTACCTCCCAAGCATCATTCAGACATTTCAGGCCCAACTATAATTCTGTATTCGCCCATTGTGTGCTTGACATCAACTTGATCTAATAAGTACTACCATGATCTTTGAGATTGCGAAGAATCACAGCGGGAAGGCTATGGGACTGCCACCCCGTCACTAACTCGGCCTCTAGCTCCTTAACGTGGGCCCTGAGCATGAGGGGTGGTACTTTCAGAAGCAGGTCAAGAGGCAGCAAAGCTGAAGAAATAAAAGGGGGAAAGATATGAAACTGTAACATGAATCACATTGAATATTAGGGAGGTATGCCCGAATTTGTTACTGCCCACATGAAATTACCTGGTCTTGGTCTGGATCCTATTCCACCACTGAAGTCCCTGAAAACAGAATTAGGGGCTGTTAGAAGGACTTATTCAACTTGGATTTGACTAACATTGACTGAAAGCCTATACCTTACTATGGTTTACAATATAAAGATGAAAAAAAAAGATTATTTTCCTCAAGATGCTCTCAAAAGCTTAATAAAGAGGAAAATAAACCCATTCAAACCCATAGCAGACCTCACATTCTGCTGGCACATCAAAGAACCCTGTCTCATCACAGTGGTTTATAAGCTCTAAGAATAATTAAGAGCCTACATCTTAGTGTCTTGGATAATTTTCTTATTATACTTAAAATCAAAATGATGATGTTACATTAAAAATAAGTGTTTGGGGCACCTGGGTGGCTCGGTCAGTTAAGCACCCGACTCTTGATTTCAGCTCAGGTCATGACTCTGGGTCATGAGATCAAGCCCCGAGTTGGGCTTTGTGCTCTGCGGGGAGTCTGCTGGAGATTCTCTGTCTCCCTCTGCCCCTTCCCCCGACTTGTGTGCTCTCTCTCTCTCTTTAAAATAAATAAATTAAATCTGTAAAAAATATAAGTGTTTAAAATTTCACATGTAGTATTTTTCGATGCTTTGTTCCTGTCATCTTAAAAAAGAAATTATAACACTTCCTATGAAAGGAGATGACTTTTGCATTTAAGAGGATTACATTTTTCCTTAAGTTTCCAGTGTTATTAACATCACTTGTTTGCCTTGCCCTGAAATTCTAGACTTCCTGATGATTTTGCATTTTTGGTCTCAGTGCCTTCCACCCCCTGGAGGTGGCCTTAGAGCCCACCAGGGACAGCCATAAATAACCTTCAACCTTGTTTTTTCTGCTGTTATCTAGAGCCAATTTCTTAGTAGTTATTTTGGAATGAAATAAGAAACATCTGTACCCTGACAAGTTGTAAGAACTATACTAAATGTAATGCAACAAAATGTCATGCAAAATTTAAGTCCAACAAAAACATATTAAACATCTACTACATTCAAGGAACATGATAAATATCTGCTGAGTAGGAATGAAGGAAGGGATTTAAATACAAATAAATATGGCTAATAAATCTCTTACCCCAACATTTTCATTTTAAGCACAGAATTCTTGACATGTAAATGCAACATATACCTAAATTATGAAGCAAAACAAAATTGGCCCTCATTTACCCATTGCCCAACTAGAGTACTAGAATAATTCCAAAGTCTTTGCATTCAATGGTAAGTTCCTTCCCAGTCCTTTTCCACTCCTCCTAACTCCCCACCAAGCCAACCCTCTCCTGATCCCACTATTTTCTCTGTCCCTTTCCCAGCCCAAGTTCTCAAAGTCAGTGAAAAGTCATGGAACTCGCCAGCCTTATACAATTAATACACTCTCCCTAGTTCTGGGATAAGAGGCATATTTAGAGAAAGAAAATGGATAAGCCCTGCCCTCAGAAAGTTCAAAGAGGGGCATAATCTCAGTAGTATCCAAAAATGGGCAGGATGCTCCCGGGCTGAGCTGAGGAGCAGAACAGCTGTTCCAACACCTCATATCTTTGCATACATGGTGTATCACAGCACACATAAGGGAGTAACCCTGTGCCTTAGCCTTCTAGACAGCTCTAGCACTGTCCAACAAAAATTCAATGCAAACCACAAACAAAAATTTAAATTTTCTGGTAGCCACATTTTTAAAAAGTAGAAATAAAAAAGTGACATTAATTTTAAGAACATATCTTATTTAACCAAATATATCTAAAATATTATCATTTCAGCGGGCACTAACTATAAAAACTAATGAGTATTTGACACTGTTTTATATTTAAATGAATATTAAAAATGAAATTAAGAATTTCGTTCCTCAGTCACACCAGCTACACTTCAACTGCTCAAGATTCACATGTGACTAGGGGACTCCATATTCAACAGTGCATGCCAGACACTTCCTTGGAAGGTGTTGGTCATTGTCTTCATAAACATTATGACTGAGGCTAACAGTCATGCCATGTAGCTGCTAAGCCTGCAATACCTCTTAGACTATCTTAAATGGTTAATTAAAATGTAACTTGTGGAGATCTTTTATTCCTAAGGTTACAGGTACTTTTGATAGCTGATAACCACTCACATGCCGAGCTAAGTAGATGACTATTCCAGTTGTCCTGAAGAATCCAAAATTTCAAACATTTTTACATATTAAAAAATGGGCTAGTGATATGTGAAACAGACTATCCTGACAATGCTGAGTTGCAGCCAAATTTGCTACTCCTTAATATAATTCTAAAGTCCTCTTTAATGAACTTAGGGTATCTTTAAAATAACCATCACAATTTCATTCAACCAATATTTATTAAGGGCCCACTATCTGTAGAAACTGTGCTGGACAATAGAGTAGGGATAGTGAAAAAAAATAGTCCCTTGTCTTGGAATTTACAAGCTTGCAGAGGTATGGCAGGAAAACTATTAGTTTCTCTGGAAATTATATCATGGATCAAAAGAAAGTATAGTCATCTGAAATTTCCAAATAGAACAGACTCATTATAGCCAGAAGTGACAACATCTAACTATACAATTGTTGGGTCCACAGATGGACAAAAGATTGAAATTATGCAGAGCCTGAGGGAAGTCTTCCTCTAGACTGAACTGGATTGAATGTTTATGTCCAATAGAGCATTATGGCTGCAGAGGATGGTTTCCCATGATAGTGTAAGTTGGAAAACAGACAGAAATGATTTAACACAAAGAGAAGATTCCAGAAATGTTTTCTGGTGAAAAGGCTTAATATAATGAAGCTTGTGTCCTCTGAAACTTTTTGAAATGGGAATTGACTAATAGAACTTCAGGCTGATGAAACAGAATTTCAGAGAAACAGAAAGTTTCAAAGGATTCTGAAAGGTCATCCCTTCCAACTTGATCCAGAATTTATAAGCCAAAGTAGAAACGGAAGCACTGGATCTGAGTGATAACCTACAACTTCCACCCCAAATCAATAACAGGTAAGGTGGAGATTGATGGTATTAGCTTTGGAATTTTTTAAATCAACTTTTCACTGAATGACTTCAAGTGCAGGGTAAATTACTTGGATAATTATTGTGTCAGAGGAGTCCTGGCCATGAAGGAGATAGAGTTCTAGAATTTTTTATCTTCTAAAATCCTTCTGAATATACTTCTGAACCAAGGGAAGTGCATTACATAACTTAATTCAATTGTGAAAAGTAGTTAGTACTAGTTGATGTTGATAAAAGGAGAAATATTTAACATTATGAAATGAGAGGGTTGACTTATGGTATTAAGATAATGCCTTCTGAGGCTACTGTAATCACACCACCGAGTTAACCGGCACTTTACTGCTTGGAAATCTCTTTCAGGTAGTGACATTCACAATGTGTGAGAAAACGGGGCATTACGCAGGGTTGAGTTCTCTTGTCCCCCATCTGTAATTTAACAGAGGTGATGTCACTACAGGAAAGGAGAATGGTGCCCCTGTGGCTCTCCACTTCTACTCCAAGAACAGCTAGAAACGAGCAATTAGCCACAAAAGTTTAGAACTAGCACAGAAAAGGAACACAGTGGTCTTATCGATAATATTTTGTTTCTGTAAGACTGCTTGATTTTGACATTGGCAGATAGGCTAGGTTGATTCTGGCAAGTAGTGATCAAGCAGTATTTATTCAATTTAAGTAAAACTAGATATGGATTATGAAAAAGGGGAGGAGAGAATACCCATAAGTCAAAATAAGCAAGACTTCTGCTAAAAGGAGGCAAGATCCATAGGTCCTGAGGTTACACAAAGGTCTTTCTGGTCACATACATCCATAATCATCTTTGATGTGACTCAAAGACTAGAGTCAGGTCACATCCTTGAATACAATTATGCATACCCTGATTTATCAAAGAAGTTGTGAACCACAGGCATCTCCAATACAGCAAACATTCGATGTCTCAAACCAACCTGCCAACTATACCCTGTTGCCTTGGCAACAGGATGCAAGAAGGCATGGAGAAATCTTGTTGCCTGAGCAACAGAATCTTAAAAAAAAAAAAAAAAAATGGGGCCTTAAGCTGTGGCTATGGCAAAGGCTTATAGGTTCAGGTAAGTAGGTGGAATTTTAGTCCTATTACAGTGAGAGGTCAAAATTTACGCTAAGATAACAGTCATTCATCTATTAATTAACAAGAATTTGTGAGCTGGTACCTGTGTGCAATACACTGCACCCTGGGAAATGCGAAGATGGACCAGGCATCGTCTGGTATGTGCCAGTACACAATAATAAATATTGAATGAATGAATGAATATTCTTAAGAAAGGCATAATACAATGACCAAAGCTTACTAGGACTGAGTATATGTAATAGTTAAAGAGGTTGAAGCCCCTGTGCACATTATCAGGTTCCATTATACAGGATTATTTATTTGTAAATTGAAATAAAATGTTATAATTCACTGGATTAGAACTATTTATCTCTGTACTGAGACTTTAAAATCCAGATTAGAAACTGGTAAAAGTCAAGTCCATTCTTAATTCTTTCCCAACAAGTAGTAATGGGGGCAAGAGAGTTTAGATCATTTAAATCACTGAAATGATTAAAGTTAGAAACTTCAAAGGAAGTCCTAATTATCGATTTTTTGTTTTTTTTTCTTGACAGACATTAATGAATCCAGCTCTTGACTAACTCCATCAATGTTCACAAACCACCAAATAAACAGTAACAATAAGGATATTTAATATGATTATTTCAAAAGAGATAATATTTTGTGACAGATGGTTATGAAAAGTGAATTCCACTTTCTCTCTTACTCCTTACGATTTCAGAGATGTACACATCAAAATAAAAGATGATTTCCACAAAGAGTATCATGCACTTCAACCTTTCTCAATGTATGTGTGGAGCTCAAATCTCTAAAACTGGGAATGTAAAAATGGTACAACCACTCTGGAAAACAGTTCAGCAGTTTTTTAAAAAGTTAAGCAGACACCTACCATATGTTCCAGTTATTTTACTTTAGGTATTTACCAAGAATTTTTATTTTTTAAAAAAGATTTATTTATTTGAGAGAGAGAAAACATGAGCAGGAGGGGCAGAGGGAGAGGGAGAGAGAGAATCTCAAGCAGACTCCATGCTGATGCAGAGCCAGATGCAGGGCTTCACCTCAGGACCCTGAAATCACAACCTGAGCTGAAATCAAGAGTCAGATACTCAACCCATGGAGCCACCCAGGCGCCCCAACCCAAGATTTTTAAAAGTATGTATCCATACAAAGACACAAATGTTCATCACAGCTTTATATGTAATAACCAAGTACTGGAACTCAAATGTCTATTAACGGATGAATAGAAAACAAACCATGATAAATCCATACAATGGATTACCACTTCACAATAAAAAGGAATAAACTATTGATACACTATGAAAACAACATGGACAGATCTCCAAATAATTATGCTGCCTAAAAGAAGCCAGACAAATAAGAGTATGTATGATATAATTTCATTTAGATGAAATTCTAAAATGCTGACTAATCCAGACTGCGACAAGCAGATTAATGATTGCTTGGGGTAGGGAGTGAGGACCATAAGGGAGGGTAAAAATGGACATGAGAACACTTGTAGGTGGATATGTTCACCATCTTAATTGTTATTTCACAGGGATATACATATTCAACACTTATCAAATTGCACATTTTAAATATGTGCAGTTTATTTTGTGTGAATTATACCTCTTTGAAACTGTTAAAAGAAACTAACATCTCACATTCTCACTTAAGAAAAGTTGTTCAAATAGACCATCACATGACCTGTGTGCAATCATTAAAAGCAATATATAAAAAATATACCATTAAGTTCATTTTTGTCTGCCTTTCATTATTTACTAGCTGGAACTTACTGTTAGTCAGTTCTAGTTATCTCATGGCTCTACATCTTCAGGAGAGCTAACTGGTTAGCCCTTAGTAGAATAAGTCTATTGCAACTAAAGCAGTTACTTGGTGACATTCAGATTGATAAACATCTGTTAAGAGTATCCCAGGTGACACTCCTGCTAATGACTCTCCAATAACATGTAAAGAATGAAGATGTAAAATCAAATGTATATTCTAGTAAGCCAAAGCCTAAAAGCAAATTATACTAAGTGAATATACATACAGTATGAATGACCTGTTTATTGTTAGGAAATGTAGGTCAACCAGAAGCTCTGCATGGTCTACTTCTGTAGTGTAAAAACTGCTACACTGACATCTCCAGATTTTCTGGGGGGGCCAGGAGAGCTCTGGGAGAGCTACATGGATGGCATCCTGGTGGGGGAGATTTCGTGTCTGAAGACTTGGGAATGGAGATTTGGAGATTCACCTCTGCTTTGTGAATGGCTACAGTTCCAGAGCTGAGGAATGGGGTTCTCTCTACTGATCTGGCACTTCTGCTTTGAGTTTGGCTTCTAGGACTTCTGGTGATTCAGGGATGGAGGCCAGAGATCTGGGGAGGAGTTTGGCAAGGAAAGGAGCCCAAAAGAATTATTTGCTGACTTCGTGTCATTTCTGCTAAGTAGTTCATAGACAGAACATATACTTCTAAGAGTTGAGAACTAGTTCTCTCTTGGTCTTGCAATTAATTACAGTCCTGAAAAGCATTTCATCATCTGGTGATGACCTGGATCACCAGGATGCTTTCCAGTTCTAATGTGATGTTTCCTCTCACCAGCCTTGATACCAGTATTTTTCTGAGGAGGGCAGAAGCTGCCCTTTCTAGTTCCATTTGCAAGTCTATGCTGAGTTATTAGGGAGGTACCTTGGTTCTTCAGCAGACAATTGGCTTAAATCTGGCCCCTGATATCTGGGTTGACAAAAGTTCAGAATTTATGCTTAAGTTTTCTCTCTGAACTATCTAGCCAGGACCAAGTTTGAATTCTAAGCTCTAGTAGATATGCTCAGGTCAAGCATGCACTGACCTGTGGCTTTTTCTCAATGAGATCAATTCTCTTGTTTTAAGAGCCAATAAGGCTCCCCAAGAAGGAGAGCTGCCCTGGGTCTCATTGTAACTGGTCTACCATTTCATGCATGGCATAGAAGAGCCAAAAATCTCAGGCTTGATTTTCTATTTATTTTTATTCTATTTTGTAGCTTTGCTATCTTGTTTTAGATTCTAACTTCTCATTTAGCACCGAAATATTTTCTATTATGTCGCTTTGTTATTTTCTTTTAGATCCTAACTTCTCATTTAGCTTCTAAATATTTTCTAGTATGCAGCTTCACTATCTTCTTTTAGATTCTAACTTCTCATTTAGCTTCTAAATGTTCTGTAGGATGGCTTCATATTTCACATTGGTAAACCAAGAAACCCAGAAAAGTCCTAAACAAGTTAGATTGCAAATAACTTTAGCTTTATTTAATGTTTTTTAATTTAAAGAATTATAAATACATTTTAGAGTTGTCTCCTTTTAATTTAGAGAAGCTCTGGGGATTACTTGGAAGGAAGTCAAAAGTCATTAGTCTTCTCTCCTCTCATTTGGCATGAATCATAGGCTGCTTTTGACATTTCTTCTCTTCTGAACTCTGCCCTTGTCTCCCTGTTATACTCTGAGTTCCTTGAGGGAAGAGAGCTCATCTTAAACCAACCTGTGTTCCCTGAGCACTGTACCACACACAGCACAGCTTTCAAATATGGTTTTAGTTCCGGTCCTATTCATCTACGCACCTTCTGATCCATCAGCCTCAACATTTGGCTCATTTCCCATTTTCCACCTGTTGACTTGGTCATTAGCCACAAGTTAAAGGGGTTAATGTAATTACACTCTGTAATATGCCCTTTTTCAATGAGCTTCAGATTGAACTTCTCCTTTCTGTTGATTCTGGTTTACCCAATTTGCTATAAAATGTTTAGGTAATGACTAGCTGTTAAAAGCCATCTCAAACTCTAAAATATATAGTACATATGTTTCTTTTGTTTTTGAAGGGTTGGACTTCAACTGAGTTCTTGCAAATAAGACAATTTCCCATGAGTCCTTTCAGAAACAAAAGACTAGAATTATTTAACAATTTCAAGATGCCTAAATTCATCTGTTTGGAAATTCCCATTTTAATATAAAATTCTTTTAACTGGGGAGTAAAACCCATATGTCATAATGTATTTTTGCACTAAAATACTTGTTTTGCATTTCTTTTATACATTTAAGCAACTTCATATCACTGAATAAAGTATCCAATAATGGAAAAAAAGCCTTTTGATCATGTTCTTACAAATACAAATAATCACAAAATTGGGAATAGCTAGATTCCAGAGGGTGCTTGCTAATTATTTTGCAGGGGAACATGTGGAACATTTTCCTGTGCAAACATTGTTCCAAGCAGTTGGAAAGATTTCCAGATCAGCTCACAAAAGTCTATTGAACTTGCAATGTGGTTAAGATAGTAGCTGTGATGCCAGAGTTGAGGAGGACAAACCTACTCCGTGGTACCATGCGTTCAGATCCCCAGCTCCATAGCCACATCTCCCAACCCCGTCTCCTCCCTTGCTGGGCTGAACAAGCAAGAGCTCCCATGGCTCCAGGCTCCTGTGTGTGGCGGCTTCCTTGTCTGTGGAAAGTGGAAGCAGAGGTGGTGATGTAAGGACAAGATGCCAGAATGTAGGCAATGGGAGGGAACTGTAAGCCCAGAAAACTCCCTGGGGGATCCTGTCATTCAAGTCGCAAGTCCTCCAGATTCCCCATTCTGATTCTCCGTTGTCCTTGGGGTTTGGGACTGTTTCTCTTTCCCCTGCTCTCTCCATGGCTTCTAACCACCACTTCTCTGCACATTGGCCCACTAAAAAATGTGTAGGCTTCCCTCAATGACCCTTCTGGTATTTTATGCACTTGGATCGGTTTTCCTTGGGTTTTTGTTACAAGCAACACTAGAAATGAGTTAGGAAATTGAAAAGTTTCATGCTAACCCTTCCTGAGCCTTACGTGGGAAAAAATCAGTAATCAGTGATATTGTATCTTTGACTAAACAAAAATGATTTTCTACAGGAACCCTCCTTTGCCACCTAACTGAACCCCTCGGGACTTTGCTCGGCAGGTTCTTCATTCTGAAATTCATCTCCCCCCACCCCAGCACCCTTGAGCTCAGAAGTGGACAAGAGTTCCATTCTGGCTGCCCAGCACCCATAACCGGCTCCCTCCAGCAAAGACCCCTGATGGACTTGGAGGGGCTGTCGATCCAGGAGCTCAGCCCTCCTTGCAGCAGTAAATAGGGTCCTAATTCAACCCAGGCCCACCTGACTCTCTCACGTAGGACACTGGATCCTGAGAAAGGTGACACATGGATGGAACAAACAAACCAGGAGCTCCTTCCTCCCAGCATCAGGGCCTTTCTGAGCCTGCCAACAGCGCCTCCTCCACAGATTGCAGGGGGTGGCCTGGCTCTTATTCCTTCCAAAGTTTGATTCTCTGGGTTCCTCATTATGTGAGCCCCCCAAAGCCTTTGAATGAACCTCCCTGTTGCACAAGTCAACCAAAGTCAGGTTCCCTTGCCGGCATCCAGAATGCCCCACTGCTAAAGCACAGCATAGCCTTAGCCTTTTGTCACGTGGCACACAGCCACTTCCCCAGCCAGGGTCACCCACAGCTCCACAGCCATGCACTTGTGCACATCCCAGCCTCAACCAGCTCCTTCATCTCAGAGCTGTTTGGCAGTCCTTCTG
Organism: Mirounga leonina; assembly: GCF_011800145.1. NCBI lineage: Eukaryota > Metazoa > Chordata > Mammalia > Carnivora > Phocidae > Mirounga > Mirounga leonina. The sequence continues at coordinate 15,817,830 of NW_023270268.1, read as the reverse complement.
CCAGTCTCCGCTCAGGTGTCTGCCCATCTTTATATCGGTTCTTCCTTGTTGACCACCCTCCTCAAATCTAGACCATCCTCACAGCAGTGAACATCATCTAATAACCAGAAACCACCAAGTATGATCTTTTCTATCCCTCTTCTCTGCTTTTCTACCTTAATTTTATCTTTGCCTCCCTTTCTTCAGACACAGAAAAAGGGCTGTCCCTTCATCTTTCTCAGACCCGCTCTCTGGGCTCCAGCTACTCTGTGCCTGTGTTCCAGCAATTCCTTTCCTTCTTTATCTCTTCTCTCCACTGGCTGCCTCTCCTTAGTCCCAGTCACCCTGAAGTCATCCTGATTCTAAGAAGGCCCTTTTCCATCAAATGCCCCCCGCCAGCTAACTGCCCAGCTCACTAGTAGCTTCCTTCCCATCCCTGCTTCTGTAACTTCTAAAAGCCCCACAACTGGGCTTCCACTCCTGTCGACCTCACCCAATGCCATGGAAACTGCCCTAGTGAAGGTCACCAGGGACTTGAGAAAGGCCAAACCTAATAATTTCATTTCAGTCTTTAGTCCAAGAGGTAACTGTTGCAGAAATTGCTGGTTGTCCCAAAATAAATTTCTTTTTCCTTTTAAAACAGAACGCCCTAAACATATTCAGCCTCCCTTGCAGCTAGATGTGTTCATATGATTAAGTTCTGGCCAATGGTATGTGAGCAGAGGGGATGAGCACAATGCCTGAGTCATGTCCTTAAAAGGAAGGGGAACGTCTCCACTTGCCCTTTCCACTTCCTGCTGGCTGGGATGTGGAGGTGATGGGGTCCACGTCTGCCACATTTGCCATGAGGATGAGCCCTATACCCCGGGGATGTGGAAAACAAGATATAAGGAGCCAGGGCTCCAGATGATCTCATAAAGCATAACTACCAACTTCTCTGGTCCACCCCTGAGCTCCGAGAGGCTAACAGCTTAGCTAAAGATCACAAAGCTAGATTAAACCCAGGTCCAAGCTTAGTGCTCTTTCCAGTATGCTGTGTGGTAAACTGCAATCCATGCCAGGAGGGTGGGCTCTATCAGCCTCTATTACCACATGTCCATGGTGACTTCTGGCTATCAGGTTTTAGTTTAGCCACCAGTAATAGCTCTGCAGAGTTCTGGGGGCTCAATGTGTACACACCTTGTTTGGGATTGTCTTTCTCTTCCTGAGGCACTAAAACTTCTCTTTAAAATGCCTGAAACAAGAACATAAAAATATCTTTACATTTTCCCTCTGCAAATCTTTTATTTATTTATCTATTTATTAATTCAAAAAAAGCTGCATTCTATTATGTGAGCAATTTTACTTACTCTAAAGATGGTCTTCATTTACAGAAGTATCAATTAAAATATAACATTTCAAATTACTGTTTACTTGACAGGATTATTTAAGGTCCTTTTCCCAAAGGAAACTAAAGAAGGAAACTCTGTTATTAATAGCTAATAAAGTACAATAAAATATCTGTGTCATAATTATCCTAAAGCCCTTGCCAAGATAACTACAAGTTACCACATGCAAGTTTAAGGGTCCAACTTTTCCTTCCTCACTTCCCCACTGACCCTCCCCACTATTGTTACCCAGAACATACAAAGCAATAATTCATCTCAAAACAGCCAGTAATTAACTGCTTCTAGAATCTGCTACACATGCATGAATATTTTCCCTGTATGGCTCTTACATTTTCCCAATCACAAATCAGAACATTTTATCTAGCAGGCAGGAATTTGTGGGAAAATAGATCAATGTTGGAATCTGAGATTGTCCCAGAAAATCTGGAACATCTAGTCACTATTTTATGTACAATTAAGTTCGGAAAGGAACAAAAAATGAAACTAACTCCTTAGGGTTTTATTAGATCCTTAGGGAGACTATTTTAAACCTTCGTTTATGAGATTTTCATAGTATAGTCATTAATGAGAGGAAATTATTTACACTAATTTTATTTCAGAGTATTTCTACCTATCCTAATTAATATGCCTTCAACTTACTCTTTTATTTTAGTTTATTTTTTTTAAAGATTTTATTTATTTATTTGACAGAGAGAGACACAGCAAGAGGGGGAACACAAGCAGGGGGAGTGGGAGAGGGAGAAGCAGGCTTCCCACAGAGCAGGGAGCCCGATGCGGGCCTTGATCCCAGGCAGACGCTTAATGACTGAGCCACCCAGGCGCCCCTCAACTTACTCTTTTAAAAGAATTATTCTTTCCTCTCCATGTTATATTTTAACTTCTCTTTTCTTTCAGTTGCAGATTTGTTGAATGAATTGAATCCTATCTTTCCTTATAATCTTTACATTTTATCCAAATATATCTTTTCTTTTCTTTTCCATACCCCAGGCCCCAGACTATTTACTTTCCTGTTTTAAATTAAGAGTCAGAATTAACACATGGACTGAATTTATATATCCTATTTTTTCATAGTACTAAACAATTAAAATATTTATTTTCTTTAGTGTTTGAAATATAATATATCTCTTACATAATGGAAATAAAATTGTACAAAACTTAGTCTACCCCAGGACGGATTTCTTCTCCAGGTCTCTAACCCCTACAGAACAGATTCATAAGAGGTCACTTCCATTATTACTGTGGTCATGTAGTGTGTCTCCAAATTAGCTATCTCCACTCCCCAGTTAGAAGCTGGGTTTGCTGGTGGAAATAATGAAAGTATGCATTTGACAGCTGAGACAACAGAAGACCACAGCGCCGGCTGGCCTCTGGGCCCGTTCAGAGGGCTAGACAAACCTGTCCTAATTAGCACTGCACCTGGAAAACAAACCTCTGCCTTAGGTATATGATGGAGCTTACTCAACTCCCAAGCGTGATTCCCAAACCATGACCTGCTGGAGCCCTGCAGGCCAGTAAAGAAAACTTACTGAATGTAGATTCTTTTAAAGGGCTCGAACTGGAGCTGCTGGAGTTGTCCGAAATGTCCAGTTCATCATCTAGCTCTGAGTACATATCTGCACATGAATAAAAGAGTAACAGAATAAAATAAAGAGCAAATGAGCCTTGAAAGAGACCAAAGTCAAGGGTGCATGCATGCTGTCACTGTTTCACTAAAAATACCTTTCTCAATATTCTCCGAGTTTAAGTTCTCCTCTGACAGGATGTCATCACAGGCCCTGTCTTCATCCTTACCGCAGGGGGCCTGGAAGCCCTCGGGGGGCAGGTCTGCGCTTTCTGAAAGGTCGCTTTTCAGGCTGGCGGCCCCACTGCTGTTACTACTCAGGCTTGCCTTCTCAAAGGTCTCCTGAAAGAGAAATTCAGCTACGGTAGCCTTTCCTTCCTTCCTTCCTTCCTTCCTTCCTTCCTTCCTTCCTTCCTTCCTTCCTTCCTTCCTTCCTTC
>NW_023270268.1:15779946-15814454 GCF_011800145.1 Mirounga leonina | reverse complement strand
TTCCTTCCTTCCTTCCTTCCTTCCTTCCTTCCTTCCTTCCTTCCTTCTGTAGGACCCAAAGCTTGTTAGAACATATACTCAAATGCTTGCTACGTTATTAGAAATATTTGTGCCAAAGTACCATTAATAGTTCTGGTTGCACGTTTGCCACAGAGTTCATTCGGTCCGTGACTACAAAGAAAGTGTCTCTGCACCACTGGACCAACAGGAATGGATGTGCCAAGATGCTCAGTGACAGAGGTCTGGACAGACTGGCAGAAGAAAATGCAGCACTGAGGAAAAGATATGTACCAATTAAGCCGAAATTACTCCTTTAAGTTATCTTAATATTTGCTCTCTTTGGGGCGGCTGGGTGGCTCAGGTGGTTGAGCATCCGACACTTGATTTCGGCTCAGGTCATGATCTCAGGGTCCTGGGATTGAGCCCCACATTGGGCTCTGTGCTGGGCGTGAAGCCTGCTTAAGATTCTCTCTCTCCCTCTCCCTCCCCCCCCCCCCTACTCTCTCTCTCTAAAAACAAAATAAAATTAATAATAATAATAATTTGCTCTCTGAATAAGTCACGGGGATAAAAAGTACAGCATAAGAAGTATAGTCAATGGTACTATAATAGCATTGTATCGTGCCAGACGGTAGCTACACTTGTGGTGAGCAAAACATAAGGTATAGAATTATGGAATCACTATGTTGTACACCTGAAACTAATGTAACACTGTATGTCAACTATACTTCAATAATAAAAAAAAGTTGCTATCAAATCTCAGCACCACAGTGGGTAAGTAGGGCTTAGTTTCTTCAAATCTCAGGGAACTTAGTAGCAGACACAGCCAGGCCATGGAGGGAGAGAAGTGAGGTCCCCTGAAAGATGAAGAGCTGGGGCAGAGGCTCCAATGATGACCAATGCTCGCTAGAGACACAGGTCCATGGTTTTTTGTTTTGCTTTGTTTTGTTATCAGATTCTTTCCTCCAAAATGAAAGTGACACCCACAGCCACCAGGGGCAGGTTCCTAAAAACTCCATGGTGATGGAATTGAAGGTGAAGAAAATCTAAGACGTTATGAGTGACTGGAGTTAGAAGGCAGCCTCTGAAAGCTTTCACGTGTTTCTGTTCACTAAACAAGACAAAAATGAAAAGAATATCAAAGGTGTTGTGCCATGCAAACTGTCCAATCAATTTCTGCTTGTTATCTCTGTTTCCTGAGAACTTTTTCATTGTTCTTTCCTCAAGCTTTCACCAAGATGCTTGGAGATATTTCTCGTTCTGTTGAAGCTAACATACAGTTGAAGGAGCATTTTAATTTTCTTTGGCTAGTCCTCCATCCAAGTCTTCCTACTTTTGTGACTCAGCATTGTTCATTCCTGCCTTTTGGATCTACTCTGGTCTGCCACCTTAGAACCCAAAATGGAAAATGTTTCGGACACTCTGGCATTGCTGAATGTGTGCTTCTCTGAAATTCTTCCCATGCTTAAGACTCATAAGGGGCTTCCAGTGCCAGCCTCAGCTCTGCCCAAGCTCAGCCCCTGATACCAAACCCAAGAGGCTCCTTTTGAGGATCAAAACTTTCCTGCCAAACTCACTCAGCTCCTTCCATGCCTTCCTCCTTTTTCTGTCCCAATCCACAGATCCTTCTTCTTCCAACATCCTCAACTGAAGTCAGAAATGTACATAGAAATAAATGTAGGATTTTCTCCTCCTATGATTTTTTTTTATTCAAAATTAATCATCCACTGCCCTATTCTAAAGGCCACAACTAGATTTACAACCTTATACAGACTATACACTCAAGATGTGTCAATACTATCAATGTTTTAAAAAAAGAGAGAGAGAGAGAGATCATTTTTGGGTTTACAAAACTCTTTATTACACTGATGCAATTAGATGCCAGAATCCATATATCTCTAAAGCCTGCAAAACTGCAGCAAAGGCTTTGTTTCTTTTTAGAACAGGGATGGATAAGACATTTTTCTTTGGACAAATGAAGAGTGAGGAGAAATTGTGAGTCCTGCTACAGGCATTCCAGACTTGAGGAGCTTTGACTTGCAACCAATACCCAAGAACCAGTTGGGCTGCAAATCAAGTCATTTGCAACCACCAAAATTGTATCCATAAATAACTGGGTACTTCCTTAACTTCTGATAAAAGGGAATTCACATTCTGAGAGAGATGTTTTTTTCAAACTCTGTAAGCATGGAAGGTATGATATAGCAACGTAGAATGTATAGTTGTTTTAGTTTAAAAAAAAAAAAAAAACCTGTTTCTATAATCTCTTACAGCAGTTTTTGCTTCAAAAAAATCTATAGAGTTCTTGAACTTGACATAAATGATATGCCACTGTAGACACATTTTCCCAAATGTGATTTCCAGAGTTCTTCCTTGTGAATATTTGAGTACCCAACTCATTACCAACTCTTCCCTCAATGCCTTGCATAATGTTTTGTACATAGCAACTGCTTAATAACTAGTTGCTGTATTGAGATTGAAGGGAGAAAGGGGCCAGGAAAGCAGGTGAATTCCCTTATATGATGAGTAGGTTTTGTAGCTTCTGGGTTTTTTTGTTCATTTGTTTTGCTTTTATTTTGCCTGTTTATCCAGAACCCTACATCATGATGTTTCTCCAAGAGCTGAAGAGACTACTTGGTGATACACCAATAAGTAGGAGTGAACGTCTCCCTTCCTTTTTCCCCTTTACTCTTATGAGAAGTATAAAACTCCATTCATCTGTACTAGAGATGGCTGGCCCAGCAACGACAAAATGCCTCTGTAACCCAGTAGGCATTGGTCAAAGGCAGAGATGGTTAAATGTTTTTAGCCTGAGGGTTGAGGCCATTAAGGTATTTTCAAAAGTTGCCTCCAGCAAGTACATCAACCTATTAAAAGGAGTTGGGGGGGGGGGGGCGGTGCAGCCTTGCAGGATGCAATTTGGCTGCTGTCATCTTTTTTACTTTCTAATTAAGATTTTTCTAGGAATAGGAGAGGGAGTTAACTTTTTTTTTTTCTTGGCATCTATATATCTCCTAGGAACGGATGGACACATTCTGTGCATCAATATGGCAGCAAGAAGAAGACAATGCAAATCAGACAATAAAATTATCACTGATATGGAAATCATCACCATTATAGGAGACACTTCCTGTCACAGTGCTGTTATAGGCACAATTATGTTTAGCTCGGTTTTGCTCATCATAATGTAATTTTTTGTGTGTGCAGCAGATTATAATACATTTCAGTTGAATAGCAATTCTAACAGTAACAGACTGACATTGCCTAAATTAACCGCAACAGTAGGGAAAGAATTAAGAGTCTATTTTATTAAAACTAGTGTAATTTTTTAAATTGCCCAGAATGTTTTATAAGGAGAGAGAGAGAAAAAAAAAAAAAAAAAACAAGAAATAAACATAAAGCATAACACTAACTATATCCTGTAGATGCCTTACTTTAGAACCATAAAGAATGCACTGTTTCTTTTGTTCTAAAATAGTCATTCTATTTGAGCTACGTCTATGCCTACTTTCTTCTATTTGTTTAGTTAATAACTGTGACCTTAGATACATAAATATAGGGCTACCCAGTTCTGGACAGCAATTCACCTGGCTGAGGTGATCTCTTTTTAATGGCAAACCATATTCCATGCTTTTCATGGATGATAGCACAAAGAAAATCCAAAATAGGAGACAGATCATTGACTATATATTACTGTGCATAAATTTAGTCCCTAAATTTCAAAGTATTAAAAAAAAATCCAGGGGAACCTCAGTCAGTTGGGCATCCGACTTCTGATTTCGGCTCAGGTCATGTCTCAGGGTCCTGGGATCCCATCCTGCATCAGGCTCCCCGCTCAGCCGGGAGTCTGCTTCTCTCTCTCCTCCCTTCTCTGTCTGCCCCTCCCCCCATTCGCGTGCTCTCTCTCTCTCTCTCTAAAATAAATAAATAAATCTTAAAAAAGAAAATCAGCCAGGGCGCCTGGGTGGCTCAGTCGGTTGAGCGACTGCCTTCGGCTCGGGTCGTGATCCCAGGGTCCTGGGATCGAGTCCCGCATCGGGCTCCCTGCTCTGCGGGGAGCCTGCTTCTCCCTCTCCCATTCCCCCTGCTTGTGTCCCCTCTCTTGCTGTGTTTCTCTCTGTCAAATAAATAAATAAAATCTTAAAAAAAAAAAAAAAAAACAAAAAAAAAAACAAAGAAAATCAGCCAGTGTGACCAAGAGGGCTGAAGGGGTCACATTGACTCAGGCCATAGCTAAGTGGTCTGACAAGTTCAGCAGGTGTGGCGAGAGGCTCCTGTCCAGGACCTCACTCTGAGCCACTTGGTTTTGCCACTATAGAGAGGTGGGCCACAGGAGCAAGCTCGGACTATGGTAGCTGGGGATCTTTTAGCTTCAAAGCTGTTTGGTTGATACAACTGTCTATTTTATTTATGAAATCCTGAAGCATTTCCCTGCTCCTGTGCTCCGTATATCAAGTAGAAGAGCAATACATTCAAATGAAACCAGAAAAATTGTTGTGAGAGGTGTTGGAAATAACTAAATTTACAAATATCATATAATGAAGGAAATGTTCTCTTCAAGTTTGGATATTAATTATTTTTTTAATTTTGAACTTCTTAACAATATTCATACAAAGCTCAATATTTTGCTTTAATATAATTAAATGCATATAATTATGATCCCATTATTATCATGACACTCTCTTAATTAGAACTTCTTAAAAGCACAAGAACATACTAATGAACTGTCACTAAAATAAGTAGAGGATGAATTAATTATTACAATTCAATCTAAAATTCCACTATCAAATTTACCACGCTTGATAATGTTTCACTGCCACCCCATAAATAATCTAGTATTTGCAACAGGTTCTCTATTATTCCTAATTCAAAGACAGGTTTTCTAGAAGATATAACATTAATAAGGATGAGGAGAAGAACAGTGCCATAATCTGAAGGTATCCCGTATTAAATATACAGAAGATATGGTCTACATCAACTGACTAACCACCATTTTGTTTCAAAATTACATGCTACCAAAGGAAAAGAACTGAATGTATGTGTGAATACTTCTGAAAGCATTTCAAAGGAGGCCAGAATTAGGTAACATACAGAAGAATCATTTAACATATAGAAGAAACCACACACAGAGAATCATTAAGTGGTCAAGTTTTAAGGCATTCTAATTTGGATTGCTCAAAAACAAGAAATCCAATTGCAATGCAGCACTGCTTAAGGTATGAAACAGTATGGAATTAGACATGGGTGGCATCAATATAAACAAACCCCACAAATCAGAACTGCACTGTTTACTTTTTAATACAGAATTACATAAGGGAAGGTCTAGTTCTTTTCAAACCACACACTTAGTATGTTACATCAAAATACCAAACTGATTAAGTGCCAATAAACAAAGAATTAAAAATCAAGGAAAAGAATCACCATCATCTTTTGTCAACCTCCCTGCTTCCATTCTTGGCTCTCAGCAGTCAATTCACACACAGCAGCCAGCTGTATAACTTTAAAATATTATGTCGCTCCTTTGCTCAAAATGCACATCACTCAAGTCTATACCATGGAACACAGCATCCTCATCTCCTACTCCCTCCCCCTGCTTCACTTTACTCCAACCACACAGGCCTCCTTGCTTGCCCCTTAAATCTGGCAGGTATGCTCCCACCTCCGAATATTTGGACTTGCTGTTCCCTCTCCTATCAATGTTGTGCCTCAGATATTTGCAAGGCTCAACCGTATAACGTATTCAGGTTTCTACTCAAATGTCATGCAGGTATAGTGGCTTTCCATGACATCCCTATTTAAAACAGCCTGTCTTTCCCACATCTACTAATCACTATTACTTTGCCTTTATATTTTTGTCCATGGTACTTAAGTGTATATTAATTCACTTATAATTTGTCTTCCTCCACTGTGAAGGTGGAGTTCTTCTCTTTACTGTTAAAACACAGGCTAGAATAGACCCCAGAAGAGAATATATAAATTTTGTTGAATAAGTGAAATAAAAGACTGATTTTTCAAAGTACTACAGAACTCTTCTCCATATTAAAACAAAGGGTAGAAATCAAAATAGCAGCATTATTTTTTGAAGAAACTGACAAACTGATTCTAAAATTAATAAGTAAATATAACAAATCTAGAATGGCCAAATCAAATTTGACAAAGAAGAATGAAATTGGAGCACTTACACAACCTAACTTCAAGACTTATTAAAAAGCTACAGTAATCAAGACAGTGTGGTATTAGCCTAAGAATAGATATGCAGATCAGTGCAACAGAATAGAGTTCAGAAATAAATCCACATATATAGTGTCAAATGATTTCCAACAAAGACCTGTAGTAAAATCATTGAGCAAACATTAGACATTTTAAGAAATGATGCTGGGAAAACTGGGTACCCATATGGAAAAAAAATAAATTTCAATCTTTTCATTATTCTATGCATGAAATTAAATGAAAATGGATCATAGACCTAAACATAAAATCTATCACAAGAAGGAATTTACAAAAATAAAAAAGAGCCAATTTTTGCAGCCTTGGGATAGGCCACAATTTCTTTAACAGGATACAAAAAGCACTAACAGCAACAAAAAACTAAATAAGTAAATTGGACTTCAACAGAATTCAAATTTAACAAAATTTCTGCTCATCAAAAAAAAAAAAGACCAGTCAAGCCATAGACTAGGAAAAAATTTGCAATACCTATATTTGACAACAGAGTCATACGTGGAATATAAAAAGAACTCCTAAAATCAACAAAAACAGACAAATAATTCAATAAAATAATGGCCAAAGATTTGAGTAGATACTTCACACACACACAAAGAGATATATAAATGATCAATAAGCACATGTAAAAGTGCTCAACAGGCTTGGTTATCAGGAAAATACAAACTAAACCACAAAGAGATACATTTCTATGCCCACTATGAAGGTTAAAATCTAAAAGACTGGCAATACCAAATGTTTACAAGAATGTGGAACAATTGAGCAACTCTCATACATTGCTCTTAAAAATGCTAAACAGTACAATTTTTGAGAACTGCTTGGTAGTTTCTTTTTAGAGTTAAACATACAACCATCTTATGACCCTGAAATTCTACTCCTAGGTATTTGTCTAAGAGAAATGAAAGTATCGGCACAAGAAGACTTATGTAAGAAAATTCATAGCAGTCTTATAGGAAACCCCAAATCTGGAAACAACACAGTGTTCATCAAAAGGAGAATAAATTATGATATATTCATACAACATAATACTATCGAACAATATAAACAAATAATTGTTATACACAACATCATGGATGAATCTCACAGACATTAGGTCGTGTGAAAGAAGGCAGACACTAAAGAGTACATACTGTTTGTGATTTATATGAAGTCAAACAATAGGCAAAAGTAATCCATAATGTCAGAAATCATAACAGTCTGTCCATGAGCAGGGAATTGTATGGGAAGGGGCATGAGGGAAATTTCTGAGGTGATAGAAAATTCCCGAATCTGGTTTTGGGTAGAGTCAACCATATGTCAAAAGTTATTAAACGAAGTAATTAAAATTTGTACATCTTACTGTATGCAAATTATATCTCCATAAACAAGGGGCGGAGTTATGGTGTGGATATGAGAATTGTATATATATTTGTGCAGGAGCCTAAAAGGCATTGTTTTGTTTTCTTAAACCATAACATAGAATTTGCCAAAACAAGTCAGGATTTTCCTGATACTTCTTTCACTGCATCATTATTTGTTGCATTTTCACAACCTTGGGGGAAATTCAGTCAACAATTAACCAGACAATAAAAGCAAAGATGTTCACAAAAATATTGTCCTTTTAAAATACATCATTTTCTACATGGCTTAATTTAATCTCTTAGCACAGGATTGCAGACACACACCTTTAGTGGCGAGCTCAGCAATTGTAAATGACATATGGTATAATAAAAATAAAACAACTCAGATAAATAAATAGCACAACAGTTTTTTAAATTTGCACTAGGAAAATGAGAATCAGGTACTTGCATATCTGCTCAATTTCTAAGTGGTCAACTTTAAAGATATTTGAGAATTTAGGATAAATATCAAATGCCTGTCAATAAAGTTTGCCAAGAACATATACAGATTATATTAGAAAAGTACAAGAAGAATTCCACTTCTTTAAGTGAAATTATAAAGGGATTGTGGATTTAGAAAATAATCTTTGCTGACAAGTGCTCTACCAGCTGCTTCCCCCACCCCCAAGGTGGTTGGAATTTAGCATAATAATTATGTGCACCGTATTTCAGTAGTATGACATGAGACTATCACAGAAATCTTCCTTTTTGTAATTCACCAAAAGCTTAGAGTACATTTCTAGGACTCACTATGGGAACATTTACTCTTCATCTTAAGCATGAGATAATTTATCAAGATCAGATATGATTTTTGAAAGATCATCTTAGTAGGCCCATAGAGGATGGTTAAGGGAGGGAGATGATTCTAGATAACCTGAGTAGAATGGATTCGATCATTTGAAAGGTCTTCAAAGCTGAGGCTTCTTTGAGATGAAAAGAAACTCCATCTGTGGACAGCAGGTTCAGCCCATGTCCAAAAGTTTCAACCTGCCCTTCCTGCCAGTCCACCCTATGGATTTTGGACTTACCTAGTCAGCCCCCACAATTATATAAGACAATTCCTTGCAATAAATCTCTTTATATGTATCTTCTACTGGTTTTGCTTTATACATTCTGTGTAGGACTGTTCTGTACACCAAATATTAGCATCCCTGGCTGCTTCCCCTTAAGGGCCAGGTGCAGTCAACGTCATTATGATAAACAAAATGGCTCTCACTCCACGCACGCACACACACACACACACACACACACACACACACACACTTCCCAATGACCCTGTAGACATTGCAGAGGTGGTACGGTAAATCACTGCTAGAGTTGAGGAGGAGACTAGAGAGGCAAGAAAGTTGGGTATTGCAATGACCCAATGTGAGATAATGAGAATGAGAACTGGAAGGATAAGATGGATTTGTCAGACATTTCAAAAATAGGACTGGTAAAAGATTGCTAATGAAATGCACGTAGGATTTGAGGGAGAATGAATTGAAGAAGATGTCCAGGTTTCAATTAAGGTGATGTGGTGTAGAACATGACTGGATTAAGGAAAGAGACTCCATTCACTGTGGGACTTGCTGAGCATGAGGTACCTATTAGATACATGCGTAAATGTCCAGCTCAAAATTTAGGTCTGTCATGCAAGAAAGGCTGCGATCAGACACATAGTTTTGGAGGTCTTCAGAAAATGGATGTGTTGTAAAACATACCCCAATGTATTTTGCCTTCTTAGAAAATATTGTGTACTTTTCCTCCCAGAACCCGTATACTGTTGAGACCAAGTCAGAGGCTGGGGCTTATAAACCCAAGGAAAGGCCTGAATGAAGAACACCTAGGGAAAGAGGAGGACATGGTAGAAGGGCAGTTTCTAGCATGTGGATAGAGAACTGGGAAGTCTTCCTGAAGTTCAAAGAAGAACGGGGAGATCGGAGGGGGAGACGAACCATGAGAGCTGATGGACTCTGAAAAACAAACTGAGGGTTCTAGAGGGGAGGGGGTGGGGGGATGGGTTAGCCTGGTGATGGGTACTAAAGAGGGCACGTTCTGCATGGAGCACTGGGTGTTATGCACAAACAATGAATCTTGGAACACTACATCAAAAACTAATGATGTAATGTATGGTGATTAACATAACAATAAAATTTTTTTTTAAAAAAAGGACAGAAGATAAGAAGGCAAGTTGAATATCTTTGTTTTTCCTCCTCACATCCTCTCCAGCAGAGGTGAACCCTGGGAATGGAGCAGAGCAGAGGGTTTGAGGGAATAATTCAGGTTCACCCAGAAAAGACTGGAAGTTTCAGAGAAACTTTGTGACCATCATGCAGCTATATACTATATAGCTAATATGGGCATTTTAAATAAGGCCCATGAGGGTAGACACGCTTTGTTCACTGTGGTATCCCCTGCACCTAGAATAGTACCTGACACCTAATAGGCAATCAATAAATATTTGTTGAATGGATAAGGTAGGGCTGATATTGTGCCCCCACTCTCAGTTAGTTCCCCATGGACTATGTGGCATAGGTGGGAATCTGAAGCTCCCATGTGCCACAGTGGGAATGTAGAAATGGATACAGTGCTCACTGGTGAGTCCACCAGGTTATCACTGCATGGAGGGAGCACAGAGAAGACAGCTCAAAACAGGGATGCCACGGTAGGTCCCCCAAAGCCACAGGGATAGGTTCACCTCATCTAAAGTCAACAGAGGCCAAAAGAAGAAGGCAACACAGAGTCCCCTCCCATTGGCGTGAGGATGCCTAAGCTTCCTCCTGTATCAAGCTGCCATTTTGGGAGAGGGAGATGGAGAGGAGAGCCCTTGAAATGGGAGAGAAACTTTTAGACCAAAACATCTGATGTAAGTGTTAATGCCTATATCCTCCATTTTCTGCTATCAGCAGGAACAGGGGTTCAAACCAAAATGATATATGATTATGGAAGATAAAGTTCTCATTTTGTACAACCAATTTTTATCCAAATTCATATGAAATGAAAAACTATGGAACCGTACAGAGCTCACTCAAGAGAAGAGCAAGAAGAGAAGCAGAACATAGAAACTTAAGAGTCCAGGGTTGGAAGAGAGAATAAGAAAAGAGTGTTCAGAGACATAAGATGGAAACCAGGACAAAGGAGTGTGGTCGAAACCACAGGGGAAAAAAAGTTCAAGAAGGAGATATGAATGATAAGGAAGAATTAGCCTTCAGTTTAATAATCTAGTTGTTAGTTACTTTGAAGAAATACAAGGCTTTAGTCCACACTACCCAGGATTAAATCCAAACACTAGGTATGAATACCTAATGACTAGGTACTCCGCAAACTTCTGCCATCTAGTACCAGCCTACTCTCCCAGACTTTCCAAATTCTACATATCAAAATATGCATTATAAATCAGGATATCCAACTCTCAGTCCAAGGTTTGAAACCAGCAAACTAGCTTGGTGACTTTGGACAAGTCTCTTCTCTTGGTTTCCCTTTTCTTGCCTATTAAATTAAAGCATAAAATAATACCATTTCTAAAATGTGATTAGTAGTCCTAAGTATGCTAAGCTGGTATATCTGGAGCTCATGTACTTTTGCTATTCTTTTCCATCCAGGAGTGACTCCTTACCTACTTTCAAGGCCCAAACTTACCCCACTTGTTTTGGGAGCCTCCCTGAACTATATCAGCCAGAGATCTCATTTGGTATTTACCCAGATTTCCTCCTGCATATATGTCTTGGCTTCCCAGGTGGACTGGGTAAGTCACTTCACAACTGAGACCACTCCTTATAATTTTTTATAACCTTCACAATAGCAAGCACAATGTCTTACATTCAGAAGATATTCAACAAATCTTTGTTCTTTTATTAATTATAAACTGTAAGCATTTTCAACTTTTCTCTTTTTGTGTTGTTCCCTGTTAGGTTTATGAATGTGAAAGTTCTGTAGACTGAACAAACTCACTCTACTAGTAGAAAGAAATAATCATGTAGCTTTAAAACAGAGGTGATGAAGATAAAAGTACCTGTCAAATATCACTGAAAGAGAAGTGGGAAATCCCTGCAACTCACCCTGCAAGAACATGTTTCTTTCACGATTATCCTTCAGTCTCCCTGGTACATTCAAATCTGCTCCATTTATACACAAAGAAATATGCTTTATTTACAAATGTTAATAGTAGCCTACAGCTGGATCCACAAAATCCCAGTAATCTGAATGAAATTGAAGTTTTCTATTGATGATCCACATTTTTCCAAGCTGGGTTTTAACACTCATCCTTGTATTTGCAGCGTGCTGTTTAGAAATGTCTGCAACCGATATTTCTGCCTGGGATATAAGATAATGGCCAAAGGGCAACTATTTGGTGTATTTAACATGTTGTGCATAATGCCAAAATGCCAATCATGATTTTGACTACTACAATGCCACAGTACCCTCTGTAGCACAATAGACTTTTATTATTACATATTTAAGTAAAAATTACACCTTATTTTTCTCTGCTTGATTCTTATTCTTGACTCTACTCTCCTTGTGATCTATTTTGAATTATAAAAATTAGGAAGCTTAACATTCTTCGAAAAGAAAGTTTTGCTTCTCTTTCATAGAGTCTAAACCACAGTACAAAGGAGTAAACTTTATTAGTGACGACTTCTCTGTCCTTTTGAAATATATATATTAATATCTGTCTTTACTGGCCTATTGCCATAATTAAGAATAAGCTAAGATGTGAAAAAGTAAGTAGCATACACCCCATGACAAAAGATCCTTAATGTTTCTTATCAATTGTTTGTTCACCAACTAATTTGCAAAATTCTAGCAATTCACAATGGATCTCCTTATCAGTGCTGAGAATTCATAAAGTTCTACTGCACTCATTAATTTCTCTTTCCTTTGACTATTGCTTATCATTGGATTGTGTAATTGTATTGTTGATATTAACTGCTCTGGGAGACATTCCACTATATTTGAAAGAAACAATCATAATACTATAACAATACTTGAGAAAAAAAGAGACATAAAATTTTATACCTGTATTTTTCCCATCAGTAATGGTGTCAATGTATGTTTTTAAAAAATAATAATTGGTACTTAGCAAGGATAATGCCAATTAACTGCATGCTGTCTTTTGATGAAATGTAGTATTTCCTTCTCAGTTCTTTAATAAGGCTGCACTTCTCCTTTTAGTTAACATATGATTAATCCAGAGATGAAAAATTATCAGTATATATAAAATAGTGCAAAAGGAGAAGCTATTTGATGGTTCTTTAAAAGTAGTAATATAAACTCTGCCTAGAGGTAAAGCATTTCTCTAAGGTCCCTATGAGACTGAATGCTCCATGAGGGCATCAAGGCTGGTTAGTAGCACATGTTCAATAAATACTTATTAACTGCATGAAAACCACACTTGGATTTAGCACTAATGGACCAGCTAATACTAGATTAGCAAGTTGCATCAACAACTATTTTTTTAACATAATCACTGCTCATTTTATATAACTGGTGCTATCTTTTAATTTTGTGCCACTTTTTAATTTGCACAGTTTATTCAAACACATTAACTTATTTAATCCTAGTGTTTTCTAAAATAGTTAATATTTTCACCCTAATTTATGATGAGTACAGAACCTCTACAACCTCAAAACTCCCTCGTCGACTATAGATATCTCCCTTTGCTTAACCCAGTCATGGCCTGAGAGCTAGATTTCTAGAATTAAAATGGTCCTCCAAATACATACTGAAATTATTGATGGATGAGATGATATGGTGTCTTGGGTTTATTTCAAAATAACCTACGATGGCAGGGAGTGGGTAGTGGGTGGGCATAAAGACAGTATGTGATTGGCCCGCAGTAGCAAATTCTTGAAGCTGGGGGGTGGCTACATGAAGTAATATCTTTATTTCTGTAAATGTATGAAATTTTCCACAGTAAGAGTTTAAAAAAAAAAAAAGAAAAACTGAGAAGTAAATAAATAAACAAAACAGTCATTCTCAAGGTGTCTCACTAAAGATAGAGGATTTCTGCTGGTAGATTTTAAACTAACTCCACCCACCCCCACATCAGCTACAGGGATCTAATAGAAACTGACTCTTTTATATCCAACTGGAAATTGGCTAAGTAGCTCTGTAGTGCAGAACTTAATAGAAGGCCTCAAATACTTAAGATACATAGAAATGGCTAAATCTCTTGCATTTTAGTTTACTGGGAACACTGCACTCTGAATGCAACATGACATACATAGAATGGTGTGTTTCTCATTGTTGTCTACTTTTTAGGAAGTCAGGTAGTTAAATAACAAGAAAAGTGAGCTCTAACTCCTGTATATAAGATTTAACTGTGTTCAGCAAGAGCTATAACTCCCAAGTTATATGCTTCTAAACATAAACCAAGGCCTTAGATAATCACCAAGGATTGTTCTGTGAAATTACAGCTGGACTCAGCAAGGCAATAAAGATGAATTTTTCCCCCCAAAAGAAAACTATATTGAATCTTCAACTTCCAGATTCCAAGTATGTCAAGACAAACACACCACACAGTAGTGCTTTCCTTTTAATAGAAAGGAGTTTGATGGAAACTCTATTATCCAAGAAATCAGAGGAGGGAGCGAGGGAGGGGAGGAGGGAAGGAAGGAAGGAAAGAAGGAAGGAAGGAAGGAAGGAAGGAAGGAAGGAAGGAAGGAAGGAAGGAAGGAAGGAAAAGAAATCACAGCTGTCTCTTCTTTGAAATCAACTCTATATTATTTTCTCAGCTGAGGCAGAACAGGTCTTTAGGGTCCTGGAAAGGAATTTGATGACCAAGTACCTTGATTAAGAATGGGTGTTATGACCCTATTTCCTTGGGCCCCATGCCCAAGAGGGAAGAAAAGAATATTTACTAGGTTGAAGAGTCCCTGACTGGATCTCTGCTTGAGGGAGCCTGGAGCATGAGCAAAGGAAGGATCATGGGTCATGATACAACAAAAGCACAGGGGAAAACGAGAGACAGCAACAAGAGCATCACTGGCATGGTCACTTGCACATGTGGACATTTGTAGCCTTTGCCTTTTTCAAGCTCTGCTCAGAAATAAAGGTTACTGGCAAAAAAAATTAAAGGACTTATTCTTATTTGAAGCATGGCAGCATTATTATCACCACAAACAGTAATAAAAGCAACTAGACTAAAAAGACAAAATTTTAAGGTGATTATTATTTCCTTCTCTGATTAACATATAACATTTTCATCCATATTCCCCAAATCAGATTGCTAAAGAAGTAAAATATACATATTCATTGCTATCTATACAAAGAGCATAATATAAGCTTAAAGAATTGCTAAGGGATCTTTTTGAGGCCTCTTGTTTTGCAATATACAATAAATTAGGGGTAGTTCAATGGAAAAGCATTTATATTGACTTTAATTTTAATTATAAGACCTGTAAAGGGATGCAAATCTGGAACTATATAATAGTGAAATACTGCATGTAGCAATTAATACTTTCCTAACTTAAGATAATCTTCCCTAAGACAAGCCTGAACCATTTCAGGTGACCTTATTGGAGCACATCGCGAAGACAATGACAGCTGTGCACTTACATGACATAACAGAGCCAGCTCATGGTGACATGTGACAGCATTCTGGTTGGCTTCCATAAAGTACCTCTGTGTGCGCTTCCGTTCCCGTTCCAGCTTCTTCTCCAAAGCCAGCTGAGATGTAGACAAGTTGTCTAAATACTTCATCATGACGTCTGATATCATCGAGCTGACTTCTATGATATCTGGGCGGGCTTCTGCATCAGGAGTGAGGCACCTAAGAGAAGACAAGCTGATAAGAGCCCTCTGGTCAATGTCAGGACCAGGCCACGGGTGTGGAGGGTCAAGGTTAAACCCCATTGTGTGTCTACCATGGTGTTCACACCCAAGAGCATCTGGGATAAGATGGACATCAAGCACAGTTTGGAATCCAAGACTTCTCAAATGGTATTTGGAAAGTTTGGGAAGCAGCACTGTTCTGTTTGCAGCGGGGCTGTTAGGCAAGGGCTACCGGCGGGCCATGAAGCTGCTCCTCGGGTCTCAGGACAGGTGGATATAGTCATCTTCTCCCATGTGAACTGGCTATTTTCTATAACTACTGCCAAGTCACTGCTCAGTGAAACAAAGAGGGATCCCAAGAATGTATACCCTGATGCACCAAATGGAAGGTAGGTTTCTAGGGAGTCACAACTTATTGGCCTTTTCTAGCTGTATAGCAGCATTATCAACCCAACTTGATTAGTGTTTGTCTTACAAAACATGAATCATAAAAATAAAATGCAACCCAGTTACTTAAAGGTTTAAGATGTTTGTAATAATTTTTTAAAGTAACTAAGTGGACACATTGCATGCTAATATTTTCTGTGATTTGGAGGTAGGAAATGTCAATCAGCTTACTAAAGGGAATATTATTTATGCCACAGCTAAACACTAATGGAAAGCTATTCTAGACACAATGGAATCAATTATCAAGATCATTGTTAGCATGCTTTAAATATTTCTGGCATTCGCTATAATATTTTGTCTATTTTTTTAATTTATTTTTTTTTAGATTTTATTTATTTGAGAGAGTGAGAGCTCGCCCATGAGAGAGTGAGAGAGAGAGAGAGAGAGAGAAAGAGAGCGCACACAAGTGGAGGGGGGGAGGGACAGAGGGAGAGAGAGAAGCAGACTCCTCACTGAGCAGGGAGCTGGACTCGGGGCTCAATCCCAGGACCCCCGGGATCATGACCTGAGCTGAAGGCAGATGCTCAACCAACTGAGCCACCCAGGAACCCCAGTATTTTGTCTATTTTTTAAATTCAAAATCTCTAACTTCACTGAAGTCATGTTGCTTCTTAATAAACTTGAACTTATTTGGACTTTGAGAAAAAGATCTAATTTTCAACTTGTCGTATTTGATTTAGCAACCTATAGTTCATACAACTTCCACCTATACTGATGTCTCTAGGAAAGATTTGAGAACTATTTTATTTTTATTATTACTCTTCACCACAGAAGTCAAAATAAGACTCTAACTTGTTAATTTGCTAATTATTCTTTGTTTTTTACTTGATTATTAGTTAAATATACATATCTTAGACATTATCATCTCATGCTTAATCTTTATGTTATTTCTTTCTAAGGCAGTGGGCTTGCACTATGATTACGACAGGCACTTACACATCTGCTGAATTCATATTTAACAAAGTTCAGTCTATGCATTTGTAACAAAGAAAGACAAGGCCAGCTACATAATTTTGGGAGTACCCAGTACAAAATGAAAGTGTGGGGCCCAAGCAGGGAGTGAGGAAGTCAATCTCTCTTCCCATAGACCAATGTCCCAAATGATAGTAGACAGGAGATTCCCAAGAGATTGTAACCTCCATGCCATCATGATGCACTTGGTACCTGGATTAGAGGTGGGCAAGAGGCCCCACTGAATCACCCATTG
This sequence comes from Mirounga leonina, assembly GCF_011800145.1. Classification (NCBI taxonomy): domain Eukaryota; kingdom Metazoa; phylum Chordata; class Mammalia; order Carnivora; family Phocidae; genus Mirounga; species Mirounga leonina. The sequence continues at coordinate 15,797,444 of NW_023270268.1, read as the reverse complement.
AGTGTACCACAGTGCTACCAGCCTGGTTAAGGATGGCTTCTTTTTTGCCTCACCCAAAGATTCAGCAGGGCACACACTGTACTCTGATCCTTTCCTTGTCTGCATTCACAAATCCATAGGGGAGGAGGGTAAAGGTAAACACAGGCCTCCCCTGCTGACATACCCAATCACCATATCAGGTAGAGAACAGTAGCAATGATGGGACAGGGACAGAGAGATGGAGCTGGAGGCCAGGCAGGGCCCACAGGGCCAGGAGCAGATGGCCGAGAATCTATGTCAGAGAGGTAGGAAGTTGGAGGGACCTCATAGGAACTGAGACTTCCAAGCCCTAAACATACATGCTCCTTGTCTCATCAGACTTCATTTCTGAAATACAAATTTAAAGATAAAATTATTAAGAATTTCATGACCTTGGGGGGCGCCTGGGTGGCTCAGTTGGTTAAGCAACTGCCTTCGGCTCAGGTCATGATCCTGGAGTCCTGGGATCGAGTCCCACATCGGGCTCCCTGCTCAGCAGGGAGTCTGCTTCTCCCTCTCCCGCTCCCCCCTCTTGTGCTCTGTCTCTAAAATAAATAAATAAAATCTTTAAAAAAAAAAAAAAAAAGGAATTTCATGACCTTGGATACAGAGCTTTAAACCCTAAGCATAGGACTATTTTGACTATGGGGGCCCTGAGCATTGCTCATAAGCATGCGAAGCTGAACTTCTGTACCAGTGACATATTTGTATTCAAATTTCTTACTTTTGTTCATAATCATGAAAGCAGCTAGCATGTTGAATTTTACCTTCTAATTAAATCAGTTTCTTCATCTACTCTCACAATTAGCAAAAGTAATAAAAACTGATAAAAATGCTTGGTTGACCTAGCGTTGGTTATGACTACCATGTGAGGGAAAAAAAAACAAAAACAAAAACAAAACCAGCATCTAAACCTTTCATTAGTGCATTAGACTAAAGTCTGAGTCTGCAGATATTTAAACTGATTCAAGATAATATTAGCAGTTGAATTACCAGCTGAGTTTTTTTTTTTAATCAAAAAAGCAGTATAAGCTAGTTTTACGAATTATATAGTTATATATTATGGTAAATGGGAAAAATGGTCTCTGTTCTGGCCTTTAGTCATCTCTTTCTCTCCCAAAGTTACTCCCCTTCCTGGATTTGCCATCACTGAAAAAGGAGCCACCAGGGAGATGCAATTTAGCATCACAATTAGGCAGGCAGGCTCCAGGTCAGATTGCTGGGTTAAATCCCAGCTCACCCTTTATTAACTTATCTTGGACAAGATTTAGCTTCTAAGTCTCAGGTAGCCTATCTGTAAAATGGGATAATCATAATATCTACACCTCATCAAGCTGGAATGGCAATTAATGAAGTCATCTGTGTAAAGTGCTGGGACATTGTAAATGCTCAATACATTGAAAAGAAAATCCACACTTTTATTTTTTCTCAATTCCCTCCCATATTTAACCAACACAAAATGCTATGGCTTCTCCCTACTAACTATTTGTTGAATCCTTATCCCTACTCTCTAATCGACCACTATTAGCCTATTTGATCATTGCTTTCTTGGACTACTGAAAGAGTTTCCTAAATAACACTCATCTTTTGTCCACCTCTGACCATACTGTAAACTGCCACAGAATTATATTCCTAAAACTGACTATATCACTTCTCTGTTAAGAATTCCCCAATAGGGGCGCCTGGGTGGCTCAGTCGGTTAAGCGACTGCCTTCAGCTCAGGTCATGATCCTGGAGTCCCGGGATCGAGTCCCGCATCGGGCTCCCTGCTCGGCAGGGAGTCTGCTTCGCCCTCTGACCCTCCTCCCTCTCACGCTCTCTGTCTCTCATTCTTTCTCTCGCAAATAAATAAATAAAATCTTTAAAAAAAAAAAAAAAGAATTCCCCAATAGCCCCTTATGGTCCAATAGAACAAAACTAAACTTTCCAGCATTCCATAAAAGCCCCCTCTGGAACCAGCCCTTACTTCACCTCTAGCTTCACACCAAATGCTTCCCCTTGTCCAGCTACACACCAAATGCTCCTGTCTGTCCTTTCCCACGTAACCCAGGGCTCTCTTATGCCCCCATTTCTTTGCTCATTTTATTCCCTCTGCTTGAATTTGTTTTTCCCAATGATATCTGCCTTTTTTCAGATCCCATCCCTATCTGCTTGCCAAAAACACCACTTTTTTCCAAGTCTCCATTAGGAAGACTTCTTGGATCACCCTCAAATGACTTATCATCTCCTTTTTGTATATTCTCATTACATTTAAGTCCTTAAACTACTATAATATTGTATTGCAATGATCCATTTCACCACTAGAAACTGGAAACTTCTTGAGAGGACAGACATATGTCACCTTCACCATGATTTCCTCAACATGTAAAATGGAACCTGGGTCCTGGTAGGTACTCAGCAGATGAATGAATGAATGAATGAATGAACTTAGACTAACATCTAAGAATCTACCTGTCCCAAAATATATACCCCAAATATTTGGCCACAAACTTTTAGACTTCCAGGAACATCTCTTACCAGAAGTTCTAAATTAGCTTCAATACTCTAAAATATGTCCCTGCTTAGATATTTCAGAGAAATTCTTAAGAGTGAACAAATGTTTCAATGAATCTCCAATCAAATAAACATAAAATCATGTTCTAGAAGAAATCTAGGTTGTTCTACTCACCCTACCCACTTTGTCTCCACTCTGCTCTGAGACCAGATGGAAAGAATTGGAGGGATCTGATGTTCAATTGTACTCATTTTGTGTTTTAAGAAACAAAGAGTTGAGCATTATGGTGGCATGAGTTGTTCCCTTTGTCTCTCTCCTTCAATTCATAACCAGTCAGACATCCATAACCTAACAGGGTTTGGTAATTTGGTAATAAACACATAGCATAAAAAAGGCACAAAAATATAAAAAGGGGAGAAGAAAAATGACAGAACGTGTGTAGATAAATGAAGATAAGTTATCAGCATAAAATGGACTGTTTTATCTCTGAGACATTTTATACAAACCTCATGGTAACCACAAAATGAAAATCTAGAGCAAAGACACAAAACAGTAATAAGGGGGAAAGTGAGCAAATTATCACAGAAAACCACCAACCTAAAAAGGTAAATAGAAACACAAAGAAAAAAGAAACAATAGAGACATAAAACAATCAGAAAATAAAAGACAAAATGGCAGTAGTAAGTCTTCATATATCAATAATCACTCTAAATGTAAATAGGTGAACTCACCAATCAAAAGGCACCAAGTGGCTAGATAAATTAAAAAACAAGACCCAACTATATGCTGCCTTCAGGAGACTCACCTCACCTCCAAAGACAAACAGATTCAAAGTGAAGGGGTGGAAGATGATATGCTGAGCAAATAGTAACCAAAAAAAAAAAAAAAAAAAAAAAAAGCAGATATAACCATACTTAGATCAGACAAAGTAGACTTTAAGCCAAAAATGTAACAAGAGACAAAGAAGGTCATTACACAATGATAAAGGGGTCAATACACCAAGAAGATATAACAGTAATAAATACATATTCTCCCAACATCTCAGCATCGAAATACATTAAGCAAATACTAACAGATCTTAAAGTATAAAAAGACAATACAATAATAGTAGAGGACTTCAACACCTCACTAGCAGCAATGGATAGATCATCCAGACAAAAAATCAACAAGGAAACATTGGAACTAGCCATACTTTAAAACAAATGAACTGAGATACATATAGAACATTCTATCCAATAGCAGCAGAATACACATTTTTCTCAAGCACACATGGAATATTTTCCAGAATAGACCACATGAGAAGCCATGAAACTAATTTCAGCAAATTTAAGAAGACTGACATCATGCCAACTATCTTCTCTACTATAATGACATGAAATTAGAAATCAACAAAAGCAAAGTGAGTAGATTTTAAAATATGTGGAAACTAAACAACACATTTCTAAATAACCTATGGGTCAAAGAAAAAATCAATAGGGAAATAAAAATTTATCTCGAAACAAATTAAAATGAAAATGTAACATATCAAATTTTGTGGAATGCAGCAAAAGTCGTTCTAAGAGTCCATAGCAGTAAACACATATATTAAGAAATTAGAAAGATCTCAAATAAACAACCTAACTTTATACCTCAAGGAACTAGAAAGAGAGAAACAAATTAAACCCAAAATTAGCAGAAAGAAGGAAATAACAATCAGAGTGTAAATAAATTAAGTAAATTTAGTAGAGTCCAAAAAAGCAATAGAATCAATGAAACTAAAAGCTGGTGTTTTGAAAAACAAACAAAATGGACAAATTTTTAGGTAAGCTAAGTAAAAAGAGGGAAGACTCAAATTTAAAAATGAAAAAGAAGACATTACAGCTGATACTACAAAAATATAGACAAGAAATGGATAAATTTCTAGAAATACACAACCTACCAAGACTGAATCAGGAAAAATAGAAAATCTGGACATACCAATAATGACTCAAGAGATTGAGTCAGTAAAACTCTCAACACAGGAAACTCCAGGGCCAGACAGCTTCACTGGTGAATTCTACCAAACATTTAAAGAATTAACACCAATCCTCTTGAAACTCTTCCAAAATATTGAGGAGAAGGGAACACTTCCAAACTCATTTTACAATCCAGCATTGCCTTGATACCAAAACCAGATAAAGACACCACAAGAAGAGAAAAGCATAGACAAATATTCCTGATGAATACAGACACAAAAATTCTCAACAAAATATTAGAAAACAAAATTCAAGCACGCGTCAAAAGGATTAAGCACTATGACCAAGTGGGATTTATCCCTGGGCTATAGGAGGATTCAACACATGGGTAATCTGTCACATCAGTAAAATGAGAGATTAAAACTATATGATCATCTCAATACCTACAGAAAAAGCATTTAATAAAATACAACATCTTTTTATGATAAAAACCCTTAACAGATTGGGTATAGAAGGAACATATCTCAACATAAAAAAGTCAAACCCACAAGTCACATTATACTCAATGGAGAAAAGTTGAAAGGGTTTCCTCTGAGATCACAAGCAAGGCAAGGTTGCCCACTCTCATCATTCCTATTTAATATAGTATTAGAAAAGTCTTAACTAGGCAAGACAAAGAAATAAAAGGCATCCAAATCTTGAAGAAAGAGTAAAAATTTCTCTATTTCATTTTAATTTCTCAAGGCATCCAAATCTTGAAGAAAGAAGTAAAAATTTCCCCATTTCTCTCTAGAGAAATTAAAAAATTTCTCTATTTACTCTACTTTTCTATATAATCTTACATATAAAAAATCCCAAAGAGTCAATCAAAAAGGACTGTTGGAATTAATCAATGATTTCAGGAAAGTGGCAGGTTACAAAATCAACAGAAATCAGTGACATTCTTTTATACTAATGATGAAGCATTAGAAAAAGAAATAAAGAAAACTATCCAAACTGCAATAGCATCAAAAATAATAAAATACTTGGGAATAAATTTAACCAAGGAAGTGAAAGATCTCTACAATAAAAACTATAAGACTTGGCTGAAAGAAACTGAAGAAGACCCAAATAAATGGAAATACATTTTGTGTTCATGTTTCAGAGGAATAAATATTGTTAAAATGGCCATGCCACCCAAAGCCATCTACAGATTCAAGGCAATTCCCATAAAAATACCAAAGGCATTCTCCACAGAAACAGAAGAAACAATCCTAAAATTTGTGTGGAACCACAAAAGGCCCTGAATAGCCAAAGCAATCCTGAGAAAAAAAGAATAAAGCTGGAGGTATCACACTTCCTGATTTTAAACTATACTACAAAACCATAATAAAAACACTATGGTACTGGCACAAAAATAGACCCATAGACCAATGGAAGAGCCTAGAGAGCCCCAAACTAAATCCCAGCATATACAGTCAATGAATATTTGACAATGGAACCAAGAACAGCCACTGGGGGAAAGACAGTCTCTTCAACAAACGGTGCTGGGAAAACCAAAGAAATATATGCGGAAAAAGGAACTGACCCCTATCTCACACCACCCACAAAAATTAACTCAAAATCCATCAGAGATTAAACGTAAGACCTGATACCATGAAACTCTTAGAAGAAAGGAAAGGAAGAAGCTTCCTGATATTGGTCTTAGCAATGATTTTTTGAATGTGATGCCAAAAGCACAAACAACAAAAGCAAGAACAACAAATGGGACTATATCAAACTCAAAAGCGTCTGCACAGCTTTTGGTACTCAGTTAATGAAATGAAACAACAGCCTATAGAGCAGAGAAATTTTTACAAACCACATATCAAAGAAGGGGTTAATAACCAAAATATATAAAGAACTAAACACAACTTAATAACACTCAAACAAGGGGTGCCTGGGTGGCTCAGTGGTTAAGCATCTGCCTTTGGCTCAGGTCATGATCTCAGGGTCCTGGGATCAAGCCCCGCATCGATCAGTGGTAAGCCTGCTTCTCCCTCTCCCACTCCCCCTGCTTGTGCTCTCTCTCTCACTGTGTTTCTCTCTGTCATATAAATAAATAAAATCTTAAAAAAAAAAATAACACTCAAACAAATAATTTGATTAAAAATGGGCCAAACTAAATAGATATTTTTCCAAAGAGGACATCAAAATGGCCAATAGGCCATGAAAAGATGCTCAACATCACTAATCGTCAAGGAGATGCAAACAGGGGCACCTAGGTGGCTGTTGGTTAATTAGCCAACTCTTGTTTTTGGCTCAGGTCATGATCTCAGGGTCATGAGATCAAGCCCTGCGTCGGTCTCTGCACTCTGCATGGAGTTTGCTTCAGATTCTCTCTCCCTCTCCCTACAGCCCACTCTCTCTCTCTCTCTCAAATAAATAAATAAAATCTTAAAAAAAAAGAAGATGCAAATAAAAACCTTACACCTGTTAGGATGGCTACCACCAAAAGGAAAAGAGATAACAGGTGATCGTGAGGATTTGGTGAAAAGGGAACACTTACACATTGTTGGTGAGAATGTAAATTGGTCTAACCACTGTGAGAAACAATATGGAGATTCCTTTAAAAAATTAAAAATAGATCTACCATATGACCCAGCAATTCCACTTCTGGTAATACACCCAAAAGCAAAGAAAACAATTTCAACGAGTTATCTGCATTCCCATGTTTATTGCAGCATTATTCACAATAGCCAAGATATGGAAACCTAAATGCCCATCCTTGTATGAATGAATAAAAAAGAGGTGGTACATATATACAATGACATATTATCCAGCCATGAGAAAGCAAGATATATTCCCATTTTTGACAACATAGATGGAACTTGAGCACATTATGCTAAGCGAGATAAGTCAGAGAAAGACAAGTACTGTATGATAACACTTATATGGAATCTAGAAAAATCAAACTTATAAAAAAATAGAAAACAAATGGTGGTTATCATGACATGAGGGGTGGGGGGGATAAGAATGATGGTGTCTAAGGGTACAAACTTGTAATGAGTCGTAAATAAGCCATAGAGATCTAATGCACAGAATAATGAATACAGCCAATGATACTGTAATATAATTATGTAAGTGATAAATATTGCTTCATTGGCAATCATATTACAATATATAAATCTATCAAAGTGACACACTGTACACCATAAATTTACAAAATGGAACATGTCAAATTTACTTTGGGGAAAATTTTAAAAAAGAGAAAACCAAAGAGTTGAAGGTAGGATGAAAAATGTAAAGATCCACCAGTCCTTAGAACTAGCTGAAAGCATTAACTGTGCTAGTCATCATGACTGTCTCTGAAACAAAGCACCAGACGGCTTCTGCAACCAGGCACAGATAGAGAAATGTAAGGCAATTGGAAGATTTTGTGCATAAAAGGAAATGTTCTTCTTTTTTAGAAAGTAAACAGACAATATTCTTTGAACAGTGTACTGGAAGGTAAAAATAGTAATGCTGGTACTGGGCAGAGCAACAAAATGGATTTATTTTCTGCCCCAAACTCTTCAGGGTTGCTAAGTTATTCTCCCAGTGTAAAAGCCTGCTAGGAAAGAAAAGTTCCAGTGACAGAATGTGCTTGTACATCACATGAACGAATAGGAAAAAGGAAAGATACTGCACATGAGAAACACAACTGCATGTGCTCTACCCAAGACAGGATGTAGAAGGTGAAAATGAGAAGATGGAAAAGCAGAAGAAGCAAGAAGATCATGTAACTGGAAACACTAGGTGTGAAATTAATGAATCTAGTGAACTTGCCCATCAATAGTTGTCTTGCATTTCAAAGGCTCTATCACGTTACTCATGATCAGCTCTGAGCTTGATGATTTGCTGTCATAAATGATCATTAAGACCAGTTTTGCCTTTATGTATTCCTTGCATCAATTTTCTGAAGAAAACAGGAAACTAAGAAAATAGAAAATTGAATTTACTTCCTTATTCTCTTGGAACTTAATTTTTAAAGATTAAAAATCCAAAGCAAATTAAATATGTAATTGCATAAAATTCATGACTGAATTTGGTTTTATGTCTAATTTTCTAAAGATAAAACTTTGTGATGTGAACCCACACAATGAATCTTGAATAACCTTAAGTGAAACCACAACTGCTATAGAATGCACAGTCATCTTAATGTATAATCAGTTATAAAATTAAAATTAAATTGTCAGTTCTTACTTATTATGGCATCTTAGTTATTTTGAATTAAAAGTGTCCTTAAAGGGGTGCCTGGCTGGCTCACAGCTCAGGTCATGATCCCAGGGCCCTGGAATCGAGCCCCACGTTGGCTCCCTGCTCGGTGGGGAGTCTGCTTCTCCCTCTGCCGCTGCCACACCCCACCCCAATCCCTGCTCATTATCACTCTCTTCTTGCACTCTCTTTCTCAAATAAATAAAATCTTAAAAAAAAAGTATCCTTACAAATATTTAATCCAGAGTCCCCTAATAGTGATCATTCATCCTCTTAAACATTTTGGTGACAGGGAATTCACTACCCACTCAGCAGCCTGCCTCACTTGGGTATCTCTAATTCTGACACACACTTCTAATTGTGAGCTGACCTGGGTCTCCTTGGAACTCCACTCCACGGTCTTAGCTCCACTTTCTGAACTTCCACAGAATAAACCCAATTGTTTTCATATTTTCAGTGTCATTCCATTTTCCTTCCTGTACCCCCAAACTTGTTGACTCCACTTGCAAGCCACCATGGAAACAGCCCCACTTCTCTCCATCAACACCACCACCACTGCAGTCAGAGTGGCCATCATGTCTCGGTGGACTGCTGGACCTACTTCCCCTCCCGCCCCCATTCCCTGCTGTCTATTCCCCACAGAACAGCCAGCAGGATCTTTGCTACAGAAGAAATTTTCACTCTATCGCACTTGTAAATAACCTTTAGTTTTCTCCTCAGTACTCGAGATAAATATTCAAAACCCTCAACATGGCCTATCAGACCTAGTCAATCTGGCCCCCATCAGCCTCCCCAGCCCTAATCATTCTTTGGCTATTCTCGCCCTGACTTAACATGCTACATCTTCAATTTCTTTTAGTTCCTCAAACTAATAAGCTCTATGCTGGTCTATGGTATGCTTTCTCCACACTTAACTATTTGAGAATTAGTGGTTGTTCAGGTCTCAGATTATATGTTCTTTCTTCATAGAAACTTCCCAAAGTCCCTAGACTAGGCCAAGTCCTTCTGGAATCTCTCATTGCTCCAATCTTTATCCAATTTATCATAATTTGTTTTGTATAATTAATTCCACAAATAGCAACACTACAATTATTAATAACAATATCTAATTTTATTGAGGGTTCACTAAGTGCTGGGTACTGTTCTAAAAGCACTAGAAGCATTATCTTATTTAATCTTCAGAACAAGCCCGTGAGTAGTTACTATTGCTACCTATACATCACAGATGAGAAAAGGAGGTAGGTGGAAGAATAGGGATTAAAATCCAGCTGATTCTAGAACCTATTAACGTTCTTAACTTTTCCCTATAATGTTGGTACCTGACTCCTCCACTAACTTGTTAGCCCCAAGATACATGGATACCAATAGCCAGGGAGCCTGTCAGAAGCAAATTACGATCCTGTTTGCCCAGTGCCACAAAATCAGAACAATGTCTCTGTACATTTTCTCTGTACCACCCCTCCCCTGCTCTTTGTGGTGTTCAAATACCTATGAGAAGGAGAAATTAAATAAGTAAATCTGGTATTCTTGTCTTGACATCTCTGGAGACTTCTTGAATTTTTTAGGCACTTTCCAGAAAACAAATAGCAGAGAACAGGACTAAATTGTGGAGATGAGCAATTTAAATACATTTGTCTGGATTCATTAGCAACAGGGCACGATCTAATATATGCAGAATTCAGATTATTCAGAAAGGGGTTTCAGCTCATTTCCCATAATATTAACAATGATAATTGCCAATATTGCTTAAGAGTTACCATTCACCAAGCTCTATGCTAAGTGATTTTTCTAGTTACTTTGTATAATTATCACACCAGCCTGATGAGGTTGATATTATTACAATCCCCTTTTTACTGGATGAGGGAACAGAGATGCAGAAAGAATGGTCAAATGTTTTTCAGAGTCTGCAGTTAGTGAAACTCAGCCCCGGCGGGGCCTAGGCCCTTTAGAACAGTAGGACACCATTGTGCTAAGCAAAGAAAGATTCAGGATACAACCCTACAAACTGTGAGGAGTATCTATTAATGCAAAACGATGGGCTGGGAGGTGAAAGTGAAGGGAATACATCCCTTACATTCCATCAGAGGTAGTGCTAAGTGCCAGGATAGATACAGAACCAATGTAAAGGGAATTGGGCAGGAGAATGGATAGATATTCTATCTGGGGTGACTCTGGGATTTCTATAAAAATAATAAGGATTTGACTCAGATTGATGGGGCAGGAAAGTAATCTTGAGCCAACTAAGGAACGTACGTTGGTATAGAAATAACAATCAGTCAGAAAACAAGTCATTTATTCAGATAACCAGTATTTGTTAAGGGTTGATCTTGTCCCAGGCACTGCTCTGGGTGCTGAAGAGCTATGAACCAGACTGGAAAAGTCTCTGCTGTTGTAGAGTTTTCCTTCTGGTGGGGACGAGACAGGCAATAAAGAAACAGGTCTGCACACACACGCATGTTCCAGAGGGAACATGTTTAACATACCAGAGGGAAGAGAAGTCCAGGAAAAGGGAAGAGCAAAGACAAAGGGCCAGAGGCAGGCGCATGCCAGGACTCGCAGGGAGCTCCCTGTGGCTGGCAGCGAGGGAGCAGAAGGAAAGTGGGAGGGAAGGGTGACAGATCAGCTGGGACAAATCCTGTGAGGTCAGAACTTTGCAAATGCAACAGGAAATGACTTTCATTAAACTCCTACTATACTGATGGCTGGAGCACTTCTTTCTGACTTTCTTTGAAAAATTATTATACAACATAACATTACAATTTAGAAATAGAAATGAAAAAGTACTTGCAATTTTATCATCTAACATGGCCTTTTTCAGTTTCCTATGTCCTTGTCTAGCCTTTTCCAACATCCATGTATATATTTACAGTTTTTATCATAGTTACAAACAGCTCTACATCCTGTTAGCTTCTTATCATCTTTGTTTTACAGGTTGATACAAAGCCTTCTGAATAATCATTCTAATGGCTGCATAATATTTCAAGTGCATATCCACTTCCTCTTGGACACACTTCAGTGGCTTCCAGATGGTCACCATTACTGATGATGCACAAATATTTTTCTAGGTTTGGATTATTTGGGAGCCCTTCCACTTCATGAATATTTACTTGGTAAATTCGTAGAGATGTGAGGTATTTCTTGATAATCTCTATAGGTTTGAAATTGTGAGACTAATTACCTGCTGATGGTATCTGTCACTTTCTCAGAGTAGATGCCTTCTGGCACTGGTTCATAAACCGCCTCCACTATCTGCAAAATAGACAGACTAGCATGATGGACGTAAAGAGGCCATTAGTATGTACAATACTTGGCCACAACATGAGAGCTACTCAATGAGCATTATAACCATGCACAAATTTTAATCAGAAACAAAAACATCCCAACAAATAAAAAATTAACATCAATTAAACAGCTCTTGAGCACAGATTGTATTCTTCAAGCTGAGTTAAAGTTAGCCTCAGATTCATAATAAATGATGTGTAGGATACTATAATGTGACGATTATAGGCAGTCCAAACCACAATTAAAAATAAAAGACCAAAAGTAATTTGATATGTTTATTTGTATAATTTTCTATGATAAATGAGGACAATTATAGGGGGAATGCACCATAGCACATGATGTATATTTAGAAGAAAGGGGAAAAAATGAGCTGGATCATGTGGCCAATAAAACAATGTGCCTGCTTTTAATTGACGGTTTTATAAAAATCACAAATGTTCTATTTAGGAAGAAAAAGAATGGCATTTTTAGCAACAAAGACCCTTTTGTCTCCCAACACTGCTTACTTTTGTAGCCAGGGAGAGCATGTTGGTGCTATAGAAGGGAGGATTCAGAGTTGCCATCTGATAAAGGATGCAGCCGGCTGCCCAGACATCAGCCTTCTCCCCATACGGCTCACTCTTCAGTACCTCAGGGCTGAATTAAAATAAGGGTGTTAATAGATACTGAAAAAGGGAGAAGAAATCAGCACAGAAAAACAGTCCAATTTTCAAGCAATAGTTGGAGATACGCGAAAAAAGAATTGAAACTCTTTCTCACTAATTCAAGTAAATGTATTAAAAAGTATCTTTGAGTTCTCCCAGACTCAGATGAATCAAGAAGCATGATCAAACAATTCCATTTTAAGCACTAAATATCAATGAACCATATAAATATTGCCTATTAAGTATACAAGGAAGTTTTATTTCCAGAAACAATTACCCCTCTGTGGTAGATGGAATTGTTGGCCCCAGTTCTTTACTATTCTGGAGATTTTGTGCATCTCACTCTTACAATGGCCTCTTGGTGGGCAGTATTCATTACCCACCCCTGCCTCTGGTTTTGTTTTGTGTTGCTTTGGCCAATGGAATACGGAAATGTCAGTGAACCAGACCAGAGCCTTTGTCTGAACAAATACTGAGGGCTTTCATTTGTCCTCCTAAGAGATTCTGTCCATTACCAAGAGAAGAACATATCCCAGTGACTGCTATCCCACCAGCCTGGGCCCAGCAGAAGATACATGGAGTAGATCTAACACAGACAATGCATAAGCCTACAGCCTAACGGAGAACTTGCCCAGAAGACCCAGACCTGTGAGTCTGACAATAAATGCTTATTGTTGAATGCCACCAAAATTTTTGTGATTTGTTAATCAGCATTATTATGGGAAAAACTGACTGATACAGTACCCTCCCCTCTGCTACTCAACTCCAGCCTATAAAGCAGGAAGAAGACCATATTTAAATATGTTGCAGAAAATGACAACATCCATCATGTTCATGTCTTCTGAATTTGCCTTTCCAATATGGACATGGAGGCTGTCAGCTTTTAAATAAACTTAAGCCATGAGAATTTATGGGTTTGACTTTTTTTTTTTTTTAATGTGGAGGCAAGTGCAGTTCCCCTGGATATTTTGAAGTAATAGAAGTTTCCTCTATCATATTTGTAGAATGAAACTCAGGAAAGGGTTGAAAGCATTTCATACCCACATGTCCTAAATTAAGTAGTTTAGCAATTCAGTCCTACGATATGTATTTAGGACTGTGCTCAGCCCTCTACATAAATAGAGTAGGGATTAATGGTTAACTGTGATGGTGGGTTAAGGTATAAAGAAACTGACAAACTGATATTAGAACAATCAGAGTAGACATAAATCAATGTTGACTATGAAGAATAATCAAGGAGTTGCTATTTTTGCGAGATTATGAAGAATTTCTGGTTTCAGATTTACATTATGTGCTTGCAGAGGAAAGTATGATTTCTAGGGCTCTCAGTTGAGCATTTTCATTTTTGGTATTGAGCTCAATGATATGGCAAGGGGGAATTGGAAATGAAATTTCCAGAGCTCTGTTCTTTCTAACTGTATAAAAAGTGTCTCCTGTTGTCACCTGGTCAACTGTTCACATTAAGAAATGCCTTAACAAGAAATAATGTCCTCTACAGAAAAATAAAAAAAAGTTTTGGTTCCCCACAGGCAAATTTCTCAGGTTTTAATCTATAGAGAACTCAGAGGATTTGTTTCATATTTCCAAAAGCTCATGAAGCAGATGCTATGACTGTTCTACCCATTTCCCCTCAGACCCTTTTTCCATTTCCTGTTCCTGGTATGCTTTCACTCTCAACAGCCAGCATCTGTATTTCTTTGGAATATTTCTTCTGAAAAAATAATTACTCAACCTGGGGGAAAACACTTGTTAAGAACAGAGTTTACTCAGTTGATTGTTCTCATCATTTCACCTCCTCCTCCTTCTCACTGAAGACCACAAACTCCTCTTTTTCCCACAGGTGTGCCCCTTTACACTGTGGCTTTGCAGCTCCCATTAAAGGAAAGAGTCTATTTCTCTACCCCTTGAATCTGGACTTAATATGCTTGCTTTGGCCGAGAAGATACCAGCAAAAGTGATACAAGAAGAGACTTAGAAAGTACTTACTCTTCAGGGCTTTCTCTTCCTTCCTGCTCTTGAAAACCCTATAAACACCACCAGGTGGCTCAGCCCAGGTCTGCCTGCTGGATGATGATAATATATGACCCAATTACCTCCACCACCACTACCCACAGACAGTCAACCATAAGACCTGTGAGTGAAGCCATTGGAAACCAGGTAACCACAATGCACACTGAGCCCAGCCAATACTCTGATCAGCAATCCTCACTGGGACCAGCCCAATTGGCCAACACACAGTGTATTGATTAAAAAAAAAAAAGTTTATTGTTTTAAGCCACTAAGTTTTGAAGCAGTTTGTCAAAGTTAGCTTATATAATAGCTCTTATCAGATTTTCAAAGTTGTGCATGAGCCCCTGAAAAAAGACCAAGAATTACTTCTCTGAAAAAGAATAAGAAAGGGAAATTAAAGACAAAGAACATGGTTGCCAACTATCACTTTTCTTCTGGGGTAAACTTCAACTATTTTCTAAGGTAAGAATTTCATAATTACAATCAAAAGCAATGACAAACAGAACACAGAGTCTGGTTTCTAGAAGGCACAACAAAATGTTCTGTTATGGTCTGAATTGTGTCCCCCCCGAAATTCATATGTTGAAGTCCCATCCCACTACTTCAGAATGTGACCATATTTTAAAGTAAGATCGGTATGAGATGATTAAGTTAAGATGATACCACTAGGATGGGCCCTAATCCAATATGACTGGTATCCTTACAAGAAGAGGAAGAGACACCATGAGCGTGCATATACAGAAGAACAACCATGTGAAGATGCAACAAGAGGGTGGAATCCTGGCATCTGTAAGCCAAAGGAGACAGGCCTAAAAGGAAGTTAAACTGGCCAACACTTTGATCTTGGACTTCCAGCCTTTGGAATTGTGAGAAAATAAATTTAAGCCACCCAGTCTGTTTGCATTTTTGTTATGGCAGCCTTAGAAAACTAATGCAGGTTCTATGAGAAAACCTATTCATGTTTTTTCACCTTCAAAAGAACCCAGCCTTTTGGAAATATGGCTAAAGTCACTGATTCAGCCACAACTTATAAATATCATATAAGTTTTTTGGTGGTTATTATTTAGAAAACCCTTGAAAAATAATTTGTTGTTTTTCCAGTTTCTCTGCTTAAGGTGAGCCCAACCACATTTAGAAAAATACAGAGATTTATAGCTAGCAATGTTTCATTTAGAGGAAAGAAGTTAAATAGTATATACACACACAATTTAAAATGGGTTTTCATTTTCCAAACAAAAACATTAATCTGTATTTTAAAAATGGTTATTCCTATGTGATCCAGTCATCTAAAGTCTTTTAGTGAGAAAATAAAACATAACTTAGGCAATATTAAACAAAAATAGGGGCTCTTCTGGCATAGATTAAAATATTTACAATTAGGTGTGTAAAAATTACATCCATTGTCAGTTATACATCAATAAAAAAGTATTTATTTTTATTATTGCTGATCTAATGTACAACATGGTGACTATAGTTAATAATAATGTATTATATACTTGAAATTTTCTAGAAGTAGATCACAAGTATTCTCATCACACACACAAAGAGATAACTATGTAATTGAATTTAAATAAAATAAAATTTCAAAAAAGAGGTAACTATGTGAGGTGATGGATATGTTAATTAGCTTGATTGTGGTAATTATTTCACAATGTGTAAGTACACTGAAACATCACACTGTACACCTTAAATATATACAATTTTTATATATACCTCTTTAGTTGTATATACCTCTACAGAGCTGGAAAAAAATTTTAAGTGAAGCCACGGGTATTAAAGAGTTAAGTGGGTGGCAAGGAACAATGTGTATTTATTATAAATATTTTAATAAATAAGTAAACATAACTCATAATCAGCAGCCTTTGAGATGAGGCTGGACACTAAACATGACCTCTGTTTTACAAAGTCATAAATTCACATATTGATAGTGAAAATAAGGTAGAAGAAAGATGAGGTTGGAAGGATGCTTAATCTAATTTTTTTTAAAAAGATAAACTTTTCATTTAGATTTTAAAATTCCACCACTAGCCCTTCACTGATATATCAACAATTAAGTTGCTAATTGCCAAGGATTCTTATTTACGAAGTGAGGTAAACAAGAAAAACAGTGGACCTTGATGTCTTTTAAAACATTTTAAAATATGAATATTTTGATAACTCTTAAGTAATTCAATAATAAGATGATTTATGTAAGTTTGGAGGGGGCACTTTTTTCCTTTAAACAGACCAAAGTAAATGAAATTAGATAACAGATGTTAAAAGGTTTTGTGTGTAGGTAAGTATATTCTTCCTTCCTGCAGTCATCATATTATCATGTTTGTTAGAGTTTTGATTATTGGACTCATTTTGTCAGCACATGTACTAAAATTAGAATGATGGAGTAAAGATTAGCCTGACATATGCACAAGGATGACATGCAAATTTGTGAAGCATTCCATGTTTTGGAAACAGTAAGATGACAGGCAAAAGGTACTGTACATTAGGACTATCTGCTAGTCAATAAAGTTGTTTCCTCTAGGGGTAAAGAGTAACAATTCTGATCCTGCTATATATGTATCCTGGAATTAGCAGATGGCAAAAGCCAGACTTCTCACTGTTGGAGAGGGAATCTATAGATAAGCAAGGAAAGAAGTAGGTTAGATGTACTCTACCACAGGGTATTAAAATAGAGTTGGAGACAACACCTTGAACTCATGTTTAGCCTATTATTAATGCCTGTGGTTGCATGTAGAAATAGTTACAGATACCTGTATGTACACAGGTTAGTATTCACTATATCTCCTTGCTCTGCCAGCTGATAAGGCCTAGAAATGACAATATTCCAGTAGCAATGAGCACTCTTAGCACCAGATCTTTTCTTTCTTTCTTTCTTTCTTTCTTTCTTTCTTTCTTTCTTTCTTT
>NW_023270268.1:15727959-15779936 GCF_011800145.1 Mirounga leonina | reverse complement strand
TTTCTTTCTTTCTTTCTTTCTTTCTTTCTTTCTTTCTTTCTTTCTTTCTTTCTTTCTTTCTTTCTTTCTTTTTCTTTCTTTCTTTCTTTCTTCCTTCTTTCTTTCTTTTTTTTTTTTTTAAGATTTTATTTATTTATTTGACAGAGAGAGACACAGTGAGAGAGGGAACACAAGCAGGGGGAGTGGGAGAGGGAGAAGCAGGACTCCCGCTGAGCAGGGAGCCCAATGTGGGGCTCGATCCCAGGACTCTGGGATCGTGACCTGAACTGAAGGCAGACGCTTAACCACTGAGCCACCCAGGCGCCCCCTTTCTTTCTTTCTTAAGAGAGAAAGAGCACATGAGTGTTAGGAGGGAAGGGCAGAGAGAGAGGGAGAGAGAGAATCTTAAGCAGGCTCCATGCCCAGAGCAGACTGCAACACGGGGCTCCATCTCACGACCCTGAGATCATGACCTGAGCTGAAATCAAGAGTCATACGCTTAACCAACTGAGCCACCCAAGTGCCCCCAGATCTTGGTTTTTAATACCATTCTCTAAGAAAAAGAATCAGGACTCCTTGGAGAAATGCCTGATTCTAGGACTGGGGGCAGGACATATATACTAAATGAGCCTGGAGCATCTTGTATTGCCAGCAAGTTAGTGTTCAAAAGAAAAAAAAAAAAAACTTATAATGATGAGGTTATGTCAAAGGGACACAGAACATAACCTAAAGAACTCCCAGTGACCAAATGTGGAATTTGAGCAGTAAGATAAATGAAATAGTACATTAGTCAGTTTGAGGTACCATAACAAGACCACAGATGGAATGTCTTAAGCAAGAATAAACAGGAATTTATTTCTCACAATTCAGAAAGCTGGGAAGTCTAAGATCAAGGTACTAGCCAATTCTGTACCCCCACAAGGGCTCTCTTCCTGGCTTGCAGATGGCCACGTTCCTGCTGTATCCTCACATGACTGGGGGGTGGAGGGAGGACTGTGCTGGGGGGTGACTGATCTTGTTATAAGAGCACCTATCCCATCATGAGGACCCCATCTTCCTGATCTCATCTAACCTAATTACTTCACAAAGGCCCATCTCCAAACCCCAGCACAGGACCTTCAGAGAACAACTAGTTTTCACCTAAAGCCAGGAGGTGAAGTTTCAGAGGAGAGACTAAGAGGAGACTGCTAATCTCAGAAGGCATTCCAGGGGGGTTGAAGTAGAAGAGCAGGGCAGAGGGAAAGGAATGGTGGTCAATGACAGTCAGTGGAGAAGAGACCCAGGGCACGGTCAGGGATAACAGCACTCCCATCCTCTCTGACAGCAGTGGCCCATCTGGGTCCTTGAGCCTAGTCTCTCCTGCTCTAGGCCACCCTCTCCACAACCACTAAAGTGACCTTCCCCTAACGGAAAGCATCCCTTCACCACTTCCAGGGAACAGATCATGTTCTGCCATTGCCCTGTGAGTGGCACCCATTAAAAAAAACAAAAACAAATAATGTAAAATCCTTCCTTGACCCCGAGTCCTCCTGTAAGTACCACCTTTTTCTTAATTTCCAAGCAAAGTCTTTTGAAAGAGTAATTCCTCTTTGCCCTCTCCACTTCCTCACCCCCCATCCATCATTCAACCCAACCCTAGTCCAGCATCTATTGCTATCTTGCCATTGATAGGGCTCCTCCTTAGAGCACCAGTGGATTACTCATTGCCTCACTTGTTTTAGGTGACTTCCCTGAAATTTTTGACACTATCAACGGAAACTTGTCGAGACATTATTTTTTTCATTTATTCAATAAAGTTACAAAGTACCAGGCACTGTTCTATCTGCTTAGAATATATCAACAAAGCCACTTGCTTCATGGAGCTTACCTTCCAGTAAGAAATGGGGGTCAGGGAAGATAAAAAGCATAACATAACTATTAAAAAGTAAATGACATTACATAGTATTTTAGTAGGTGATAAATGCTATAGGAAATAGAAAACTTGGATTAGAATAAAGGAGGTCAGGAGTGGGTGGGCAGAGGCAGGTTGCAATAATAGAAAGTGTAGTTCCTTCTGTCCTCTCAGTTCCCATATAATGGTGGTTTCTTTCATCCACGTGTTAAATGATGTTTTTCTTCTCACTCTTCAGTCTCTCCTTGGATAATTTCTTTCACACCCAAGGCTTCCATTAAAACCATATGTGGACAATTCCCAGATCTAATCACCAACCACTTGCCCCTCAGGCACACACACCTCATCCCGTGGTGGCTCTGTTATAAACCACTGATTCTTAGGATAAAGTGCTGGACTCTGAATGATTTGTCTATTTTACCAAACAGAGCTGAGAACCCAACCACTGTCAACAACCCTCACACTTTCTGAAAGTTCTTTTTTGGGGGGAGAAGGGGCAAAGGGAGAGAGAGAATCTGAAGCAGGCTCCATACGCAGTGCGGAGCCCGACATGGGCCTGATCTCAAAACCCTAAGATCATGACCTGAGCTGAAATCAAGAATTGGCCACTTAACCAACTGAGCCACCCAGGTGCCCCTCTTGAATTTCACGGGCTGTTTCTAAGGTATAGCAAAAGTGCCAAGGCATCTCTGCAGACAAAGACCAGAGCTTCTGTATCAGGGAGATAGTCCCAGAGAGCCATCTTAAACTCTGGGGTCTGTTTTCTTCATAATTCCTGGTGGGATCTGTGACTATTTTTGCTCCAACATTACCTCCTGAGGCAAATATTTCTTTTTATTTTTCTACTTCCACCTCTGCTTCCATTTGCACTTCAAACTATCCTTTGGTTTTTAAAGATGTGTGTGTGTGCACATGTATGCACACGTGTGTATGTGTGAGGGTGCACGTGTATGTGGGCACATCGGAACTTTTTCTTAATCTGAGAGATTCGGGACTGGCTACTCTGCATCCCACTGAACCTTTCTGATCTCAAGATCCAATGTTTCCACAGCATCTGCCACTTCAGATTTATCCCCAGTTCCTGGTGTGTCCACCATTATCACACTAGTGACCCACAGATAAACTTAACCTGCCAAATGCTAGTACTTGCCACAGAAGATAAACTTATAATATGTGACAGCTGTGAGTTCATAAGAATGAGCTTATATATAGCACTAATGAGCAGAAAGAAATTCTAGAGCTGAGGGAGATTCATTTGTTGAAGGGCATGTGAAATTAAGAAGAAATTAGAATTTTTAGAGAAATTGAAAAGCTATTATTGAGAAAGTATCTCATTGGCAATATAATGATGTTGCATCTTAAAAGTGTGTTGGGAGACATCATAAAAGAAAATTTTGTCTAACAAATATTAGAAATTACTAATAAAAGAATCTTGAGTTGTTTAGGACACAGTTAAGGCTAAATGTTTAGAAATAAGTTTCTTTTATTAAAATAATTCACCCAGTAATATTTGCTTCACTGGGTAAGGATAGAAAGGGATTTTTGCATCCCACTGCAATGTATTAATTCTAAGTCTATTATAAAAGTACATTTAGTTCTCAGGTTCTGGCTATCAAACTTTCATCTCCCTAGACTGCCTTAAAGAAGAAGGAGAAAGAGAACGAATTTATCATTGTTAAGTGAAAAAGAAACAAAACTGTAAATTTTAAAAGAATATAAATTGTCTGGGAACACAGGATCCAAGATTTGCTCACTCAAGGATGCAAAAGTCCCTATGAATTCATGAGGACAAAAATCTGACCTGAAGTGACATAATTAAATATAAAGGCCAATAATTATAGTTTGTTGAGACTGAAAAGCAAATTATGCTCTTAGAATGATTCTATATAGAATGTTTAGCAATAATAGGATGGATAAAGTGCATGCATGCACACAAGTACGTGTGTGTGTGTGTGTGTGCATGTCGGCATATGTTTCTGATTGTTGGAGGTGGGTAAAATGTTTCTGAGAAATAGCTCACAAAAACAATCCCTATGGTGGGATGGGAATCAATGAGAATGAATGGAAATGAGGGAAGCTGGGAGAACCCATGGGAAATAAGTGGCAAGGGGCATTTTCTAGAGAATGAGCAATGCAACACTGAGATACCAGTGAGATGAGCAGAGCTTAGCGAAAAGCACTCTAGGCAGAATGATGAATGCATTTGCAAGATCCTTCCATGTTCTGATTTTTTTCTATGAGACCCTACTTACTAAGTACCTGCAGGCATAGATAGAATATGGTCTAGTCCCTCTAGAGCCACAGAAGTGAAAGGGCATTCTCATCATCCCAGTGTGTTCCCCACTATGCAAGGGTGAAGGGAGTGAAGAGAAGGGGAGACAGAGACACGGGGGTGCTGCCACTAATGCAATGGCAAAGGAAACAGGGAGAAAAGGAATTCCACAGGACTGACTGGATGGGAGAAAGAGAATAAGGGAAGGGAAGACCCCTCATTTCCTGGCTCCCAAGTGTCTGGCTTGAATGATGGGCTGGGTATCAGTATCATTAACATAGATACAGGGTAAGCAGGTGTGGGACAAGAAACTAGATCAATTTGGAATATAGTAATTCATGCCTATGAGATCCACAGTTGAGGATAGCCAATGGGTAATATCATTCTGGATATTAACAGTCACTTAAAGTCTTATCCTTAGAGGTTCTGAACCCTGGTATCAGGGAAATGTTCTCAGTTCATAGAAGCCTGCTGCCAGTAAGCAGATAAACAGATTTGATATCTAAACAGTTCCAATACTGTTCTAAACACTTCTTATAGAGAGAAAAGAGAATTGGATGACACATTCAAGAACCATGGAATAATATACTCTGCCTGAAGAAAACTGGCTGCACCTTTATCACAAATTTTAGGGCCTGCCTGCCCCTAAGTTGCATCTAGGATTGGCAGCATTAGCCAACAGAAATCCAAGACACTCAGTTAAATTTGAACTATTAAAATAATGCAATATTTGGGACAAATTTATACTAAAAAAATACAATACCTGGGACACAAATTGAAAAACTCCTTGTTGTTTATCTGAAATTCAAATTTTATTTGGCATCCTGTATTTTATCTGGCAACCCTAGCTGCAATGTTATTTGTGTACTCTCCATTGTCAAGTCATCCTTCTTATAGAAAGGCATACAAAAAGCTACTTACATATTAAGTATGGTTTTCTTCACTTACTTTATAAAAATAATGAAAGCAGTGTATTTATATGGGCATTTGGGACATTTCTCAAAAAGTATCGCATTTCTCTCATGTTGCATGTAGAAATGTATTAATGTGTCTTAACACCAATGAAATCAATGATTAGAAACTCCTTTTAAAGTACAAAACACATATGAATATATGAAATTAAATCCAGGCCCCAATGAGCATATCTTATCTGTAAGTGATTTAGTTAAATAATAAATACACTGGACTATGATTCATCATAATAGCCTCATTAGTTCCAAGGTTGAGGTAGGCATTGACTGGTTTCTAGACGCCAAACCTTCGCATTGGGTCACCTGCCTCCTGTGGACTGGGTTCAGGGAGATGTAGGATTCAGACCCCCAGGCAACATTTTACAAGCTAGAATGGCAAGACACTCACTGGAAGAGTTATCAATATACTTCGCTGAACGAGTGGTAATGACTCTTTTTTTTTTTTTTAAAGATTTTATTTATTTATTTGAGAGAGAGAGAATGAGAGAGAGAGAGCACATGAGAGGGGGGAGGGTCAGAGGGAGAAGCAGGCTCCCTGCCGAGCAGGGAGCCCGATGCGGGACTCGATCCAGGGACTCCAGGTTCATGACCTGAGCCGAAGGCAGTCGCTTAACCAACTGAGCCACCCAGGTGCCCCAGTGGTAATGACTCTTAAAACTAAAACTGACCCTTGGGGCGCCTGGGTGGCTCAGTTGGTTAGGCGACTGCCTTCGGCTCAGGTCATGATCCTGGAGTCCCAGGATCGAGTCCCGCATCGGGCTCCCTGCTCAGCAGGGGGTCTGCTTCTCTCTCTGACCCTCCTCTCTCTCATGCTCTCTTTCTGTCTCTCTCAATAAAATAAAATAAAAAATCTTAAAAAAAAAAAAAAAAACTAAAACTGACCCATCATTTCACTGACTAATGCAATACTTCTTTAAACCAGGGAAGCATTTATATGTAATGTATATAAAACTCATGATAGTACAAAGACTAAATAGATTGATGCTGTCTTATGCAAAATAGGACCTATGAATACCAGTGTGGCTGTCGATCGGCCTTTAACTGATGTGATATTTTAACTGGAAAATGAAGTCAAGTTAGACTCAATTTTCCTTTCCCCACTAGGATCAGCGGACACTGCTCAGGTAGCACAACTGATTTCAGATCATTTTATATGACACTGCAATTTACTGCAGTGCAGAATCTGTTCATGAGATAATTATGTGCAAGTGTCATGAAAAATTTTGTGTTGTACAAATGCAAAGTGCCATAATCATCATCATCATCCTTTATTATATAGGGAAATCTGGCACCTTTCATGAGGGCTGTGTCAATAAGTGGGTTAGGAAAAAAACAGGCATCACAATAGACATGGTAGTGAAGATGGAACAGTCATATTTCTGAATCCTGAAGACAGATGTCTGACTGGACAACCAAATGACTATTTGACCTTTGGCCTATTCAAGTCAAAGTCAAATAGGCCAAGGACTTTTACCACTCTCAGTGAAAAAACTTAGTAGTGCTGACCATGCTGTCAGGCTATCTTTTCCACCAGGTCCAATTTGAGAAAAGTATGTGTGATCTCGAAACACTAGTGGTGGCCTACTCTCACCCTGTTGCAGCTATGTCAACCTCCCTCCAGATCTTTGCCCCTAGTTCATAGCAACACTTACCTAGTATGTTCACTCCCTTCACCACCAAGCAATACCAGCCTTTAACATATAGATCAAGTTCTACCTATTGCATGAAACTTCTTACCAAGCCAGCAAACACAAATGGCCTGACACCAAACTGAAAAAGCACTACAGCCCATACTCTTCCCTAATCATACTTTCATCGACTCAATAAATATGTGTTGAACACCTACTATGTGCCAGGCACTGTTGTAGATGTTGGGACATAGCAGTGAATGAAACACACCAAAAAATCCCTGGCCTCATGACATTTACATTATGCTAAGGGAGACAATGAGCATAAGTAAATAAATACAAATTTAAGTGCAATGAAGAAAATAGATGTTATTTAAATGTAAAAGTATATTTCATGAGTTAGCATTTAACTGTTCTGTGGCATTAAGCAACTATTTGACCTTTGGAGGGTCTCAATTTTCTCATCTCTATAAGAGAGATTTATAAGATCTATTCCTATTTTGAAATGCTATGTTCAAAAAAAAAGAAAGAAAGAAATGCTATATTCACCAATTACGGTTTAAAAACATCTTAATGACAGATATATACACAGTTTTATAAGGAAGATTAAATTTGTTTTTCAGTGTGACCTAAACACAGGATAGAGTCAACATTATGTTCAAAATTAGAGTATTTGCTACTCAGAAACAAATCTGTGAGCAAATAATTTTTGATGATATATTACTTTTGCTACACTACTAAAACTTGTTTTTTATTCAAGATTTTTAAACAAAACAAAGGATTTTTTAATTCTAAAAGATAACTAGCACATATTTCAAAGTCACTTTTAAGAATTCATCCTTTTTTTTAAGAACTTATTTATTTATTTATTTATTTATTTATTTATTTATTTATTTATTTATTTGACCTGCTGAGCAGAGAGCCTGACCTGGGGCTCAATCCCAGGGCCCTGGGATCATGACCTGAGCCAAAGGCAGAGGCTTAACTGACTGAGCCACCCAGATACCCCAAGAATTCATCGTTTTTAATTGTAGATGTCTTAGACTGAACCCGCACTGTATTTCCTCATAAAATGCTGGGCAAATTGATCCTAAATCTGTAATTTTATGCAACTGAAGAAGAAAAGCAAAGCATTCCTCTTTCATCTCTTAAACAGAAGTTCCATAACTCTGAATATATGAAAAACCTTTGCCATGGCCTTTGGCAGCCTTCTCATAATTGATTTCACTCTGTCTCCCTGTTCTTGATAAGTAAATCATTTGCTAAACCCCAACAAAGAAAGCTATCAATAATAATAGATTCATTGTGATTTGGGGAGTATGGAAAAGCCTCCTTCACCCAAGGTATCTTCCCTGAGGCCATTGTCTGCATCTCACAATTAGCGACCTCTTCCTTTTTGTTAAACACTGTAGATATTCCCAGGAAACTGATAAGGAGAAATGAGAGAGAAAAGATTAAAACACAGGGAATCAATGGCCATAGTATTGATAAACTGGTTGACAATGAGCTAAAGGACAACAACCTGATATACTGAGTTCAAGGCCACACGGGAAGCATCTTTATACTACAGTTCCTAAAATTAGAGTATGAAATGAAAACAGAGTAGAGAAATACAGAAGGAAGAGATTCCAAAGAGCAAGGAAGAATTAAGTCACATTTTATGACAACTGCTCTTTGCTGACCATAACTCTGACATGATGAGAGAAACTGTTTTCCTTCACACATGGTTTTGCTGACATTCTGCTCTGCCATAATTGGCTATTGTTCTATTAACCTAAAATTAAGGTTTAAAATAAAAACAATTGTCCACTGTATAACTCCTAGATTTCTATGTAAAAGTTAAAGAATGAGGGTCCATTTTTACCACGATTTTATCTACACTAAATTGCTAATTTCCTTCCTCCTATAAGGAAGGAGCTAAATGGCCTATCTAAACTTTTCTCTTATTCAAGTCACTGAAATGCAAGGCAGACAGCTTTTACTTTCTTTAGAAGCATCAACCTTGAAAATTTCCATATTCCCAACTCCCAACACCACTGAAATTAATTTTAACAATCTGAACATTTATAAAAATAATCCCTTCTTCTCTCCTTTAAACACAATAACTACAGATTTTCAAAACAGGAAGAAATAAAGCCCTTCACTTCAGTACCAAATTCATTGTGCTCCATTTAGGAATTAACTGTTATCTGTGTAGTCCTCGGGATGCCAGCTCTTCATGAAGAAAATAAATCAATTTAGCAATGAACCTGGTGTGGCTGAATGGAATGACACCTTGACACTGTGGAACTGTGGAAAATTAGCTATCTTCTTTTTGCTTTGTTTCCTTCCCAATACAACAGGAAAATGACCTGTCAAGTATGTTAGAAAGATTGTCAAATGCAACACATTTTTAAAATATAAGGTACAGGGATACCATATTCACTCAAATAATTTCTACTCCTCTCTTTTCCTCAAATGTTGGCTGTTTAAATAGAGAAAAGGAGAAAGAGAAACTGAAAAAGTGAAAATAAGGATTCTACTTCGCTTTATTCACACATTTAGAGATTGTCACTTTAATTTATTGTACCAACACTGAAAGATTCAATGCTTTTAAATTGATTACTTGATCTGTTTCCTCTCCTTTTTCAAATTTATGAAAAGTATAAACTAACAAGATTTGTGAATGGTTTCATTGTCTAAGAAAACAGGTCATATTCAAAAGGAAGGCTCTTAATAGTCAATGAAAAGACAAAGAATTTCAGATGGAGTCATTACAAATTCAATAGAACAACAAGAAATAATAAAAGTGACTGAGGGTTAAGACAAAAATGGTCATTTATAATACTAATATGAAAAAAAGGAAACACTTGGAACAAGCAAACAAAAAAGTATATAGTACAACGATAGCCACTTGTCACTTATGAAAGGTAAAATTGAAAATATTCATGAACCATAACATATTTGCACTAAATTACATAAAAATTAACAAAATAGGAACTGTTATAAATATAAAGACCACGATTATGGAATGATGTGTGCCCCCCAAAATTCATTATGTTGATATCCTAACCCCCAATGGGATGGTATTAAGAGGGGGCCTTTGGGTGGTGGTTAGGTCAGAGCCCTCTTGAATGGGATTGAATGAAACGAGTGCCCTCTTCAAAGAAACCCCAGAAAGCTCTCTTGCCCCTTCAGCACACATTGGACAGTTAGAAGACAGCCTTCTGTGAACCAAGAAGCAAGCCTCATCAGACACCACATCTGCCAAGGGCTTGACCTTGGATTTCACAGCCTATTAAATTTCTGTTGTTTGTACACCACCCAGTCCATGGCATTCTGTTATAAGCCTGAACTAAGATAACCACTAAATTAAAAAACAAACAAACAAAACACAATAGTAGGTGGAGATTTTTACACACCAGTTTATCACTGACATAAATAAAGATATAGAAGATCTGAATAATTGGTCAATAAATATAGTCAGATAAACATATATTGAGCTCTGTGACCTAAAAAAATGCAGTCTCTTCAAAGAATCTACAAAACTTGCATAAACTTTACTACATTTTATGTATAGCAGACTATTCCCTTGGTGACTTGCCAACGAAGCACTTTTACTGGTAAGCATGCCTTGCATACTCCTTTCATACATTATTTCTGGGCTTGGCCAGGTGACTGGCATTAGCCAATGAGACATTAGAAAGTGTTATGCTAACAGATGTTTGGAAAGTGCTTGTACATGGAGGCTATATTTTTGTAACTCTAACTCCTGAGATACTCCCTCTCAGCTCTCAGCCACCATAATGTAGGAAATGAAGCCTGATCTAGCCATGTAAAGAGAACACATGGAAGTAAACAAAGGACCCAGCCAATAGCCCCAGGTGAGCTCCCAGCAAATGGCCAGTACCAACCATCATTGGAAGAGATTTCTCCTGCCCTAGTTTAGCTGCCCAGTTGATGCTGCATGGAGCAGATATAAGCTATCCTCAAAAAGCCCTGACCAGTTGGGAGGAAAAGACGGTGGAGGGGTAGGGGACCTTATTCCAACCGGTCCCCTGAATTGAGCTGGATATCTACCAGACCACTCTGAATGCCCATGAAATCAGCCTGAGATTTAAGAAGATATATCTGGATCTCTACAAACAGAATATCACAGGCGGTTGGTTTCAAGGTATGAAGTGGGGAGCTGTGATTCCATAGGCAGATATAGGAAGATAAACGGAAGGGGTAGGGGACTTTCAGGATCCTGCACTGCTGGTGGGCAAAAGCCTCCCGCAATGGGGATGGGGCACAGACTCGCAGACCGGTAGCGGTGGGGAAAGGACTTTAGGGAAGGCCCCCAGACTGAAACCTGGAGCAGTGGGCTGCCTGTGTGAACTGGGGGCAGCTGGCAGTTTTAGAAGCACAAAGGGAAGAGACGTGCCCCAATCTGGAGGTGAGGACTGGGAGTGGTGCTGAGGGGCACACAACCCAGGACACTGCAGTTTTTAGCAGCACAGACAGAAACGGAGATAGTGTGGCCAGGAGAGCTCACTGAAGAACAAACTGCAGTATCTCTGTTTTGAGGCAGAGGGTTGGAAACAGTCTCTTCTGCTCTGACTCATGGAAGATACGGGGAAAGCTGCCAGAGGAAGCCACCAGAGAACAAAAACCCCAGAAAATTGGTTTTCACTGAGCCCATCCCCTCCCCCACAGGTGGCAGGGCAACTCTGCCCAAACAGGGTTGCCTGAGTAACAGGGCAGCTGCCCCTCCCCCAGAAGACAGGCTGGGAGAACAAGAGGCTGACAACCCTAAGGTCCCTATAAAACAGGTGCATCTTGCTTGGGTTGTGGTCAATAATTTGGACTCTGTACACTCCCTCAACCACTCCTCAACAGAATGACTAGGAGGAGGAACCCCCAAAATAGGAAAGACTTAGAGACTGTGACTTCTGCCACAGATTTACAAATGGATACAGATATAACCAAGATGTCAGAAATCGACTTCAGGGTAACAGTTATGAAGACAATAGCAGGAATGGAGAAATCGATTAATGGCAACATAGAGTCTCTAAGGGCAAAAATGAAAGCTGAATTGGCAGAACTTAAAAATGCTATCAATGAGATCCAATCTAATCTAGATACTCTAATAGCTAGGGTAAACGAGGCAGAAAAACGAATTAGTGATCTAGAAGACAAGTTGATAGTAAAGAAGAAAAAAGAGGAGGCCTGGGAGATACAGTTTAAAATCCACGTAAACAGATTTAGAAAAATAAGTGACACCATGAAATGTTCCAATGTTCCAATTCAAAGAATTATTAGGATCCCTGAAGGGGTGGAGAGAGAGGACTAGAAGATATATTTGAGCAAATCATACCTGAGAACTTCCCTAATCTGGGGAATGAAACAAACATTCGTGTCCTAGAGGCAGAGAGGACCCCTACCAAGATCAAGGAAAACAGACCAACACGCCGGCATGGAATAGTAAAACTCGCAAATCTTAGAACCAAGGAAACCATCTTTTTTTAATTATTATTATGTTATGTTAATCACCATACATTACATCATTAGTTTTTGATGTAGTGTTCCATGATTCATTGTTTGCGTATAAAACCCAGTGCTCCATGCAGAACATGCCCTCTTTAATACCCATCACAAGGCCAACTCATCCTCCCACCCCCCCCCACAACCCCCAGTTTGTTTTTCAGAGTCCATCATCTCTCATGGTTAGTCTCCCCCTCCGATTTCCCCCCCTTCATTCTTCCCCTCCTGCTATCTTTTTTTCTTTAACAGGTAATGTCTTATTTGTTTCAGAGGTACAGATCTGTGATTCAACAGTCTTGCACAATTCACAGTACTCATCATAGCACATACCCTCCCCAAAGCCTATCACCCAGCCACCCCATCCCTCCCACCCCCCACCGCTCCAGCAACCCTCAGTTTGTTTCCTGATATTAAGAATTCCTCATATCAGTAAGGTCATATGATACATGTCTTTCTCTGATTTATTTTGCTCAGCATAACACCCTCCAGTTCCATCCACGTTGTTGTAAATGGCAAGATCTCATTCCTTTTGATGGCTGCATAATATTCCATTGTAAATATATACCACAACTTCTTTATCCATTCATCTGTTGATGGACATCTTGTGTCTTTCCACAGTTTGGCTATTGTGGACATTGCTGCTATAAACATCAGGGTGCACGTACACCTTCGGATCCCTACATTTGTACTTTGGGATAAATACCCAGTAGTGCAATTGCTGGATCATATGGTAGCCCTATTTTCAACTATTTGAGGAACCTCCATACTGTTTGCCAGAGTGGCTGTCCAGCTTCGATTCCCACCAACAGTGTAGGAGGATTCTCCTTTCTCTGCATCCCCACCAACATCTGTCATTTCCTGACTTGTTAATTTTAGCCATTCTGACTGGTGTGAGGTGGTATCTCATTGAGGTTTTGATTTGGATTTCCCTGATGCTGAGCAACGTTGAGCACTTTTTCATGTGTCTGTTGGCCATTTGGATGTCTTCTTTGCAGAAATGTCTGTTCAGGGCATCTGGGTGGCTCAGTTGGTTAAGCGACTGCCTTCGGCTCAGGTCATTATCCTGGAGTCCCGGGATCGAGTCCCGCATCGGGCTCCCTGCTCAGCGGGGAGTCTGCTTCTCCCTCTGACCCTCCTCCCTCTCATGCTGTCTCTCATTCTCTCTGTCTCAAATAAATAAATAAAATCTTAAAAAAAAAAAAAAAAGAAATGTCTGTTCATGTCTTCTGCCCATTTCTTGATTGGATCATTTGTTCTTTGGGTGTTGAGTTTAAGAAGTTCTTTATAGATTTTGGATACTAGCCCTTTACCTGATATGTCATTTGCAAATATCTTCTCCCATTCTGTCGGTTGTCTTTTGGTTTTGTGGACTGTTTGCTTTGCTGTGCAAAAGCTTTTTATCTTGATGAAGTCTCAATAGTTCATTTTTGCCCTTGCTTCCCTTGCCTTCGGCGATGTTTCTAGGAAGAAGTTGCTGTGGCTGAGGTCGAAGAGGTTGCTGCCTGTGTTCTCCTTTAGGATTTTGATGGACTCCTGTCTCACATTTAGGACTTTCAACCATTTTCAGTGTATTTTTGTGTGTGGTGTAAGGAAATGGTCCAGTTTCATTCTTCTGCATGTGGCTGTCCAATTTTCCCAACACCATTTGTTGAAGAGACGGTCTTTTTTCCATTTGAAATTCTTTCCTGCTTTGTCGAAGATGAGTAGGCCATAGAGTTGAGGGTCCATTTCTGGGCTCTCTATTCTGTTCCATTGATCTATGTGTCTGTTTTTGTGCCATACCATACTGTCTTTTTGGGTTTTTTTAATTTTATTACGTTATGTTAGTCACCATACAGTACATCATTGGTCTTTGATGTGGTGATCCACGATCCGTTGTTTTCGTATAACACCCAGTGCTATACGTGCAGTACGTGCCCTCCTTAATACCGATCACCGGGCTAACCAATCCCCCCTCCCCCCCCCAAAACCCTGTTTGTTTCTCAGAGTCCATAGTCTCTCATGGTTCATCTCTCCCTCCAATTCCCCCCCATTTTTCCCTTCCTTCTCCTAATGTCCTCCATGCTATTCCTTATGTTCCACAAATAAGTGAAACCATATGATAATTGACTTTCTCTGCTTGACTTATTTCACTTAGCATAATCTCCTCCAGTCCCCATCCATGTTGATGTAAAAGTTGGGTATTCATCCTTTCTGATGGCTGAGATTTCTGATTCCATTGTATATATGGACCACATCTTCTTTATCCATTCATCTGTTGAAGGACACCTCGGCTCTTTCCACAGTTTGGCTATTGCAGACATTGCTGCTATGAACATTGGGATGCATATGGCCCTTCTTTTCACTACATTTGTGTCTTTGGGGTAAATACCCAGGAGTGCAATTGCTGAGTCATAGGGTAGCTCTATTTTTAACTTTTTGAGGCACCTCCACACTGGTTTCCAAAGTGGTTGCACCAACTTGCATTCCCACCAACAGTGTAAGAGGGTTCCCCTTTCTCCACAACCTCTCCAACATTTGTTCTCTCCCTGTCCATTTTTGCCATTCTAACTGGTGTAAGGTGGTATCTCAATGTGGTTTGATTTTGATTTCCCTGACGGCTAATGATGATGAAGATTTTTTCATGTGTCTGTTAGCCATTTGTATGTCTTCACAGAAGTGTCTTTTCATATCTTCTGGCCACTTTTTGACTTGATTATTTGTTTTTTGGGTGTTGAGTTTGACAAGTTCTTTATAGATCTTGGATACCAGCCCTTTGTCTGTAGTGTCATTTGTAAATAACTTCTCCCATTCTGTGGGTTGCCTCTTTGTTTTGTTTACTGTTTCCTTTGCTGTGCAGAAGCTTTTTATCTTGACGAAGTCCCAAAAGTTCATTTTTGCTTTTGTTTCACTAGCTTTTGGAGATGTATCTTGAAAGAAGCTGCTGTGGGCGGTGTCAAAGAGGTTACTGCCTATGTTCTTCTCTAGAATTTTGATGGATTCCTGTCTCACATTGAGGTCTTTCATCTGCTTTGAGTTTATCTTTGTGAAAGGTGTTAGAGAATGGTTGAGTTTCATTTTTCTGCATGTGGCTGTCCAATTTTCCCAGCACCATTTATTGAAGAGACTGTCTTTTTCCATTGCATGTTTTTTCCTGCTTTGTCAAAGAGTATTTGACCAGGGCGCCTGGGTGGCTCAGTCGTTAAGCGTCTGCCTTCGGCTCAGGTCATGATCCCAGGGTCCTGGGATTGAGTCCTGCATCGGGCACCCTGCTCTGTGGGAAGCCTGCTTCTCCCTCTCCCACTCCCGCTGCTTCTGTTTCCTCTCTTGCTGTGTCTGTCTGTCAAATAAATAAATAAATCTAAAAACAACAACAAAAAAAAAGATTATTTGATCATAGAGTTGAGGGTCCATATCTGGGTTCTCTATTCTGTTCCATTGGTCTATATGTCTGTTTTTGTGCCAGTACCATGCTGTCTTGGTTATCACAGCTTTGTAATATAGCTTAAAATCGGGCAATGTGATGCACCCAGCTTTGTTTTTCTTTTTCAACATTTCCTTGGTGATTTGGGGTCTTTTCTGATTCCATACAAAATTTAGGATTGTTTGTTCCAGCACTTTGAAAAATGTCTTTGGAATTTTGATCAGGATGGCATTGAAGGTATAGATTGCTCTGGGTAGCATAGACATTTTAACAGTGTTTATTCTTCCGATCCATGAGCATGGAATATTTTTCCATCTTTTTGTGTCTTCTTCAATTTCTTTCATTAGTGTTTTGTAGTTCCTAGAGTATAGATCCTTTACCTCTTTGGTTAGGTTTATTCCGAGGTATCTTATGGTTTTCAGTGCTATTGTAAATGGAATCGTTTCTCTAATTTCTTTTTCTACACATGCATTGTTAGTGTATAAGAAAGCAACGGATTTCTGTGCATTGATTTTATATCCTGCCACATTACTGAAGTGCTGGATGAGTTCTAGTAATTTGGGGGTGGAGTCTTTTGGGTTTTCCACATAAAGTATCATGTCATCTGCGAAGAGAGAGAATTGGACTTCTTCTTTGCCAATTTGAATACCTTTTATTTCTTTTTGTTGTCTGATTGCTGTTGCTAGGACTTCTAGTACTATGTTGAACAATAGTGGCGAGAATGGGCATCCTTGACGTGTTCCTGATCTTAACGGAAAGGCTCTCAGCTTTTCCCCATTGAGGATGATATTTGCTGTGGGTTTTTCATAGATGGATTTTATGAAATTGAGGAATGTTCCCTCTATCCCTGTACTCTGAAGAGTTTTAATCAGGAAGGGATGTTGTATTTTGTCGAATGTTTTTTCTGCATCAATTGAGAGGACCATATGGTTCTTCTCTCTCCTCTTATTAATGTGTTCTATCACATTGATTGATTTGCGAATGCTGAACCACCCTTGCATCCCGGGGATAAATCCCACTTGGTCGTGGTGGATGATGCTTTTAATGTATTGTTGGATCCTATTAGCTAGGATTTTGTTGAGGATTTTGGAATCCATATTCATCAGGGATATCTGTCTGAAATTCTCCTTTTTGATGGGATCTTTGCCTGGTTTGGGGATTAAGGTAATGCTGGCCTCATAGAATGAGTTTGGAAGTTTTCCTTCTGTTTCTATTTTGTGAAACAGCTTCAGTAGAATTAGGTATTATTTCTTCTTTGAATGTTTGGTAGAATGCCTCAGGGAATCCATCAGGCCCTGGACTCTCGTTTTTGGGGAGTTTTTTGATCACTGCTTCAATCTCATTACTGGTTATTGGCCTATTCAAGTTGTCAATTTCTTCCTGTTTCAGTCTTGGCAGCTTATAGGTTTCCAGGAAGGCCTCCATTTCGTCCAGATTGTTCATTTTATTGGCATATAGTTGTTGATAATAATTTCTAATAATTGTTTCTATTTCCTTGGTGTTAGTCGTGATCTCTCCCCTTTCATTCATAATTTTATTAATTTGGGTCCTTTCTCTTTTCTTTTGGATAAGGCTGGCCAGTGGTTTATCGATCTTATTAATTCTTTCAAAGAACCAACTTCTAGTTTTATTGATCTCATCTACTGTGTCTCTGATTTCTAATTCATTGATTTCTGCTGTACTTTTAATTATTTCTCTTCTAATGTGTGGCTTAGGCATGGTTTGTTGCCTTTTCTCTAGTTCTTTAAGGTGCAGAGTTAGTTGGTGAATTCGGGATTTTTCTATTTTTTTGAGTGAGGCTTGGATGGCTATGTACTTCCCCCTTAGGACCGCCTTTGCAGTATCCCATAGATTTTGGACCGATGTGTTTTCATTCTCATTGATTTCCATGAATTGTTTAAG
Source organism: Mirounga leonina (assembly GCF_011800145.1). Classification (NCBI taxonomy): domain Eukaryota; kingdom Metazoa; phylum Chordata; class Mammalia; order Carnivora; family Phocidae; genus Mirounga; species Mirounga leonina. The sequence continues at coordinate 15,762,385 of NW_023270268.1, read as the reverse complement.
TTCTTCTTTGATTTCCTGGTTGACCCAAACATTCTTGAGCAGAGTGGTCTTCAGCTTCCAAGTGTTTGAATTTCTGCCAAATTTTTTCTTGTGATTGAGTTCCAGTTTTAGAGCATTGTGGTCTGAGAATATGCAGGGAATAATCTCAATCTTTTGGTATCATTTGAGACCTGATTTGTGACCCAGTATATGGTCTATTCTGGAGAAAGGTCCATGTGTACTCGAGAAGAATGAGTATTCTGTTGTTTTAGGGTGGAATATTCTGTAAATATCTATGAGGTCCATCTGGTCCAATGTATCATTCAAAGCTCTTGTTTCCTTGTTGATTTTCTGCTTAGATGATCTGTCCATTGCTGAGAGTGGAGTATAGAGGTCTCCTACAATTAACGTATTGTTATCAATATGACTCTTTATTTTGGTTAACAGTTGGCTTATGTAGATGGCTGCTCCCATGTTGGGGGCATAGATATTTACAATTGTTAGATCTTCTTGTTGGATAGACCCTTTAAGAATGATATAGTGTCCTTCTGTGTCTCTTATTACAGACTTTAGTTTAAAATCTAATTTGTCTGATATAAGAATTGCTATCCCAGCTTTCTTTTGAGGTCCACTGGCATGGAAGATGGATCACCATCCCTTCACTTTCAGTCTGGATGTTAGACAGCATATGGATGGGTCCTGTCTTTTTATCCAATCTGCAACCCTGTGCCATTTTATGGGAGCGTTTAGGCCATTCACATTGAGAGTCATTATTGAAAGATATGAATTAATTCTCATCATGTTGCCTGTGAAGATGTTGTTTTTATAGATTGTCCCTGTAAATTTCTTTTGTATATCACTCTTGGGGTCTTTCTCCTTTTATAGAACCCCCCTTAATATTTCTTGCAGGGCCGGCTTAGTGGTCACATATTCTTTCAGTTTCTGCTGGTCTTGGAAGCTCTGCATCTCTCCATCCATTCTAAATGAAAGCCTTGCCGGATAAAGTATTCTTGGCTGCATGTTCTTCTCATTTAGTATCCTGAATATGCCTTGCCAGGCCTTTCTGGCTTGCCAGGTCTCTGTGGATAGGTCTGACGTTATTCTGATGTTCCTCCCTCTGTACGTAAGGACTCTCTTCTCCCTAATTGCCCTTAAGATGGTTTCCTTGGTTCTAAGATTTGCAAGTTTTACTATTACATGCCGGGGTGTTGGCCTGTTTTCCTTGATCTTAGAAGGGGTCCTCTCTGCCTGTAGGACTCGATTGTTTGTTTCATTCCCCAGATTAGGGAAGTTCTCAGCTACGATTTGCTCAAATACATCTTCTAGTCCTCTCTCTCTCTCCACTCCCTCCGGGATTCCAATTATTCTGACATTGGAATGCTTCATGGTGTCACTTATTTCTCTGATTCTATTTTCATGGATTCTGAGTTGTTTTTCCCTGGCCTCCTCTTTTCCCTTTTTATCTATTATATTGTCTTCCAGGTCGCTTATTCGCTCTTCTGCCTCAGTTACCCTAGCTGTTAGATTATCTAGATTGCATTGGATCGCATTGATAGCATTTTTAAGTTCTGCCAATTCACTTTTTATTTCTGCCCTTAGAGACTCTATGTTGCCATTAATTGATTTCTCCATTCTAGCCATTGTCTTCACAATTGCTAGCCTGAATTCCATCTCCGACATCTTGGTTATATCTGCATCCATTTGTAAATCTGCAGCATAAATCATAATCTCTGAGTCTTTTCTATTTTGGGGGCTCCTCCTCCTAGTCATTCTGTCGATGGGTGTTTGAGGGAATGTATAGAGTCCAAATTATTGACCAGAACCCAAGCAAGATGCACCTGTTTTCTTGGGACCTTAGGGTTGCTGGCCTCTTGTTTCCCCAGCCTGTCTTCTGCAGGAGGGTCCTGCCGTGCTGTTACTCAGGGAACCCTGTTTGGGCGGAGTTGCTGTGCCCCCCTGTGGCGGGGGATGGGCTCAGTGGGAATCAGTCTTTGGGGCTTTTGTTCTCTGGCGGCTTTCCCGGGCGGCTTTCTGCGTCTCTTCCACGATTCAGAGCAGAAGAGACCGTTTCCAACCCTCTGCCTCAGAGCAGAGAGATCGCAGTCTGTTCTTCCTTGAGCTCTCCAGGCCACACCATCTCCGTTTCTGTCTGTGCCTCTATAAACTGCAGCTTCCTGGGTTGTGCACCCCTCCACAGCGCTCCCAGTCCTGCCTCCAGGTCGAGGTGCACCTCTGCCCTTTGTGCTTCTAAAACCATCAGCCGCTCCCAGTTCACCTGTGCAACCCCGCCACTCTGGGTTTCCACCCCAGGGACTGCAGTTCGCCCACGCGATCCCGCTGCTCTGGGTTCCCGCCCCGGGGGCTGCCCTAAAGTCCTTTCCCCGCTGCTACCGGTCTGCGAGTCTGTGCCCGTACGCAGCGCGCAAGACTGTTGCTCACCAGCGGTGTAGGATCCCCATGGCCAGGCACCCTCCTGCTGCCGTTTATCCTCTGATATCTGCCCACGTAATCACAGCTCCCCGCTTCGTACCTCAAAACCAATTGCCTGCGACTATTCTGTTTGTAGACATCCAGATCTTCTTACATCTCAGGCTGGTTTCATGGGTTCTCAGAGTGGTCTGGTAGATATCCAGCTCAATTCCAGGGACCAGTTGAAATACGGTCCCCTACTCCTCCGCCATCTTTTCCCTTCTCAGTACCATACTGTCTTGATGATGACAGCTTTGTAATAGAGCTTGAAGTCCGGAATTTTGATGTCACCAGCTTTGCTTTTCTTTTTCAACATTCCTCTGGCTATTCAGGGTCTTTTCTGGTTCCATACAAATTTTAGGAATATTTGTTCCATTTCTTTGAAAAAAGTGGATGGTATTTTGATGTATTGAATGTGTAGATTGCTCTAGGTAGCATTGACATCTTCACAATATTTGTCCTTCCAATCCATGAGCCTGGAACGTTTTTCCATTTCTTTGTGTCTTCTTCAATTTCTTTCATGAGTATTCTATAGTTTTCTGAGTACAGATTCTTTGCCTCTTTGGTTAGATTTATTCCTAGGTATCTTATGGTTTTGGGTGCCATTGCAAAGGGGATCAACGCCGTAATTTCTCTTTCTTCTGTCTTGTTGTTGGTGTATAAGAATGCCACTGATTTCTGTGCATTGATTTTATATCCTGCCACTTTACTGAATTCCTGTTTTAGTTCTAGCAGTTTTGGGGTGGAGTCTTTTGGGTTTTCCACATAAAGTATCATATCATCTGCAAACAGTGAGAGTTTGACTTCTTCTTTGCCAATTTGGATGCCTTGCATTTCTTTTTGTTGTCAGATTGCTGTGGCTAGGACTTCTAATACTATGTTGAATAGCAGTGGTGATAGTGGACATCCCTGCCGTGTTCCTGACCTCAGGGGGAAAGCTCTCAGTTTTTCCCCATTGAGAATGATATTCACTGTGGGTTTTTCATACATGGATTTTATGATATTGATGTATGTACCCTCTATCCTTATACTCTGAAGAGTTTTGATCAAGAAAGGACGTTGTACTTTGTCAAATGCTTTTTCTGCATCTATTGAGAGGACCATATGGTTCTTGTTCTCTCTTTTATTATAAATGTATTGTCTCACATTGGTTGATTTGCAGATGTTGAACCAACCTTGCAGCACAGGGATAAATCCCACTTGGTCATGGTGAATAATCCTTTTAATGTACTGTTTGATCCTATTGGCTAGTATTTTGGTGAGAATTTTTGCATCCATGTTCATCAAGGATATTGGTCTGTAATTCTCCTTTTTGATGGGGTCTTTGTCTGGTTTGGGGATCAAGGTAATGGTGGCCTCAGAAAACGAGTTTGGAAGTTTTCCTTCCATTTCTATTTTTTGGAACACTTTCAGAAGGATCGGTATTAATTCTTCTTTAAATGTTTGGTAGAATTCCCCTGGGAAGCCATCTGGCTCTGGGCTTTTTTCTGTGGGGAGATTTTTATTACTGCTTCAATTTCTTTAGTGGTTATAGGTCTGTTCAGGTTTTCTAATTCTTCCTAGTTCAGTTTTGGTAGTTGATACATCTCTAGGAATGCATCCATTTCTTCCAGATTATCTAACTTGCTGGCATATAGTTGCTCATAATATGTTCTTATAATTGTTTGTATTTCTTTGGTGTTGGTGTGATCTCTCCTCTTTTATTCATGATTTTATTTATTTGGGTCCTTTCTCTTTTCTTTTTGATAAGTCTGGCCAGGGGTTTATCAATCTTGTTAATTCTTTTGAAGAACCAGCTCCTAGTTTCATTTATCTGTTCTACTCTTCTTTTGGTTTCTATTTCATTGATTTCTGCTCTGATCTTTATTATTTCTCTTCTCCTGCTGGGTTTAGGCTTTATTTGCAGTTCTTTCTCCAGCTCCTTTAGGTGTAGGGTTAGGTTGCATATTTGAGACCTTTCTTGTTTCTTGAGAAAGGCTTGTATTGCTATATACTTTCCTCTTAATATATATACTTTGTATATATACTAAGTATATATACTTAGTATATATACTTTGCTGTATTCCAAAGATTTTGAACAGTTGTGTTTTCATTTTCATTTGTTTCCATGAATTTTTTTAATTCTTCTTTAATTTTCTGGTTGACCCATTCATTCTTTAGTAGGATGCTCTTTAGCCTCCATGTATTTGAGTTCTTTCCAACTTTCCTCTTGTGATTGAGTTCTAGTTTCAAAGCATTGTAGTCTGAAAATATGCAGGGAATGATCCCAATCTTTTGGTACCAGTTGAAACCTGGTTTGTGACCTAGGATGTGATCTATTCTGAAGAATGTTCCATGGGCACTAGAGAAGAATGTGTATTCTGTTGCTTTGGGATGGAATGTTCTGAATATATCTGTGAAGTCCATTTGGTCCAGTGTGTCATTTAAAGTCTTTATTTCCTTGTTGATCTTTTGCATAGATGATCTGTCCATTTCAGTGAGGGGGGTGTTAAAGTCCCCCACTATTATTGTATTGTTGTCAATGTGTTTCTTTGCTTTTGTTATTAATTGGCTTATATAAGTGGCTGCTCCCATGTTAGGGGCATAGATATTTACAATTGTTAGATCTTCTTGTTGGATAGACCCTTTAAGTAGGATATAGTGTCCTTCCTCATCTCTTATTATAGTCTTTGGTTTAAAATCTAATTTGTCTGATATAAGGATTGCCACCCCAGCTTTCTTTTGGTGTCAATTAGCATGGTAAATGGTTTTCCAACCCCTCACTTTCAATCTGGGGATATCTTTGGGTCTAAAATGAGTCTCTTGCAGACAGCATATCGATGGGTCTTGTTTTTTAATCCAGTCTGTTAGCCTGTGTCTTTTGATTGGGGCATTGAGCCCATTTACATTCAGGGTAACTATCTAAAGATATGAATTTAGTGCCATTGTATTGCCTGTAAGGTGACTGTTACTGTATATTATCTGGTTCCTTTCTGGTCTATGTTGCTTTTAGGCTCTCTCTTTGCTTAGAGGACTCCTTTCAATATTTTTTGTAGGGCGGGATTTGTGTTTGCAAATTCCTTTAGATTTTGTTTGTCCTGGAAGCTTTTTATCTCTCCTTCTATTTTCAATGACAGCCTAGCTGGATATAGTATTCTTGGCTGCACATTTTTCTTATTTAGTGCTTTGAATATATCATGCCAGTCCTTTCTGGCCTGCCAGGTCTCTGTGGATAGGTCTTTTGCCAATGTAATGTTTCTACCATTGTAGGTTACAGATCTCTTCTCCTGAGCAGCTTTCAGGATTTCTCTTTGTCTCTGAGACTTGTAAGTTTTACTATTCAATGTCAGGGTGTTGACCTATTTTTATTGGATTTTGAGAGGGCTTCTCTGTGCCTCCTGGATTTTGATGCCTGTTTCCTTCCCCAAATTAGGGAAGTTTTCTGCTATAATTTGCTCCAATATACCTTCTGCCCCTCTCTCTCTTTCTTCTTCTTCTGGGATCCCAATTATTCTAATATTGTTTCATCTTATGGTATCACTTATCTCTCGAATTCTGCCCTCGTGATCCAGTAGTTGTTTATCTCTCTTTTTCTCAGCTTCTTTATTTTCCATCATTTGGTCTTCTATATCACTGATTCTCTCTTCTGTCTCATTTATCCTAGCAATCAGAGCCTCCATTTTTTATTGCACCTCATTAATAGCCTTTTTGATTTTGACTTGGTTAGATTTTAGTTCTTTTATTTCTCCAGAAAGGGTTTCTCTAATAACTTCCATGCTTTTTTCAAGCCCAGCTAGTATCTTTAAAATCATCATTCTGAACTCTAGTTCCGACATCGTACTAATATCCGTATTGAGTAGGTCCCTGGCAGTCAGTACTGCTTCTTGTTCTTTTTTTATCTTGTCATTTTGTCCAGAGGAGAATAGATGAATGAGAGAACAAAATGCTAACAGGGTAACAACGTCCCCAGAAAATATACACTAAACAAATCAGAAAAGACCTGAAACTGGGGGAAAAGAAAGGGAAAGAAAGAAAAAAGAAAAAAGAAAAAGAAAAAAAAAGATAAAGATAAAAAGAAACAAAAACAAAACAAAACAAAACAAACAGAATATGATCAAATATGATCAGGCTGGGTGCATAGATCAGTGCTACACACTAGATTTGGAATGTATTTTGGTCTGTTAGAAGAAAGTGCCTCCCAAAATTTTAAAGAAAGAAAAACTTACATATGTACAAAAATAAGGGTTAATACAATGAAGGGATGGAATATGACTGTAAAGATGAAAATTATAAAAGATTTTATAAAAGGAATTGATAAGATAAGAAGTTGGTTGAAAAAAGAAAGAAGAGGATTTTAAAAAAAGGGGGGAGGGAGAGAATGTGATCAGGCAGGAGACTAGAACAAAGTCATACACTAGAGATTTATGGTATATTTTGATCTGTTAGAAGAAACTGTACCTCAAAATTTTAAAGACAGAACAACTTATATATATATAGCAAAAATAAGGGTAACTACTATGAAGGGATAGAACATGACTCTAAAAATGAAAAATAAAAATATTTTTTTAAAAAAGGGATTGATAGGATGTTGGTTGAAAAAGGGAAAAAGAAAAAGAAAAAAAAAAGACAGTTAAAAAAAATTAACTTTGAAAGACTAAAGAATCATGGTAAAAAAAAGCCATGAATTCTATGTGCAGTATTCCCCTAGCGCTGGAGTTCTGCCGTTCTCATTGATCGGTAAACTTGGTCTTGCTGACTGTTCTTGATCTTCTGGGGGAGGAGCCTGTTGCCCTGATTCCCAAATGTCTTTGCCGGAGGCGGAATTGCCCCACCCTTGCCAGGGCCGGGCTAAATAATCTGCTTAGGTTTGCTCTTGGGAGCTTTTGTTCCCTGCAAGCTTTCCGTACAGCTTTGGAAGACGACAGTGAAGATGATGGCCTCCCAATCTCCGCCCTGGAGGAGCCGAGAACTCGGAGCCTCACTCTTCAGTGAGCCCCCAGAGAAAAGCCATCAGTCACTCCCATCTGCTTAGCCACTGGAGTGACATCCCTCAGTGGAGCAGACTTCTAAAAGTTCCAATTTTGTGCTCCACAGCTCTATCACTTGCCAGAAGCAGCCAATGGAGACCCCCTCCCCCGCCGTCTATCCTCCCAAATATCACCTTGGATTCACTTCTCCGCAGGTCCTACCTTCCAGAAAGTGGTCGCTTTTCTGTTCAGAGAGTTGCTGCTATTCTTTTCTTCGATCTCCTCTTGAGTTCGTAGGTGTTCAGAATGGTTTGATCCCTACCTGGCTGAATTCCTGGGACCAGACAAAATCCAGGTCTCCTACTCCTCCGCCATCTTGCTCTGCCCCTCCCAAGGAAACCATCTTAAGGGCAGTTAGGGGGAAGAAACTCCTTATGTACAGAGGGAAGAACATCAGAATAATGTCAGACCTATCCACAGAGACCTAGCAAGCCAGAAAGGCCTGGCAAGACATATTCAGGTTACTAAGCGAGAAGAACATGCAGCCAAGAACACTTTATATGGCACGGCTGTCATTTAGAATGGATGGATAGATGCAGAGCTTCCAAGACCAGCAGAAACTGAAAGAATATATGAGCACTAAAATGGCCCTGCAAGAAATATTAAGGGGGGTTCTGTAAAAGGAGAAAGACCCCAAGAGTGATACAGAACAGAAATTTAGAGAGACAATCTATAGAAACAAGGACTTCACAGGCAGCATAATGACAATAAATTCGTATCTTTCAATAATCACTCTCAACCTGAATGGCCTAAATGCTCCCATAAAGTGGCACAGGGTTGCAGATTGGATAAAAAGACAGGACCCATCCATATGCTGTCTACAAGAGACTCATTTTGTACCCAAAGATACATCCAGACTGAAAGTGAAGGGATGGAGATCCATCTTCCATGCCAGAGGACCTCAAAAGAAAGCTGCGGTAGCAATTCTTATATCGGACAAATTAGATTTTAAGCTAAAGACTGTAGTTACAGACTGTTTCTGTCCACAAAAGGATACTATATCATTCTTCAAGGGTCTATCCAATAAGAATATCTAAAATTGTAAATATCTACACCCCCAACATGGGAGCAGCCAACCACATAAGCCAACTGTTAACCAAAATAAAGAGTCATATTGATAATAATACATTAATTGTAGGAGACCTCTATACTGCACTCCCAGCAATAGACAGATCATCTAAGCAGAAAATCAACAAAGAAACAAGAGTTTTGTTTTGTTTTGTTTTTAATTTTATTTATTTGCGAGAGAGACAATGAGAGACAGAGAGCATGAGAGGGAGGAGGGTCAGAGGGAGAAGCAAACTCCCTGCTGAGCAGGGAGCCCGATGTGGGACTCGATCCAGGGACTCCAGGATCATGACCTGAGCCGAAGGCAGTCACTTAACCAACTGGGCCACCCAGGCGCCCCAAGAAACAAGAGTTTTGAATGACACACTGGACCAGATGGACCTCATAGATACATACAGAACATTCCACCCTAAAACAACAAAATACACATTCTTCTGGAGTACACATGGAACTTTCTTCAGAATAGACCATATATGGGCGCCTGGGTGGCTCAGTCGGTTGAGCGACTGCCTTCGGCTCAGGTCATGATCCCAGGGTCCTGGGATCGAGTCCCACATCGGGCTCCCTGCTCTGCGGGGAGCCTGCTTCTCCCTCTCCCACTCCCCCTTGCTTGTGTTCCCTCTCTCACTGTGTCTCTCTCTGTCAAATAAATAAATAAAATCTTAAAAAAAAAAAAAAAAGAATAGACCATATACTGGGTCACAAATCAGGTCTCAACTGATACCAAAAGATTGAGATTATTCCCTGCATATTCTCAGATCATAATCCTTTAAAACTGGACTCAATGACAAGAAAAAATTTGGAAGAAATTCAAACACTTGGAAGCTAAAGACCACTCTGCTTAATAATGTTTGGGTCAACCAAGAAATCAAAGAAGAATTTAAACAAGTCATGGAAACCAATGGGGCGCCTGGGTGGCTCAGTTGGTTAAGCGACTGCCTTCGGCTCAGGTCATGATCCTGGAGTCCCTGGATCGAGTCCCGCATCGGGCTCCCTGCTCGGCAGGGAGTCTGCTTCTCCCTCTGACCCTCCTCCCTCTCATGCTCTCTGTCTCTCATTCTCTCTGTCTCAAATAAATAAATAAAATCTTAAAAAAAAAAATACATTAGTTCAAAACCTATGGGATACTGCAAAGGCGGTCCTAAGGGGGAAATACATAGCCATCCAAGCCTCACTCAAAAAAATAGAAAAATCCTGAATTCACTAACTACCTTTACACCTTAAAGAACTAGAGAAAAAGCAACAAACGATGCCTAAGCCATGCATCAGAAGAGAAATAATTAAGATTAGAGCAGAGATTAATGAATTAGAAACCAGAAACACAGTAGATCAGACCAATGAAACTAGCAGCTGGTTCTTTGAAAGAATTAATAAGATTGATAAACCACTGGCCAGATTTATCCAAAAGAAAAGAGAAAGGACCCAAATTAATAAAATTATGAATGAAAGGGGAGAGATCACGACTAATACCAAGGAAATAGAAACAATTATTAGAAATTATTATCAACAACAATATGCCAATAAATTGAGCAACTTGGAAGACATGGATGCCTTCCTGGAAACCTATAAACTACCAAGACTGAAACAGGAAGAAATTGGCAACTTGAATAGGCCAATAACCAGTAATGAGATTGAAGCAGTGATCAAAAAACTCTCAAAAAACAGGAGTCCAGGGCCTGATGGATTCCCTGGGGAATTCTACCAACCATTAAAGAAGAAATAATACCTATTTTCTTTAAGCTGTTCCAAAAAATAGAAACAGAAGGAAAGCTTCCAGACTCATGCTATGAGGCCAGCATTACCTTAATCCCCAAACCAGGCAAAGACCCCATCAAAAAGGAGAATTTCAGACAGATATCCCTGATGAATATGGATTCCAAAATCCTCAACAAAATCCTAGCTAATAGGATCCAATAATACATTAAAAGGATCATCCACCATGACCAAGTGGGATTTATCCCCGGGATGAAAGGGTGGTTCAACATTCGCAAATCAATCAATGTGATAGAACACATTAATAAGAGGAGAGAGAAGAACCATATGGTCCCCTCAATTGATGCAGAAAAAGCATTTGACAAAATACAACATCCCTTCCTGATTAAAACTCTTCAGAGTACAGGGCTAGAGGAAACATTCCTCAATTTCATAAAATCCATCTATGAAAAACCCACAGCGAATATCATTCTCAATGGGGAAAAGCTGAGAGCCTTTCCGTTAAGATCAGGAACACGTCAAGGATGCCCATTCTCGCCACTATTGTTCAACATAGTACTAGAAGTCCTAGCAACAGCAATCAGACAACAAAAAGAAATAAAAGGTATTCAAACTGGCAAAGAAGAAGTCAAACTCTCGCTCTTCGCAGATGACATGATACTTTATGTGGAAAATCCAAGACTCCACCCCCAAATTACTAGTACTCATCCAGCAATTCAGTAATGTGGCAGAATACAAAATCAATGCACAGAAATCAGTTGCTTTCTTATACACTAACAATGCAACCGTAGAAAGAGAAATTAGAGAATCAATCCCATTTATAATGGCACCAAAAACCATAAGGTACCTCGCTTGTAATAAACCTAACTAAAGAAGTAAAGGATCTATACTCTAGGAACTACAGAACACTCATGAAAGAAATTGAAGACACAAAAGAATGGAAAAACATTCCATGCTCATGGATCAGAAGGATAAACATTGTTAAAATGTCTATGCTGCCCAGAGCAATCTATACCTTCAACGCCATCCCAATCAAAATTCCAATGACATTTTTCAAAGTGCTGGAACAAATAATTCTAAAATTTGTATGGAATCAGAAAAGACCCCCAATCGCCAAGGAAATGTTGAAAAAGAAAAACAAAGCCGGGGGTATCACATTGCCTGATTTCAAGCTATATTATAAAGCCGTGATCACCAAGACAGCATGGTACTGACACAAAAACAGACATATAGACCAATGGAACAGAATAGAGAACCCAGATACAGACCCTTAACTCTATGGTCAAATAATCCTCAACAAAGGAGGAAAAAATAGGCAATAGAAACAAGACAGTCTCTTCAATATATGGTGCTGGGAAAACTGGACAGCTATATACAGAAGAATGAAACTCGACCATTCTCTAACACCATACACAAAGATAAACTCAAAATGGATGAAAGACCTCAATGTGAGACACAAAACCATCAAAATCCTAGAGGAGAACATAGGCAGTAACCTCTTCGACATCAGCCACAGTAACTTCTTTCAAGATACATCTCCAAAGGCAAGTGAAAGAAAAGTGAAAATGAACTTTTGGGACTTCATCAGGATAAAAAGCTTCTGCACAGCAAAGGAAACAGTCAACAAAACAAAGTCAACAAAACAGTCAACAAAACAGCAAAACAAAGTCTCCCACAGAATGGGAGAAGTTATTTGCAAATGACACTACAGACAAAGGGCTGATATCCAAGATCTATAAAAAACTTCTCAAACTCAACACCCAAAAAACAAATAATCAAGTCAAAAAATAGGCAGAAGACATGAAGAGACACTTCTCAAAAGAAGACATACAGGGGCGCCTGGGTGGCTCACTTGTTAAGCATCTGCCTTCGGCTCAGGTCATGATCCCAGGGTCCTGGGATCAAGCCCCGCATCAGGATCCCTGCTCGGCGGGAAGCCTGTTTATCCCTCTCCCAGTCCCCCTGCTTGTGTTCCCTCTCTCGCTGTGTCTCTCTCTGTCAAATAAATAAATCTTTAAAAAAAAAAAGAAAGAAGAAGACATACAAATGGCTAACAGACACATGAAAAAATGTTCATCATCATTTGCCATCAGGGAAATTCAAATCAAAACCACATTGAGATACCACCTTACACCAGTTAGAATGGCAAAAACTGACAAGGCAAGAAACAACAAATGTTGGAGAGGTTGTGAAGAAAGGGGAACCCTCTTACACTGTTGGTGGGAATGCAAGTTGGTACAGCCACTTTGGAAACCAGTGTGGAGGTGCCTCAAAAAGTTAAAAATAGAGCTACCCTATGACCCAGCAATTGCACTACTGGGTATTTACCCCAAAGACACAAATGTAGTGAAAAGAAGGGCCATATGCATCCCAATGTTCATAGCAGCAATGTCTGCAATAGCCAAACTGTGGAAAGAGCCAAGGTGCCCTTCAACAGATGAATGGATAAAGAAGATGTGGTCCATATATACAATGGAATATTACTCAGCCATCAGAAAGGATGAATACCCAACTTTTACATCAACATGGATGGGGACTGGAGGAGATTATGCTAAGTGAAATAAGTCAAGCAGAGAAAGTCAATTATCATATGGTTTCACTTATTTGTGGAACATAAGGACTAGCATAGAGGACATTAGGAGAAGGAAAGGAAAAATGAAGGGGGGGATTCGGGGGGGGGTGAACCATGAGAGACTATGGACTCTCAAAAAAAACCACGTTTCCCATCTAAAAGTAGAGATAATGATGATCCTCCTCATAAGACCACTGAAAGTATTATATGAGACAATTCCCACAATAGTAAGTGCTCAACAAAGTGTCATTTATTATTATTAATATAAATAAAAGGAGATCCATCACCATTTTTGCACTCCTCTCCCACTTTCATGGGGGAAGAGGGAATTGGGTAAGTGTGCATCTGATGTCCTCGCTTTTCTTTATGCTTTACCGCACTCATTAAAAACCATTACCACTACCCCTGTGCCATAGAGGCACTACAGCTCCTTCATGCAGAAAAGGCACTTATTAAAGGCCATTAAGAGGCTGACAGTCTCCAAGAGGACCCCAGGGTCAGGATTGGGGGCTGTACAGTGAGGAACAATACCCCTGGCACAGTTAGCACCACTGACACAGGGCAACAGACATCAGGATCCCAGCATCACCATCTTCCACCACCACCTCTGCCCTCGCTCCAAATTGGACTCGTCCCAGCATGTGCCCTCTCCCATTTTCACTTGCAAATCCAACTCTTGCTGAGGTTATCTGAATGATGGAGTCTGAGCCCCATGGTAGCCACTTGCTACATTTTTTCTGGTGACTTGCTTAAGGAGAGGATATTCATCAAGTAGGAAATTCCCCAAATGTAGAACATGTGTTCAAAAGTCATCTGGACAGTCGGAAAATATGACAAATGTCCAGTCTATATGTGTTTGAGGAATTGTCCCAAACCAAATAAAACATAACTACAAATAAAAAAGAAAGACAGAAAAAGAAAGAGAGATTGGGGGAACAACCTACCTATTGAGGGAATTCTTGTAAAGTATATCTTGTGTCCAATAGCCTGTGATGCTTGGGCCTGGGGATGAGCACTAGCCATTTTGTGAGTTGGCCTAACCGCTGTAGCTGGGGTCACAGGAACATTTTGGGATACCTCAGGCCAAGTGGGCTAATGCTGTGACTTTGGGTGACCCCTTCCCAGACCTCAGCCAACTCCCCAGAGTAATTAAAACTCAAAGTGAACAGAAGCAAATTCCATTTCAGCTCAATGTGAGTCATCAACCATGAGTTAGAAATGTTCGAAGAGAATATTACCTGGTCAACCAGTATCTGTAACATTAAGATGACAAGGTTTTTATCCTTATTAGAGAAGATGTATAAAAAATGGAAATGCAAATATTGAAACAAGAAAACAAATCACTTCTATCAAGTATATCCATCCATTGTACCACTAATTAATCTTATTGTCAAACACAGAATCCTAAAATTGTGTTCTGTTTTTCTCTATGTTACATATACATAAAATAAGTCACCACAAGGACTTTGAGTTTTTCCTTTGAAATTTATATACTATCTCCTCTTTTTTAAAAAAAAGACTTTATTTTTTTAGAGGAGTTTTAGGTTCACAACAAAATTGAAAGGAAGGTATGGAGAATTCCCAAGAACCCCATTCCCCCACATCCCCTTTCTCTTTTATTCCCATTAACAGCAGGTTCAAATCAGCCCTCACTGGGATTATCATAAAGCCTTACTCATTAAGTGCTTTCATTCATTCATTCATTCATTCATTCACTGAACAAGTATTTACTGAGCACCTACTATATGCCAAGTCCTCTCTTTCAGAGTTTTGCTATAAAAGAAAAGAGGAAAGTGGGTCAGTAGCTAAAGGGAAAGAGAAGTGTTTGTTTTTAAGACAGGAAAAATGACAGTATGCTAGCAAATTGGTAGGACTGAGTCAGTGGAAGCACAGAAATTAATACTGCAAAATTGAGAGGGGAGCATTCTGGAGTGATGCCCTGTAGGAAATGGAGACACAGGAGGAGGGCTGGCCTTTCTAGGACCATGGAAACAGAGTCACATGACAGGAGGGCCATTATAGGGACACAGGGCCAGATAGGTGGGAAGGCGTGGAAGAAGAGCTGGGAGAAGTTCTCTTCTGATTGCTCCTACTTTCTCAGCAAAATAGGGATCAGGGGCACCAGTGGTTGACGTTGAAATTCCTCCCTCTTGCCCTTGATCAGTATCTTAGTCAAACACCTCCTCACACCCTCCAGCACACACTCACTTCCCATCTCCCCAGTCTCCTGCAGCCCCTTCAGCTACCTGTGTCCTTCTCCAAGCTTGTTCTGCTGCTCGCCATCAATGGAGCAGCAGAAGGGTTCATGATAAACACTTGATTCCATCAAAACACAGGTTATTTGTCCTTAATCCATTAGTACAAAACTTGAAAATATATATTACTAGGTAGGTGATACCCATAAGCAAGGAAACACAATTTTATTCATATGACCAGAGCAAAAACAGAAAATAATGAAAATCTTTTGTTAACTGTGTATGAACAGATAAGGAGGAAAGGCCCTGTTAATCAGAGAAGGTGCCATAAACATGTGTACTTGCCAGTGGCCGACAATTTGATTAAAAACTACTCAGAAAACATTCAGTTAAGACTGATCTAGTTTAAATTCTGACATTGACACATACAAAGGCCTAAGAACTTCTAGCTAGCTATTCTTATCTTAATGGCCATAAAAAACTCTGGTGAAAATGAAATTTTCTTTTAGAAAACGAGAAATTAATCACCAATGAATATTCCGAGTTGTTGGATTTTCCACATATTGATAATTATTTTGCTGTAAAAACTTCTTTGCCTTCTTATTTCTAATTGATTTTCAGCCAATTATACATGCCCTGTGTCATATGAATTAGGGAGAAGCTGGAAATAATTTTTAATGTCTTAAAAAAGTAGACTGGTTGACTAATTTATGATTTACCCAGATAACAGAACACAATATGGATATAAAGCTCAGGTAAAAAAAGAGCATTCATTTATATCAGCACGTGTGTATCTATGTACGTGCACAGAGGAGGATTTGAAATTGAGACACGAAGTGGTTTTTTGAGTTTTGTCCCACCTCTGGGCTAGTAGGATTATGAGTGTTCCTAATAGGATTTTTTTCATTATTTTCTGCAATGAGAATATACTGCTTTAATCATAAGCAAACAATTAGAAGAAACTTTAATCATCAAGTTTTGAACTTTTGGGGGACTTAGGGGTTTTGTTGTTCTTTGTTTTATTTCTGATTGTCATCCTTTAATTTTTAATTCATTTTTAGTTCATGATGCCAGATTTGGCAGGATTTCCAGATATTTCTGTTTTTATGATCATAATATACAGATACTATCGGTAACCTATCTTTCCACTTAACAATATACTGTGCATATGCTTTTAGGTCAACAAACACACTACTATAATACCACTTACCATTATTTACCTAGCCAACCTAACCAGCCCCCCCATTTCACTGTACAATAGCCACAATAGTTGAAAATAATCTAGAAATAAAATATCAAATACATAGGGGAAAAAAGAAAAAAAATAAGTAAAAACGTTTACATATCTAAAAACATTCTGAAAATTACAATCTACAATTTTAAAAATCAGTGATGAGAAATATTCATTTATACTAATTTCATTATTTGCTTACATTGGCACCACAACCAATTTGCTTTCAATCAAATTCTTTGCAAATTGCCTGAAACCCAACTAATGTAGGAAAGCTTCAGATTTTATAGTGAGGGTAAATGTGGGGAAGGAGGAAGGGAAGAGAAAGCAGACTGGAAAATCTTTTAGGGACATTTACAATTTTAATTTGCTCCATCAGTAAATGAAGTCAGTAAATGAAACGAAGTAAAATCAACCCTTATGTGGAACAAATGCATCTATTTGAGCTAAAAATGCAGCACTAAAATTGCACTTTAAAAAAGGGAACTTGGATTCCTCCTCGTCAGATGAGTTCATGTGGCTTTCCTAAGGCATTAGAAAAGGTTTAGTATGGGCAATTTTTTTTGTGGAATATCTGGAAGCCTGAATTGAAGGTTTAGAACTATGAAGAAAGAGGGAAGAAATTTAGAAGGAAAGACTTAGAATCTTTCACTATATGAAGAATTATTAAATGGTGGTTAGTGATCCGCTGCTCTGCACAGTCACTAGAGTCCAAAAAGAATTTCAAGTCATAAGAAAAGGACTTCAATTAGACAGAAGAATACTTTTGGGTTTTTCGCTTTCTGGCTATAGAAATTTTCAAAGGCCCCAAACAATGAAAAGAATTTATAAATCACCTCCCTTGGAGACTTTTTCCCCCTTAACCTATCATGAAGATGGTGAAAAATGAACCAGATATACACTTGTTAAGTCTTTGCTTCAAGAAGGAACACAAATTAAATGTTCTTTTTCAGGTTTCTCTAATCCTACTGCTTTATGGTATCTATTAGGAGGACCATAATGAGAACCAATTAACTGTAAATACAGTGAGGAGTCTGGGCAATTAAACAAATGGATTACATTCACCCAGTGATTACACTCTAGCCATCAAATTATCAAGCACTGCCTACTTCGAGTCACAAACAGAAACTAAATTCAGATCCAAGAGCCTTGAAATTTCTCATTGTACATCGACTGCCATTTGCTTGTTTCTAATGATGTTTAAAAAAAATAGCTAGCATATCGGTTGACATCACACATTTTGTATTTGTATTCAAGCCAAATATCACCAGCTTTTAAAATTCAAGTACATAACTAAATAAAGTAATTATGGTAATTTTACAAAAAAGGATAATACAATCTCTCAATTCTAGTATATAATTATACAAATGCCTTCCTCTAAATATAAAATCACATAAAAATGTATAGTCTTGCTCCTTAACAAAAGACCGATTTTTAAAAAGCAGTCAAGCAACTTCCAAGTGAACTTGACAGTCTTTATACAAGCTAGTAGACATACTCACAGAGAAGATTCCTAATCTGCTTCTGATTTTTAGTTATTACTTTCACAGTTATCTTCAAATGATCATTACATCATCTGCATCACATTACCATCTTCTTTACGAGTCCAGAACTATAGGGAGGCAGAAAGTCTCTCAGGATGAGATTGTGGAAAAAAAAAAAAATTCTCACCTCCATCTAACTAGGAGGAAAATCTCAAACCAGTTGTCAGGGACTTCTTTAATGACTTCCTACTATCGACATAGAAGACTGTGTCCAGAAAGAGTTGAGAAAATTTTAGATTTGCTCAAAGAACAGAAGAGGATCAGACACATTTCTGCTGGCTTGCACAAAGACTTTGAGGCCACACTGCAAGTGTGTTTCTCATGCACTAGTCAGAGTGTTTTCCTTTGTAAGTCAAAGCAGATGCTGTAGGTATCTTCCCTACTCCCCTTGACCCTTACTTCTTCAGAGCATACTGGCCTGAGTCCCAACCATTTGCATGTTTGTCTGAGGATTTTTCTTAACCTGTTGGACCTTCTTTGCCTACAGCACAACAAGGCTGAGGTGTCAGTCAACTTGTGTACCCCAGGAACCGACCTTAACCGATGATGTATGACTGGGCGTAATCATCCCACTCTCTCCTCTTGGGTGAGATCATTGAGTTATACATTTAAACTGGCTCCAGCAGGTTGGAGGCCCCAAGAAACTCTTTATCTGTTGTCTTCCCTTCTTTGTCTCTCTTCCCCCCCCCCCCCCCCTTGTTTCCTAGGATCCCCTCTGGAACAAACCACTTGCACATGAACCCTTGTCTCCAAGTGTACCCTGGGGGCAACCTGAACTAAGAGTCAAGCGAAAGATACACAGCAAGGTTAGGCAACCAGAGGAATTAATTCATTGATAGGCTTCTGTACATATAAGAAGAGCAAAGTTGCAGCTGGGTCTTAAGGAAAATGGAATCTAGGGTTTGGACATTGCCAGAACTTTTCCTCTTATCCCTCTTACTCTCTCCAAGTATTGGCCTCCTTCTCAGATGGACCTCCACCATGGCTACAAACATGGCCACCAAACCTTCCTGGGCCTTTCACATTCAAGCTTCACCTTTGTACTGAGTCCCAGCTAAGCACATTCTCAGGAAAGAATTCCAACTAGACCAGTTTCAATGAAGAGAACTCCCACTCTTGCCATTTTCCCCACAGGGGTGGGAATGCTAGCACTGGCCTACCTTGGGAGAAACACCAAGTCTGGGCAGCGCAAACAAGCTAGAGAGGCAAGATATCTAATGCAATGGGACTTACTAACCCACCTGGAATAGTACCTGGAGTGGAGTGCGGGAAGAAATATTTTCCTAAAGAATAAAGCTGTTGCTCCCAGCTAATATTTATTGAATCCCTGCTAGACTCCAAATGCTAGTGCAATCTACTTATCTCTATCTATTTTTCTATCTACCTATATATCTATCATCTATCTTTTCAATCCTCACAACAACCTTATGCAGTAGGAACTATTACTATCACCACCAGCTCTGCCATTTCAGATAAGGAAACTGAGACCCAGAAATAGTAAGCTACTTGCCCGAATTCAAACAGGAAGGCATTGAGCCAAGTGGAAACCCAGCCTAGAGTCTGCACCACATTATATTGGCTCCTAAGGGAGGACAGCCCTGCAGGCAAACCCAATGACCGCTCATTACTGAGGATTTTTCTTATTACTACTCATTACTACTCTCACTGCTGTGATTTGGAACACAGTTTATAAAGCTTATGGATGAAGCAGGCTTTGTTATAAAAATTGGGGATAAATTTAGAGTAAATAAGGTAAGGGGATCTGGGTAGACTAAGAGGCAAGTGCTTTAAGGGGAATAGATAAGGTTCTCTTGAAACCCTAGAACACTAAAATGTGATTAGGTAATATATATAAAATCTTCAGAATTTACCCACGAAATGTGTGGATCCTGCAAGTTTCGCTTTCTGTGAAAATGAGGTTTTGAAACGGCTGAGTGTTACCAATATGTATCAAAGTTACATACAGTTCACATTTTCAAATCTTTATTTTGTCATTTTATTATAGACCATAATATTGTCACAGATTGACAGTTTATTGTTTTGTTGTTACGTGTATTTTTTTGAAAATTTCTTCCCTAAAGGGCAGCTTGAATTTCAAATATTGGACTTGTAACTGTCAGCCTACTATTTTAGAGAAAACAATATCTGCCACTTCAAAAGAGGTTTTCTTTTATTGGCATTGTGCTATAGCCTCTCCTAGGATTGTTAAGGGCATTCTGAAATGCCAAGATTAAAAATCAATAATTAAAATTAAGTTCAAAATGTAATAATAGTACAGAGTATTAATATTAGCTAAATAAGTTATGAAATAAATTGATGTAAATGGATTTATGATTGGTAATGTCATTGGGTAATATATTCATAAGAATAAGACAGGCTGACTGTAGCACTGCAAAATAACTAAAATGTTTCTTTAATTCTCTGCCTCTGATATGATAATTTGACCTTCATATTTCCCCACTGTTTAAATCCTCTCACTTCCCCCACAGTTTCCTTTCTCTGTTTATCCTCATCACTGTTCTCTTTTCTTTTTTTCCCTTCTGACCGTTTGATCAGTCGGTCAGAGTCCCTTCCAAGCAAGTCCTGTCATAGTGTCTGTACGGGAGGAAAATATAAGTTACTTTGTATAAACCCTGCATAGTGCATAGACCATGGCACAACTATTACACAGAAAAGTATGGTGCCCCCTCCACCCCCGGGCCTGTCCCTCAAGTTCTGCAGCACTGGCAGCTCCCTGTTCTACCATAGCTTTCTGTACCATTCCTAGGGACTTCCTCTGTGCACCTGCCAGAGGCTCACCTAAGCACTGTGTGGCTTACTAATCCTTGATCATTCTACTTGTGTGTGTATATATATGTGTGTGTGTGTGTGTGTGTCTCCCCAAATTAAGTTGAATTCTCCCCATGGGAAAGAACTAAGTTATCTGCTCCTGACAAGTGCTGAGGTATCTCGATGAGAAACAGGTGAAGTGATGAACAGTTTCATTCTGCAGATCTTCTGAACAATAGTATCTCCATTAAGTGACTGCCAGGCTGAGAGATACCCAGGGGGTCTATAATGCCCAGAGGAAAATTCCAGGTCTCCCACTATTCCAACATAAAATCCAACCCAACCAAACCACAGCTCCTGCTTCTGCCTAAATATGCTGAGTCTGTTAAGAATTGAACTGAAGGAGAATTTCATTTTCACACTCTGGCGATGTACCAAAGCTTGAAGTACAGAGAAATAAATTGTATTGTATGGAGGAAATAAAGGCATTGACCATGCCATGGCAGTACTGTGGACCTATGCTACTAATGCCCCATCCTCAGGTGTGTTGAGCCAGACCTTGGACTTCATGTCTTAGCTATCGATTTAATACCTCCTAGCTCCTAATGCACCCTCCAATAAACAATGGCATTTCTTTAAGTATTTTTCCTATAAAGTGAGCACAATGTTAAACTCTCTGCAGATAGAGCTAGAGGGACATTGCAGGATGAAGAGGGTTCCTGCAATTTCCAGCATGGGCCAGGGGTAGGCAGTATAGGCATGAGATGATCCAGGGGAATCCTCTTGGAATGCCACTCCAT
This sequence comes from Mirounga leonina, assembly GCF_011800145.1. NCBI lineage: Eukaryota > Metazoa > Chordata > Mammalia > Carnivora > Phocidae > Mirounga > Mirounga leonina. Next base: position 15,741,039 of record NW_023270268.1, on the reverse strand, counting down.
CACAGTCACATAAACAAAAGGCTACCTGGAACAGATTCAAGGGGCCCTCGCCAAGAATCAACACTCACTGTCAGATATGGGAGGCTATCTTGGACCTTCTGAACAAGACAATACTTCAGTCGGATGCATCCACATAAGTGAGCCTGTTGGAACCAACAGAGGAACTGCAGAGCACACCCATACAGACTGTTGTTAAGTAATTAAATTTTGGGATGATCCGTTCTATAACAGTAGATAATCAAAACATACATATTCTCATCATCAAATAATTCATCTAATTTCTTAATTATCAATAAATTAATTTGTGTTTAAGAATAGGAGGACATTTCCTTTGGTCAAACCACTCCCCCCGCCCCAAAAGACATGTTAAAGTAAGACATCTGACCATCCTGTAATCCCTCTCACATCTACTTCCAATAGGAAATGTGGAATATTCAACATAATGACTTGGATATCAAATGTTTAAAATGGCAAACTAGACAAATAACTCAGGCAAATGTGGAGAAAGACATCCATTGCTTACCATGTTTACCTGTGGGTAAGGTAAAATAAAGACTTTAAAAGGGTAAGGAAAAGGAAATGTAGAACTGAAGATATGTGATTTGGAATTACCAGTCAATAAGAAGCAAGGACTTCCACTGACAAAATCAATCATCAGAGAACTCCTTTTCTTGTTTTTGTGCTGCTGGGGAGTTCAGAAGAAATTAGACTCTAAAAAATCCATAATGTACATCACATTATGTATCTATATTCAAACTTCTAATCTAGGCTTGGCCAAGTGTTTCACATTGCCAGAGACCTACAAAATGAAAACTGGCCATATCCTAACTGTATTCTATAAGGTATTGTTCTCCATTCATACATTTCCTGTGATGTCAGTAGAATCAAAGACACTATAGCCTTATATGAAGCTATAAATGTCCTTAACCTGAATTTTTTTTTCTTTCCTAGAAAGAACTAACTTTTTTTTTTTTTAAAGATTTTATTTATTTATTTGAGAGAGAGAGAATGAGAGAGAGCACATGAGAGGGAGGAGGGTCAGAGGGAGAAGCAGACTCCCCGCCGAGCAGGGAGCCCGATGCGGGACTCGATCCCGGGACTCCGGGATCATGACCTGAGCCGAAGGCAGTCACTCAACCAACTGAGCCACCCAGGCGCCCCAGAAAGAACTAACTTTTAAGTTAGAATTCAGAATGCCTCTGGACATTAAGTCTGTTATCAGTATTCAAAACTTATCTAAAATTGTTTAAAAGTGTTGCATGATGAGAAAATAACTGTGAAAATTAGAAAAAATGTAAAACAAGAATTTTTAGTATTCATTTCAAAGTAAAACTTGGCAAACAATACATACATGATGTAGGCTACCTGGAAGGTATGCATTCCAGAGAACAAATCACAGTGTTCCCAAGGCAGACATCAGCCAGAGTACAGTATTTCTCATTGTTGACCTATGAGTTCAGTCTACCAGTGACTGACCCGTTAGCAGCAGCACAGCTGAGAGGTCAAGAACACACCCTCCTGCAATCAGGCTGTGTGAATTTAAATCCAGGCTCTCCACTTCCTAGCCATGATGCTGCGCAGGATCATTTAACCTCCCCAAAGATTACTGAAGACAGTCACACCTATTTTAAAAGAGGTTGGAAGATCAAATGACTTAATATTTGCAGAGAACTTAAAACAGTGTCTGCCACATAGCAAACTCCATTCATGTGTTAGATAAATAAAAATGAGCACAAATATGGGGTTGGCAACATAATGGTAGACACTATGGGGTGGAACACCATTAATAGATACTCTCTAGTAGTTTCTATCTCGCAGCTTCCATTTAAATTCATGAGACCATGTGACCTATTCTATTGAGTCTTAAGATGTATTTAGAGTTCAATTTGTGTAAATAAATTCTGAGTTTGTTCAAAATTCACTCCTACCTCATCTAAGCAGATAATAAAACAGTCCTCTCTCTCTCTCCTCCTCCCTCCTTCATGTGTGTGTAAACATTGGGGGGGGGGTGTGTGTATTTATAGAGCTTTGGAAAGGGGTGATATTATATATTATTCAGGTATATATTATCCTGCTGGGCCACAGAGAAGCCATGAATAAACGCAATTACAGGTAAAACCATCCCCACATCCCATCTGCTCAAGGCCCCACTACGGAAAGTTCTGTTCCTCCAGGTTCCCTGTCTTTGCATGCTAAACACATACTCCTTCCCTTTCACACTCCTCAGCTGCTAGAAAAATCCTGGTCCCTCCTAGTAACCAAAGCAGCCATTCAGGGGAGAAGGAACTATAAATAAATACAGCATAAGTAATTCTTCTCTGTTGTAATTCTTAAGAAATGAATCTGATTCTTAGACACAATGCAATCTATATATTCAAATGAGCACTACCCTTTCAAATTTTAGACTCACATGAGCAGATACCAATCACTGTGATCTAATGAGCACTTACCATATGCCAGCCAGGCATTGTTCCAAGCACTCAACAGGTACCACCTCACTTAATCTGACGACAATCCTAGAAGGTGGGCACTATTAATAATCTCAGATTACAGATGAGGAAACTGAGGCACAGAGAAGTTCAATAATTTATAACTCCCAACAGTAGACCCAGGACTTAAACCCAGGCAGTCTGATTCCAGATCCTATACTCTTAATAATGACCTTACCAATCTGCCTCTTATTATCACATCCTTTTTCCAATTATGCTCTCATTCTTTAAAATTCTTCTTTAGCAATTTCCCTCAGGACCAATTTATCAGTCATAGAAGAATACTTGTCTCAATAACTTCTAATCATTCCACAGTTTATTTTTTAAATGATAATATCCTACCTGATCCCATTATTCACTCTTTTGGTAACCATAACAAATATAAATATAAGGTAAATAAATAGAAAAAATACAGCAGACTCTGGCACCAAAGTACGTACTGTTTCAAACTAAAAATGTTCCCTTTAAGCCTCATGAAGGCAAAAGTCAGAAAAATTCAAAGATACATTGGTGCTTTAGACCCTGATAAAAACACACATGGATTTTTCATCATATTAAAATACAGAATGTGGGATATTTATATAATGGAATATTATTTAGCCATTAAAAAGAAGGAAATCCTGCTATTTGCAACAACATAAATGAACCTAGGGGATATTATGCTAAGTGAAATAAGCCAGACAGACAAAAACAAAACAAAACAAAAAAGCTGATTTCATAAAAAGAGAGAGTAGAGTGATGGTTGCCCAGGGCTGGGGGTAGGGAGAAACTGGGAGATGTAGATCAAAGGATACAAAATTTCAGTTATAAGAAGAAAGAGTTCTCTGAAAAACAAACAGGGTTCTAGAGGGGAGGGGAGTGGGAGGATGGGTTAGCCTGGTGGTGGGTATTGAGGAGGGCACATTCTGCATGGAGCACTGGGTGTTATGCACAAACAATGAATCATGGAACACTTCATCTAAAACTAATGATGTAATGTATGGGGATTAACATAAGAATTAAAAAAAAAAGAAGAAGAAAGAGTTCTGAGGATCTAAGGTACAGCATGGTGCCTGTGATTAATAATATGGTATTGTTTGCTGAAAAGTTGCTGAGAGTAGATCTTGAGCATTGTTGCAAGAACACAACAGAAAAAAAATTAACTATGTGGGTGGATGTGTTAATTATCCTGATCTTAATAATCATCCCACCATGTGTACGTAAATCAAAGCATTATATTCTATATTTTAAATATATACAACTACATTTGTCCATTTTTCCTAATTAATAAAGTTTTTAAAATGGCATTTTCAGACAAACAAACAAAAAACAACCAGAAGGACTCATTTTCACTTTTTAAAAAAATATTTTTTCACTTTAATAATTCAAAATATTTATTAGGGTTCTGTCAGTCTGTTCCTTCAGGCCCCAGGGAAACAACAGTGAACAAAACTGACAACAGCCCTACTGTCAAGGAGTTTGTGTTTTAGTGGGAGGGACATAGGATAGACCAATTAAAATATGACATAATGTCAGATAGAGGTAGGTGCTAGGAAAATATAAAGCAAGAGAACAGGACAGAGTCTGAAGGAGGCTGCTATTTGGGGCAGGTGATCAGGAAAATCTCCCTCCAGAAGTGACATTAAAGCAGATACCAGAAGGAAGTAAGGACATAAACTCTGTAGCTAGCTGGAGAAAGAGTAACCACATAGGAGCATTTTGAAGATCTGAAGGAACAGCACAGGGGGAGAGTGATAGAAGATTAAAATTTTGTTTCAGTGGAAAGAAGCAATTTTCTTTATAGCCCATTGTGTCAGATACTGTTCATAACCATGCAAGTATTAGATCATTCATATAGTAAATACTTCTTGTGAGCCTATAACATACCAGACTCTGGCGGGTAGGGATAGTGGTGAACAAAATCATCTGGGCATATCACAAAATAAGTGAAAAGTTCAACCATAAGGAAAAGTGCACGGAGCATGTAGACCAGGGGAAACATGCGTTGGCTAAGGGGTTTCTCCTGAGGAGACTACCTCCAGAGGAGCGGTGGAGGATGAGAAAGAGTTAACCAGATGGCCAGTGGGAAAGAGAGTATTCCAGGCAGAGGGAGCAGCATGTGCCAAGGCCCTGTGGTCAGTGGGAACACAGCTGCAACAGCTAGAAATCAATAGAGTGAGGTCGGAGCTAAAGTAAAGACAATGACTTGGCAGGGCCTAGAGCGTGCAGGGTTGTGGGTTTGTAGCCACACTGAGGACTTGGTTTTTAAATAATGAGCAACTGGAAGCTACTGAAGTGTTCTAAGCCATTTAAGAGTTCTGAGTTTATTACAGCATTTTTAAGAATGCAAGAGGTATAGTCAATAGTTGGGTGTGCTTCACTTTGTCTCTGCTTGTCCAAGTTTACCTACAGGTTTATTTTGATCCATCCAATGGAAACTTCCCCAGCTTTCCTTTAAATTATCTAATGTTATAATGTGATTGGGATTACACTAAGCAATAAAGTCTCAAAGAATTCCCATTCCAGGATTAGTCAAAGTTTTTCATTCATATTAGCTCATAGTTGCTTATTATCCAGAAATCCCAAATAAACGTTCCATGAAGAACATGCCTAAAATGTTTCTCAGAGCTTCAAACTCTAAAATCTGCTCTGAAAATGCACATGAAGATAACGTACAGTCTTGGACTCTGGAATTGAAGTAAGACATACAGATAAAAACAAGAACCAAGGATCATATTTGGAGATTATTTTCCGTGAGAAGGATAACAATGACCTGCCTCATAATGAGTCAAATCAGAGGAAGAAAAGGAGCTTTTATTGACTCTCTGTTCTAGCACAATCATTCCAGTGTCCACAAACCATGTATCTAGCAGCTGAGATATAGAATAAAGACTGCTCTGAGGCACTTGCTACAAGAGTTAATAAAGAGAACTTTCTTCCATTAAATAAGGTAATATCTGAGCAAGCAAAGACAAAAGAAAGAGCAAAGGACATGGGAACATCAGACTCATCGAACGCTTGGGACCCTGGAGGGCAGGGACAGGCATCCCACGTCCACATTAATAGGCTCAGAGAAGCTTAGGATTATACAAAGATTATAGAATTTGGTGGGAAACACTTTGGTGATGGCTAAAAAGACAATTCAAGAAAAGGCAGGAGGTAGGAGACTCAGAGCAGGGAGGGCCATGAAATATATCTACTTTATTTTTGTCCAATTCACAAACTCAGGAAATGAGGATACAGAAAATTCAAAAGGAACTGGGCATGTCACTGAATTTATTAGAGAACGTTTTAAATTTGGAATAATTAAAACTTGAGAGCATAACTAGCCAACAATGTCAGAATCCTAGTAGGAACCCTGACACTATTCTGAACATTCTTGTAGGAAAGGAATTTTTTTTTAAAGATTTATTTATTTATTTATTTGAGAGAGAGAGAATGAGAGAGAGCAAGCACATGAGAGGGGGGAGGGTCAGAGGGAGAAGCAGACTCCCTGCCAAGCAGGGAGCCCGATGCGGGACTCGATCCAGGGACTCGATCCAGGGACTCCAGGATCATGACCTGAGCTGAAGGCAGTCGCTTAACCAGCTGAGCCACCCAGGCGCCCAGAAAGGAATTTTTAAAACGAGACTGTTACTTACAGAGAATTTCCACCCTCCCTTGAGAAGATTTATTCTGAATCCTATCCCCAGGAATCAATTGCACAACAACAGAGTAGATTAAAAAAGAAGACGGAATTGTCTAGATGGCTTGACCTGCTGAATGAGATTTGAGAATATTTCCCTGAATCTGTTATGTCTACTGACGACTCTATCTGCTTGCTAATTTGAAAAAATTCAAACAAGTAATATGTGATCAGCAAAAGAAGATTCTCACTGCCTAATAATCAATGGATTGTAAAGAAACCCTCAAAGCATGTTAAATAAGTTACAAATGTTTCAATTCATCAAAATATAAACACCCATTTACCCAAGAAGCACCAACTTTATAAACATATGTCTAAGTATATATGTCATCATTTATCCATTCACTCAATAAAATGTATTCAGCAACTATTACCTGCCAGGCGCCAGGATACGTATTAGTACACAAAAAACCATTCTCCTGCCCTTGAATGTTTATAGGCAGACAGAGAAAAACAGTCATTTTTTGAATAGGTACAAAAAAACATTCCAAGTGTCATGGGGAGTAGTGAGTCTGCTAGTTCATTTACAGATTCTTCAACAACAATTGCACACCTACTACGTGCCAAGGATCGTTTGAATTTATAAGTAATAAAAGTAGTTTCCATGAGGGGCAGAGTTACCATAGAGGAAAGACAATTTTTTGTTGTTATTTCAAACACACATAATGATGTATACTTGTGTTCATGTATATTACCTGGGCAATTGAGGAAAACATTAAATAAGCTCTTTTTCCTAAAATCATCTTTCCTTTGCAAGCCAAGACATGAAACTAAAGCCCCACTCAGTTAGGTATGATGTTTGAAAACCATAAAATAATTGTCCTTACCAGGAATACAGGATTGTTCCAACAACAGAAGTGAGTTTACTGTTTTCTTGTTTTTGCTTTGCCAGCCCAAAGTCAGCTATAATTCACAAAAAATGCAATGTTATTATTATCGTGGTTCCTTAGCTTTTGATATTCTGCACAACAACTATTAAAGTTCACAACAGAAAGCTTTATTTTAACCTTCTGTCAAAATGTGTGTGCCAATCTTCCATACCACTCACAGTCTTAATTAATCACATATATACAATAGGCTGTTATGCTATGTATTTTGAAATAATGAGATTTATCACTAAAAAACTAAAATAAGTCTTGCCAACTGAAAGGTAGGGCAAAGTACTTATTGAACTTGTGATCCCACTTTTTAGGTTATCTTTATAATTTTCAAATAAATAAAATGAATCTGATATTTTGGCATATGCCAGGTATCAACTCATCTGGACAGAAAAAAAAAGAAAAAGAAAAGAAACTAAAATAAGGAAAGCCTGAATAACCACCATGGAGACCTGAACATCTGATATTAAATGGCATCTAACTGTACTGTCACAGTAAATAATGATATTCAGAATCATCTCAAAATATTTATATATCAACAAAGGATTTTGATTTTTAACTTAGAAAACCAAATATTTATATTTAATATGAGCACTAGCTGTACTTTTCAAAGCACCTTTAGATACTTCTCTTTTTTAAACCACTCAACAACTTAGGTCAAAGTGAAGGAAACAGATATTCTTCATAGCCTCCAACACTTGGAGAGATTTAATTACCAGAATTACACAAAAGGACAGTGCTGAACCAGGGCAAGAATTCAAGGTGCGATGCCTAAGAAGATGTGATGTTCACAATATCACTTTGTACAGTGCACCAAATGTTTATGATATTTCACTGCATTGTCCTTTTTTTCTTAAGATTTTATTTATTTATTTGACAGAAAAGAGAGAGAAAGTACACAAGCTGGGGGAGCTGCAGAGAGAGAGGGAGAAGCAGGCTCCCCACTGAGCAGGGAGCCTGACAAGGGGGCTCTTGATCCCAGGACTCTGGGATCATGACCTGAGCCGAAGGCAGATGCTTAACTGACTGAGCCACCCAGGCGCCCCCTCAGTGAACTTAAATAAAGGTATTTGATAATGTATTTATACTAATAGTCTTTCAGGCTGAAAATATTCCAAAGTAGCTAGACTTCAAACTAATAGTAATTCACATTATTAATAACAATACCTATTTACTAAACAACAACTTTGAAATAACACAAATTGAGCTGCTTACATGAATTGCCTAGTTGAATACTGCTAGCAATCCTGGAAGACTGGTATTATTATGGTTAGTGCAGCTTAGCACTTAAAAGCAAGAACTTGGGAACCAGCCTCAATTCAAATCCTGGCTCCATCATGTGCTACCAGAGTAACTCTGGGTAAGTTATTTAATCTCCTTTTGCAGTAGTTTTCTTACCTCTAAAACAAGGATTATAATAGCATAAATAGTTTTAAGTAATATGGTACAATAACAAAATCTGAATAAGCTAACATATGTAAATGCAGGATAATACAAGTTGAACAACTGATCCATATCATTATTCAATCTTTGCAGCCACCCATTTTATAAATGAGAAAACTGAGGCTCAGTTTACTTAGAGTTGAGTAACTTGCCCAAGGTCTCACAAGGAAAAATCAACAGTCAGATGTGAGTAGTAATTCTAAAGCCCCAAATCCTTATCAAAACACAGTACTACCAACAAAGAAAAATCAGGCCCAGATCATTTCAACAACAAATTCTAACATTTAAGGAATAAATATCAATTTGCACAAACTCTACCAAAAAATAGAAGAGAACACTTCCCAACTCATTTTATAAAGCCAAGATTACTCTGAGACTAAAGCCAAAGACATTAAAAGAAAAGGAAAACACAGAACAATATCGCCCATAAAAATAGACACACACACACACACACACACACACAGAAAGTATAACCTAGTAAAATCTAGACATAGATAAAAAGGGTAATATATAAGGGCCATTATGCCAGAAATACAAGGCTGATTCAACATTTAAAACTCAAAGTCAAATCAGCACATAAAGAAGGAAAATCATTTGATCATATGTATGAAAAGGTGTTGACAAAATTCAACATCTATTCTTTTCAGAAAAGTAAAAATAGGTATGCATTTCCTTAACCTGATAAAAGGCATCTATAAAAAGCTACAACTAATTTTCTACTTAACGTGAATATTTCTCCTTTAAGTTCAAAAACAAGGCTGGATGTCAACTAGATTTGTTGTGGTGATCATTTTACAATATATACAAACATCAAATTATTATGTTTTACACCTGAAAGTAATAACATGGTGTATGTCAATTAAATCTATTTAAAAAAGAAAACAAATAAAAGATGTGGCAATCTTGTTAATATATTGCTATACGTGTTGGAGAGATTGTCACATAAGCAAATTGTTTAATGTGCCTTAATAACTGAATTTTTAAAATAAAGCAAAAATATTTGTTTTCTTTTTTCCTTCTGAAGAAGATAAAGAGGAAGAAGATGGAGACAAAGAAGAAGAAGAAGGGAACACACTAGAACAATGGCAGAGAAACAAATATCCAGACAAAAGACATGAAAGATCTATGCAGGGAAAATTATAAAATTTTGTTAGAGTCATTAAAGAAGACTAAAATTAATGGAGAGAAACTCCAAGTTCATGGATTGGAATTCTCAATATTACATAGATGTCATTCTTCCTAAACTAACTTACATAATTCCAATCAAATGCCTCCAAATATTTTGGGTAGAATTTCACAAATTAAGTATAAAATTAACACACTTAATAGAAATAGAAAGGACTAAAAGGAGCCATGGATTTTGATGAAAAGAGACAACAAAATTTCCTATAAGATATTAAAAATTATTACAAGGCAATATTAACTCAAGGATACAAAGAGAAAAGAAAAGAAAAAAAAAAAAAAAAAAAACAAGGAAAGAATATCCACTCTCACCATTCTTATTCAAGATTGTACTACAGGTCCAAGTAAGTACGATACTTGCATACAAATCTTTGCAAATATAATTTTTAATTTCTTTTTTAAGGGATTCATTGGAGTGAGATTACTGGATAATACAATAAGTGTATGCTTAAGTTTTTTAAAAACTGTCAAACCAAAATATTTTCCAGTGCTTTCTCACCAGAAATGTATGAGTTCTAGTTGCTTCTAAATCCTCACCAGCATTTGGTGTTGTCAGATTTATTTATTTATTTATTTAGGATTTTTTTTCCTCTAGTAAGCTCTAGGCTCAAGGTAGGGCTTGAACTCATGACCACGAGATCAAGAGTCACATGGTCTACCAACTGAGCCAGACAGGTCCCCTGTTGTCAGGTTTTTGGTTTTTTGTTTTTTTTTAATTAGCCATTCTAGTAAGTATGTAGTGATAGTTCAGTATAGTTCTAATTTGCACTTCCCTAATGACTAATAGTGTTGAACATTTTTCATGTACTTATTTGCCATCTGTGTATCTTCTTTAGTGACGTACCTGTTCAAAATTTGACCCATTATTTGATTGAGTTGTTTGTTTCCTTACGATTGAGTTTTGAATACAAATTCTTCATCAGGTATACGATTTGCAAATATTTTCTCCTAGTCTGAAGCTTGTCTTTTCATTCTCTTAATGTCTTCCATAGAACAGAAGTTTTAAGCTTTGATGAAATTCAATTAATTTTTCTTTTATATATTGTGGTTTTGATGTTGTAGCTAAGAAATACTTGCCCAAGTCATGTAAAATAGTCCAGGTTATTCTGCTGAAAAGGCCAGATAGAGAAGAGCAGTCCGGAGGATGAGAGGCCCAGCTCCAGCCAAACTCCAGAGCCTACCTGCCAGCCATATGAGTCAAGGCTTCAGATGCAGCCCAGGCTGACAGCTTCACTGAAATCTCATAAGACACCCTGAGCCAGAACCACCTAGCTAAGCTGCTCCTGGATTCCTCAGAAATGATGAGAAAATAAATGTTTGTTGTCTTCAGCTGCTAAATTCACAGCAATTTGTTACACAGTAATGAAAATTAATACAACTGCTAACACCTTAGTCCAAAACACCATGAGCGCTCACGTAGGCTACCGAACAATACCTCCTAAAGAGGACTCATGCTTCTATCACTCCCTCCAAAACATAATTCTCCATCCCAGAGCCAAAATGATCTTGGAAAAACCAACAGCAGAGATCACCACTCACAAAATTAAAATTCTAGAGAGACTTCTAATAAATACTAAGATTAAAAGCCAAATCCCTACTGGGTATATAAATGACCATATATTATCTGGGTTTTCAGAAAGGTCTTTCTTGACCATACTATCATAAATATGTCCCTTTCTTTCCTACTCTTCTGTTACATTTATTTGATTCACATCTTTCATTATCTGATTTTTTTACATTATACTGCCATTTAAAATCACTTAAAATCTTTAATCAGATTTCATCAAAGATTACCAGACATATTACATGCCATGATTAGCTTTCTATAAACAACTTTGCTTTCTTTGTACACATCGGTGTCAATGAAATAAAAAATAAAGTCATATACGAGGCAAAGAACTTTATTAACCTTGTTTCAAACTTTATTCCCAGGTTTCTTCAGCTTAATTAGTGACAAAGAATGAATTGTGTCTCAGAAAACACTGAAAAGAGCTGCAGTGTCCAAGGGACTTGGCCTTAAAAATATTTATTTTTTCTGTTTTCTTTTTTCCTTCTGAAGAAGATAAAGAGGAAGAAGATGGAGACAAAGAAGAAGAAGAAGGGAACACACTAGAACAATGGCAGAGAAACAAATATCCAGACAAAAGACATGAAAGATCTATGCAGGGAAAATTATAAAATTTTGTTAGAGTCATTAAAGAAGACTAAAATTAATGGAGAGAAACTCCAAGTTCATGGATTGGAATTCTCAATATTACATAGATAAAATCTAAATTTTATGAGATCCATGAGCAAAATCTTGGAAAGCAGTCATAATATAAAATAGCAGCCCCCAGTAACTTCTTTGAGTTTTATCTTCTTCAGAAGTTGGCTCAATTCATTGGTTTGCTTCATTCTTGGAAGCCTCATCAAAATCCTCTACAAGATCTGGAACTTCATCATCCTCCTCCTCTCTGGTAACAAGTGGTGCTTTTCCATCCACAGATTGTGTGGGCAGAGCTTCAGCCAGTCTTCTTAAACTAGTCAGACTGTCTGCACCAAGTTGGTTTAAGATCCTGGGTAGCATTTCTGTCAGCTGCTTTGTCTCAGCATGGCCTGTAATGGAGAAAGTGCTCGCTGCCAGGGCTTCCCGAACTTTCGGGTTGTGAAAGTGGATTTCTGTTTTTTGGGTTGTGAGCATATTCACTTCTTCAATATTAGAGCTGTTGTTTACCCCTAACTTCTTTAAGGAGAACTGAAGCTTTTTATCATCTGCTGTAGCCATTCTATGAACCACCTTCTTTCAGGAAGCAGTTCCTTTCCCACCAATGCACACTTGGGCTGGCAGTTTGGTGAGTTTTTCCTGGTTCATGATAGTTTGATCTTGTTGGAGCAGAAATGGGACCATGAGGGGACTAGGGTTCTATTTTTGTTTAATATTCATTTATGTATTTAGGGTCTATTCATTCCTAACTAGTATGCAAGATCCATACTTTGTGTTATCACTGTATATTGACAGTTATATCTTTTGATAAATATATAGATACATAGTTGACCCTTGAACAATGTGAGGGTTAGGGGTGCAAACGCCCAGCACAGTCAAAAATCCATGTATAACTTTGATTCTCCCAAAACTTAATTATTAATAGACAACTGTGGACCAGAAGCCTTGTAACATAAACAGTCAACTAACACATACTTTGTACATTATATGTATTATATACTGTATTCTTACAATAAAGGTAGACAAAAAAACGTTATTAAGAAAATCATAAGGAAGAAAAAATACACTTACAACACTGAACTGCTTTTACTGAAAAAAATCCATGTATAAATGGACCAGTGCAGTTCAAACCCATGTTGTTCAAGGGTCAAATGTATATGCATATCTATCATCTATCTATCTATCTATCTATCTATCTATCTATCTATCTATCTATCTATC